>NC_041390.1:550202184-550237734 GCF_002162155.2 Triticum dicoccoides
GCCGCCCCGCCGCGCCGCTCCCGCCGGCCGACGCCGCGGCTCCGTCCGTGCCCCCCTCCGCCGGCCGGATCCGGCGACCCGGTCTTCTCCGGCCGACTCCTCCTCCGGCAAACCCAGCCGGCGAACCTCGGTTCGCGCGCCGCCCCGATCCGGATCTGGGAGGTTGACTTTTTCCCCTCGAGATTTCACCAAGTCCCCAAAATTTCCTAGTTCATATGCTCCTGTTCATCGCATCGTAACTCCTCATCCGTAGCTCCGTTGTGGGCATATAGCATATCAAAATGTTCGTCTCAGAGGGTACATCATTTCATTACATTGCATCATTTTCATTTTAGTTCATCTTGATGCCCGAAATGCTGTTAGAAGAGTGCTACTTGAGATAATTGTCAGATGTGCTACTTCATTTAGACATTTGTCATTGTTGCCATGATTATTGTGTGCATGATATGTCCCTGAGTTCTACATATATTTTGTTAAGGGTTTTGCCATCTCTCCAGAGATGCAACCCATGTATTTTTGTGATGTGTGTGGTGACTAGCACAAGCTTGCAAAGTGAGGCACTTGGTAATGCTGATTTCAGGGACTTAGCATTTCCACTAAGTCCTTGATCTGTTTATCTCATGTTGCCATATGTTCATGTTGTTTCCTAGTGATCCGTGCCTCTTTTGAGGATGATCAGTAAGGATGTTTTGTTATTATTGTAGTACTCTATCCATCCATGTCTTTGTTTGCAATTATGGAGCACCCTAGCTTGAGTCAATCGAGCTCTACTTTTGCTACTTCGTGAATCTGGGCAGATTGTCTACTTGTTAGCGATTTTGCCGAGGATGTTGTAGTTGATCTGTGCATGCTATGCTATTGTTCATGTCATGTATAGCTTGCATTTTATGTATTCTTGATGGGTGTATGCTTAGATTGTCATGACTTGCTCCGTAGTGAGTGCATCGAGCTCGCAAACATGCCTACTTGATATCTGTTTCAGCATGCTCCAGTTTTCACTAAGTCTGAGAACTGATTATGTTTTTGCCGTGTTCACATGCTTGCAATTGTATTTTCTGATCCCTTTTGGCTCAAGGTCACTAAGGGAATTTTGTTAAGCTCTTTGAGTAGCTCCATGCCATGTTTTACTTTTCCATGTTCAGGTCCTGTAGAATATAGTTTTCATGCTCCGAAGAGTGCTATCTGATCTGAAATTCCAGACAAGTGTTAATTTCACTAAGTCTGAAATCTGTTTGTCATATGCATTTTTGCCATGCTTGTTTGAACCTGTTAATGGATAAATTGGCCGTAGCTCAGTGCTAGACTTTTGTTAAGCATCATGAATGCATCCCTGCCATGTATTTTGTTGCCATGTTTGGATGCTGTAGCATGTTCATGTCATTGCATTTAGATGACTACTTGCTGTAAATCGCAGAACGTGGTCATATTTGAATCGCTTGCCATTTCCAAACCGTAACTCCGATTCCGGCGTTCTTTATATCGTTTTCAAGCGATTTCATGTCATCTCTCCAGTGGCACACTTGGATTTCCAAGTTGAGGCCAGGTTCATGCATCCCTTGGCAAATCTTGCATATGCATCCCGCATAGCATACCATCATTGCATCATATTGTTTGAGCGTTGCACGTGGTTGATTGTGTTCCGTTTGCTTGTTTGTCTTGTTTGGGTAGAGCCGGGAGACGAGTTCGCTAACGTGGAGCCCGTTGAGTTTGCTTTCGAGGATCCAGTCTACTCTGACAACTTTGCAGGCAAGATGATCATACCCTCGAAATCACTACTATCTTTGCTATGCTAGATTGCTCGCTCTTTTGCTATGCCAATGCTACAATGCCTACCACTTGCTTTCAAGCCTCCCAAATTGCCATGTCAAACCTCTAACCCACCATGTCCTAGCAAACCGTTGATTGGCTATGTTACCGCTTTGCTCAGCCCCTCTTATAGCGTTGCTAGTTGCAGGTGAAGATTGGAGACCGTTCCTTGTTGGAACCTTATTTACTTGTTGGGATATCATTATATTATCTTGTTATCTTAATGCATCTATATACTTGGTAAAGGGTGGAAGGCTCGGCCTCTCGCCTAGTGTTTTGTTCCACTCTTGCCGCCCTAGTTTCCGTCATATCGGTGTTATGTTCCCGGATTTTGCGTTCCTTACGCGGTTGGGTTATAAAGGGAACCCCTTAATAGTTCGCCTTGATTAAAGCTTTTCCAGCAATGCCCAACCTTGGTTTTACCTTTTGCCACCTAGCCTATTTTTCCCTTGGGTTTCCGGAGCCCGAGGGTCATCTTATTTTAAACCCCCCCCCCCCGGGCCAGTGCTCCTCTGAGTGTTGGTCCAACCGAGCGATGTCCGGGGCTACCAGGGGCAACTCTGGGCTGGCCTACCCGACGTCTGGCTCATCTAAGTGTGCCCTGAGAATGATATATGTGCAGCTCCTATCGGGATTTGTCGGCACATTCGGGCGGTGTTGCTGGTCTTGTTTTAACTTGTCGAAGTGTCTTGAAGAACCGAGGTACCGAGTCTGATCGAAACGTCTCGGGAGGAGGTCTATTCCTTCATTGACCGTGAGAGCTTGTCATGGGCTAAGTTGGGACTCCCCTGCAGGGATTTGAACTTTCGAAAGCCGTGCCCGCGGTTATGGGCAGATGGGAATTTGTTAATGTCCGGTTGTAGATAACTTGAACCTTAACTTAATTAAAATGAATCAACCGTGTGAGTTACCGTGATGGCCTCTTCTCAGCGGAGTCCGGGAAGTGGACACGGTGTTGGAGGAATGTTTGCGCAGGTTGTCCTCTAGTTTCTCGCTCGCGCTTTGCATCCTCTTCTCGCTCTCTTTTGCGAACAGGATAGCCACCATATTTGCTAGTCGCTTGCTGCAGCTCCACCTATTTTACCTTGCCTTACCTATAAGCTTAAATAGTCTTGATCACGAGGGTGCGAGATTGCTGAGTCCCTATGGCTCACAAATTACTATTACACCAGATGCAGGGCCTGATGATTCCGCTCCAGGTGACGCGCTTGAGCTCAAGTGGGAGTTCGACGAGGACTCTCAATGATACTATGTTTCCTTTCCCGATGATCAGTAGTGGTGCCCAGTTGGGGGTGATCGGGACCGTGTCGCATGTTGGGTTATCTTTTATTTTGGCGCCATAGTCGGGCCATGAGTGTTTGGATGATGTAATGTTATTTATGTACTTGATTGACGTGGCGAGTGTAAGCCAACTATATTATCTCCCCTTTATTATTTATATTACATGGGATGTTGTGAAGATTGCCTAACTTGCGACATAAGCCTTCAATGCGATTATGCCTCTAAGTCGTGCCTCGACACGTGGGAGATATAGTCGCATCAAGGGTGTTACATAGAGGGTGCACGTATGGCATTTGCCCATGTCAAGACATACTGGGCAGAGATGGAGGCCACCGCTATTGCAACCCAGAGTTCGGCAGTAGGCCGAGTACCTGTCGAGCACTACTTTGAAGAAGTCCTTGAAGGCGCTCGTTCAATAGAGGCTCAGTGCTCGAAGAATATTATGTTCTAGTGGCATGTATTCCCATTGTAAAAACAATGTTTTATTGAGTTATAAAGGTTGTGTTTATACTTTTGCCTGAAAGTATTATGATGTCTCCTGTGCGGCCGTTTATGTATATATGTATATAACCTGAAAGTTTGCAGTCGTCGGCTTCAGCCCCCACGCATATAATGTGGGGGTGTTCGCAAAAAACGCATATTCACACTTGATCCAACGTCTTGGTCCATTAAGGAGGTGGTAGTGCAGCGAACGAGGCAATCAGACTATATTACTTTAACACTTTCACTTAGCCATAGGAGTTTGACGGTGGGGCTACTATATAGCCCCTGGTACCTCCGTGCTCGTCCGAATACGGTGCGCGTACATACATGACCGGGAAACGGCCCTTCATTAATGCGGAGGAATCCCGAAGATTCCGCTAAGTCATCGAGTGGTTGACCAGTCTCGCGCTTATCATGACAGTCACTTTTCGGCTTTCTCTACTGAGGTGCTCATCCGGATGAACCAGGGCACAATCACAGTAGTTCTCCCGGTGCCGCCTTAGCCGATAGAGCGGAACGTAAGTTAGCAAAACACGAGAGCCGGGCAAACCCACCATTTGACCAAAGACATGATTCGAAGCTGATGCATATAAGGCCAAACTCAAGACGTCGAACACTCCCTAAGGTATTCGGTCTTTATAACATCCGAGCTGAACAATGCCCTTAAAAATAAACCCCGAGTGTCCAGGTACGTGCAATATTTTGACGTGGAGAAATGCCAATAACGTCAGCATCCTTCTCGGTTGTAGTAAGTATTCGGAGAATGTGAACAACAAGAGACAGTAAAAAAGGTTTATGCAGGGTCTTAATCTGAAAAGAAACCTTTGAGCGGGTCCCTGCTGCACGTCTGCGCCTGTGTCTCCGTTGTGCCGTGTCCTGGACGGGTGCAGCACGATTGTCATTTGTAAAAGAGAAAAACTTAGGTGAAAGTTGTCGTGCCAAAAAAATGGTTATTTTTGATAAACCATTAAAATTCAAGATAAGTCAGGTTGAGCCGAACTAGCCTTGATTACACGCGGGAAGCCCCTGGTACTGTCTATGAGGGTTTAACCATCAAACCAATCTCAGGTATATCTAGTGATGTGTCGGACTCGTCTAACCGTGTCCGCGGTCTTGACGACCTGTCATTTATTCTGGTTGGTGAGGCCATCTAGTGGTTGGCTGTTAAAGCCACCGCACGTTCTTCCGCGCGTAGAGAGCGCTCAATATTTCCACTAACTATGATGGTGCCCATGGACCAGGCATCTTAAGCTTAAGAGAAGCGTAATGCGGTACTGCATTAAAATGAGCGAAAGCCGCTCTTCCGAGTAGTGCTTGATAGCCGCTTCGGAATGGAGCGATGTCGAAGGTTAAATTTTTGCTTTGGAAGTTGTCGGGAGAACCGAATACAAACTCTAGTAACAGAGAGCCCGTACAGCGGGCCTCTCGGCCTGGTATTACTCTCTTGAAGGTAGTATTACCGTGGCTTATTTTTGTCGGGTCTATCCCCATTTTGCGGATTGTGTCCTGATATATGAGATTTAGACCACTGTCGCCGTCCATAAGGACTCGTGTGAGATGGTATCTGTTTATTATTGGGTCTAACACCAAGGCAGCCAATCCTTCATGCCGGATGCTAGTCGGGTGATCCCTGCGATCAAAAGTGATCGGGTAGGCCAACCAGGGCTTGAGCTTAGGGATGACGGGCTCTACGGCGTGTATGTCTCGGAGTGCATGTTTGCTTCTCCTCTTCGTCACGTGGATCATGTTCACTATTTTAACCTCTGGTGGGAACTTTTTCTGTTCTCCAGTGCTTTGCTGGCGAGGTTCGTCCTCGTCTTCGCTTGGTGTCTCCCTCCCCTTGTGTTCAGCGTTTAGCTAACCGGCCTGCTTGAAGACCCAGCATTCTCTGTGGGTGTGGTTTACAGGTTTATCGGGGGTGCCATGAATCTGACATAGTTTGTCTAGAATCTTGTTTAGGCTGGACGGTCCATCTCTGCTGCCTTTGAAAGGCTTTTTCCACTAACTTGGTTGAGAGCCCCTGAATCCGGCGTTTACCACCGTATTATCTAGGCTATCTTCTTTATTTCGACGCTTGTTTTTACTGCATCGTGGTTTTCCATTGCCATCCCTGACTTCGGATGTGCTTGGATCGCAGGTGCTACTGCGGGCTAACCAACTATCTTCACCCGCGCAAAAGCAGGTCATGAGGCTTGTCAGGGCTGCCATTGTTCTCGGTTTTTCTTGGCCGAGGTGTCTGGCGAGCCATTCGTCTCGGACGCAGTGCTTGAAAGCTGCTAAGGCTTAGGCGTCCGGGCAGTCGACAATTTGGTTCTACTTAGTGAGAAACCTGTTCCAAAGCTTTCAGGCTGACTCTCTAGGCTGTTGAATTATATGACTTAAATCGTCTGCATCCGGAGGTCGGACATAGGTCCCTTGAAAATTAGCCGAAAAGCATCCTCGAGCTCCTCCCAACTTCCAATTGAATTTTCAGGGGGGGGGGGCTTTTCAGCCAGTGCCGAGATGGTCCTTTAAGCTTGAGGGGCAAGTACTTGATGGTGTGGAGATCATCGCCACGGGCCATATGGATATGGAGGATAAAGTCCTCAATCCAGACCCCAGGGTCTGTGGTCTCGTCGTACACCTCTATGTTCAGTGGTTTGAATCCTTCTGGCAATTCGTGGTCCAGCACCTCATCGGTGAAACATAGGGTGTGCGGCACCCCTGTATTTGGATGTATCATGGCGTTCGGACGGTTGTAGTATTCGGTTTTGATTTTGTGCCGGAGTGCGCTTCCTAGATCCATAGATGGATCTGGTCATGCTGGATTTTTGGCGCAAGTCTTCACGTATCGTGTGTTGAATTATGTGCGGCCTTGTTAGCCGCTCTATCGTGGCCACAAGGTGGTTGATCCAGCCTGTTGGACGTTTTATTTTTCTGCTGTGTGGGCTCTAAGGCCTCATCGTCGAATTCAGGTAATAGCTTGCGCTTTGTATAGCTCTTTGTGTGGTAACTTCCACCGTACTTTTCTTCACTATCGAGCATTTTGTTCCACCTGTTGTTGAGCGTATTATGTGCGGCCTTAATCCTTTGCTTCTGCTTCTTTAGACTCCTCGCTGTGGCAATAAGCCTTCTGTGGAGGTTCTCTTGTTCCAAGTGCGTTTCCGGGATGATGTGTGCATCTTCGTCCAGACTTTTTTCCTCCCCCGAGGGGGTTTGATGAGGTTTATCCGCGGCGTCGCCGTGTTCGGACATCGGATCCGTACATTTTCGCTGTTTGCAGTTTCATCGTGCTCCGCTGCTGGGTCGATGTGGTCGTCGTTTCCTCTGGAGTCGACTGGAGTGTTATTTTCTCTTGCGCCATTATCGCTGTTTTTCCTATGGCGGGACTTAGAGCGGCACCGCTGACATCGGCGCTGGGGTTGCTTCATGAAGGGCCATCCTCCGCTATCTCGTCGCCATTGCCTTCTTTGGGGGTGTCTGCCATGTATATATCATATGATGAGGTGGCGGTCCAGCGCCCTGTGGGCGGTGGTTCCTGTTTGTCTCCTGCATTATCGTCCATACCGTCGATGTCTTCGAAGTCGAAGTCGAGCATGTCGGTTAAATCGTCGACAGTGGCTACTAAGTGGGTGGTGGGTGGGGAGCGAATTTCTTCATCGTCCGCATCCCATCCTAGCCAGACATAGTTCGGCCAAGGTTCTCCTAACAAGGAGAAAGACCTTAATGAATTTAGCACGTCACCGAAAGGTGAGTGCTGAAAGATATCCGCGGAGGTGAACTCCATGATCAGCGCCCAATCGGATTTGATAGGCACGGACGCAGGCGACTCGGAGTCCATGGACGGAGACGAATATAGTGGTTCGGCAACACGGCTCTCGTAAGGGGTGAAGTCAGTATCCGGCTCTATCGCCACTGAGAGTGCGGCCTCTATGGCGGGGTCTATCCACCCATCCTCGGATGGCGCAATTTGCTCCGGATTGAAGGCCGGAGTAGTTGCAGGTGTGATCTCCCGAACACTGTCTGACGGCAGAGCTAAAGCATGCCCGTCGTGATTGTGCGGCGCACCTGACATGGGCTCGAACCCGTCGAAGATCAAGTCTCCATGGATGTCAGCGGTGTAGTTTAAATTTCCAAACATGACCTGATGGCCAGGGGTGTAGCTCTCGATCTGCTCCAGATGGCCAAGCGACTTGGCCGTAGTGCGAAGTCGCCGAATACGAAGATCTGTCCAGGGAGGAAAACCTCGCCCAGGACCGCATCGTTACCGATGATCGAAGGGGCCATCAAGCCTTATGGTGACGGCACAGTGGAACTCTCAATGAAAGCACCAATGTCGGTGTCAAAACCGGCGGATCTCGGGTAGGGGGTCCCGAACTGTGCGTCTAAGGCGGATGGTAACAGGAGGTACGGGACATGATGTTTATCTAGGTTCGGGCCCTCTCGATGGAGGTAATACCCTATGTCCGACTTGATTGATCTTGATGATATGAGTATTACAATAGTTGATCTACCACGAGATCGAAGAGGCTAAACCCTAGAAGCTAGCCTATGGTATGATTGTGTGGTGTCCTATGGACTAAACCCTCCGTTTTATATAGACACCGGAGGGGGCTAGGGTTATGCAAAGTCGGTTACAAGGGAGGAGATCTACATATCCGTATTGCCAAGCTTGCCTTCCACGCCAAGGAGAGTCCCATCCGGACATGGGACGAAGTCTTCAATCTTGTATCTTCATAGTCCAACAGTCCGGCCAAAGGATATAGTCCGGCTGTCCGGAGACCCCCTAATCGAGGACTCCCTCAGAAAGGCATGGAACACTTCCCTAGAAAGAAAATTAAATTACCTTATGAATCTATTATGAGAGCCACTTATGGATTGCCTACCAAAGATGGGAATACCTAGAACTATCCTTACTTTTATGCCTAGCTAGGTGTTAGGGAACGTAGCAGAAATTCAAAATTTTCCTACGTGTCACCAAGATCTATCTATGGAGAGACCAGCAACGAGGGGAAGGAGAGTGCATCTACATACCCTTGTAGATCGCTATGCGGAAGCGTTCAAGAGAACGGGGTTGAAGGAGTCGTACTCGTCGTGATCCAAATCACCGGAGATCCTAGTGCCGAATGGACGGCACCTCCGTGTTCAACACACGTACAACCCGGTGACGTCTCCTACGCCTTGATCCAGCAAGGGGAGAAGGAGAGGTTGGGGAAGACTCCATCCATCAGCAGCACAACGGTGTGGTGGTGGTGGAGGAGCGTGGTACTCCAGCAGGGCTTCGCCAAGCACCGCAAGAGACGAGGAGGGAGAGGGGTAGGACTGCGCCAACTGGGAGAGAATTCACATGTGTTGGGCAGCCCCAAACCTCAAGTATATATAGGGGGAGGGGAGGGGCTGTGCCCCCACCTAGGGTTCCCTCCCTAGGGGTGGCGGCAGCCCCCTAGATCCCATCTAGGGGCGGCCAAGGGGAGGGGAGAGGGGGAGGCGCACCAGGGTGGGCCTTAGGGCCCATCTGCCCTAGGGTTTGCCCCCTTCCCCTCTTGGAGGCGCCTTGGGCCTTGGTGGGGGGGGGGCGCACCAGCCCACCTGGGGCTGGTCCCCTCCCACACTTGGCCCATGTAGCCCTCCGGGGCTTGTGGCCCCACTTGGTGGACCCCCGAGACCCTCCCGGTGGTCCCGTTACGTTACCGATAAACCCCGAAACTTTTCCGGTGACCAAAACAGGACTTCCCATATATAAATCTTTACCTCTGGACCATTTCGGAACTCCTCATGACGTCCGGGATCTCATCCGGGACTCCGAACAACATTCAGTAACCATGTATATCTATTCCCTATAACCCTAGCGTCATCGAACCTTAAGTGTGTAGACCCTATGGGTTCGGGAACCATGCAGACATGACCGAGATAACTCTCTGGTCAATAACCAACAGTGGGATCTGGATACCCATGTTGGCTCCCACATGTTCCACGATGATCTCATCGTATGAACCACGATGTCAAGGACTTAATCAATCCCGTATACAATTCCCTTTGTCTAGCGGTACGATACTTGCCCGAGATTCGATCGTCGGTATCCCGATACCTTGTTCAATCTCGTTACCGGCAAGTCTCTTTACTCGTTCCGTAACACATCATCCCGTGATCAACTCCTTGATCACATTGTGCACATTATGATGATGTCCTACCGAGTGGGCCCAGAGATACCTCTCCGTTTACACGGAGTGACAAATCCTAGTCTCGATTCGTGCCAACCCAACAGACACTTTCGGAGATACCTGTAGTGTACCTTTATAGCCACCCAGTTACGTTGTGACGTTTGGCACACCCAAAGCACTCCTACGGTATCCGGGAGTTGCACAATCTCATGGTCTAAGGAAATGATACTTGACATTAGAAAAGCTTTAGCATACGAACTACATGATCTTGTGCTAGGCTTAGGATTGGGTCTTGTCCATCACATCATTCTTCTAATGATGTGATCCCGTTATCAATGACATCCAATGTCCATGGTCAGGAAACCGTAACCATCTATTGATCAACGAGCTAGTCAACTAGAGGCTTACTAGGGACATGGTGTTGTCTATGTATCCACACATGTATCTGAGTTTCCTATCAATACAATTCTAGCATGGATAATAAACGATTATCATGAACAAGGAAATATAATAATAACCAATTTATTATTGCCTCTAGGGCATATTTCTAACAGTCTCCCACTTGCACTAGAGTCAATAATCCAGTTCACATCGATATGTGATTAACACTCAAGATCACATCCCCATGTGACTAACACCCAAAGAGTTTACTAGAGTCAATAATCTAGTTCACATTACCATGTGATTAACACTCGATGAGTTCTGGGTTTGATCATGTTATGCTTGTGAGAGATGTTATAGTCAACGGGTCTGAATCTTTCAGATCTGTGTGTGCTTTACAAATCTCTATGTCATCTCCTAGATGCAGCTACCACGTTCTATTTGGAGCTATTCCAAATAACTGTTCTACTATACGAATCCAGTTTACTACTCAGAATAATCTGGATTAGTGTCAAAGTTTGCATCGGTGTAACCCTTTACGACGAACTCTTTTACCACCTCCATAATCGAGAAAATTCCTTAGTCCACTAGTTACTAAGGATAACTTTGACCGCTGTCCTGTGATCCATTCTTGGGTCACTCTTGTACCCCTTGACTGACTCATGGCAAGGCACACTTCAGGTGCGGCACACAGCATAGCATACTGTAGAGAGCCTATGACAAAAGCATAGGGGATGACCTTCGTCCTTCCTCTTTCTTCTGCCGTGGTCGAGCTTTAAGTCTTAACTTCATACCTTACAACTCAGGCAAGAACTCCTTCTTTGACTGATCCATCTTGAACACCTTCAAGATCATGTCAAGGTATGTGCTCATTTGAAAGTACCATTAAGCGTTTTGATCTATCCTTATAGATCTTAATGCTTAATGTTCAAGTAGCTTAATCCAGGCTTTCCATTGAAAAACACTTTTCAAATAACTCTGCATGCTTTCTAGAAATTCTACATCATTTCCGATCAACAATATGTTAACAACATATACTCATCAGAAATTCTATAGTGCTCCCACTCACTTCTTTGGAAATACAAGTTTCTCATAAACTTTATATACACCCAAAACTTTGATCATCTCATCAAAGCATATATTCCAACTCCGAGATGCTTACCCGCGGAGGAACGGATGAATTGGAAATCCGAGTCCCCTTAATAAGTAGGGAACAAGGCACACCCGCTCCCCTGTAGAGGGGCTGGGGAAGCTCTCCGCTTGCTCCCCGCCATTGTAGGTGGTGAGCCCGGCTCGTACGGGAACCATATATGCCGGAGGGAGAAATCCCTGAGTCTGCAGTTTGACTAATTGACTGTGTGGGACGGAACATCTCTCCCAATCACCGCTCTTAGGGCTACAGGGGCGGGAGGAGGAGCTACGGTGGTCGGCCATGTGGGAATGGATTTTTCTGAAACGCGCTCCGATGGATTCTCGCTGTGGGAGGATGGTATGGATTGGATCTAAGAATCCCCATCCCTTTAATAGATAGTTTATTTATCTATCTAGGGGGTGAACGTAAAAACTCCCTAGCTCCTCGTATTCATTCGACGGGAAGATAGCCCTTATTGGGCGCAGAAGCCAAGAAGTCCAACATTTATGGGTCCAGACGCTACTTGACAAACATTCAAAATTTGAGGAGAACCCGCCTTGCAATGCCGAAGGCAATACTGCGTACCGGACTTGACGTCATTGAAGACTGGTTTGGGGGCTACTGAGGGAGTCCTGGATTAGGGGGTCTCCGGACAGCCGGACTATATCCTTCACCGGACTGTTGAACTATGAAGATACAAGATTGAAGACTTCGTCTCGTGTCCGGATGGGACTTTACTTGGCGTGAAAGGCAAGCTAGGCAATACGGATATGTATGTCTCCTCCTATGTAACCGACCTTGTGTAACCCTAGCCCCCTCCGGTGTCTATATAAACCGGAGGGTTTTAGTCCGTAGGACAACATATAATCATACCATAGGCTAGCTTCTAGGGTTTAGCCTCTCCGATCTCATGGTAGATCAACTCTTGTAATACTCATATCATCAAGAACAATCAAGCACAACGTAGGGTATTACCTCTATCAAGAGGGCCCGAACCTGGGTAAACATCGTGTCCCCTGCCTCCTGTTACCATCCGCCTTAGACGCACAGTTCGGGACCCCCTACCCGAGATCCGCCAGTTTTGACACCGACAGGTACCATAACCCAAGTGTTGGTGTGTGAGCTAGATATCAAAGAATATTCTTCACAGCCTTATGGTGTGATTCCTTCGGTGTAGCTTGAAATCGAGCACACATGCAAACACTAAGCATAATATATGGCCTAGATGCACATGAGTACAATAAAGAACCAATCATGGAGCGGTATACCTTTTGATCGAAGTCAATACCATTTTCATCAGTTCATAGATGGCCATTTGTGGGCATAGGGATTTTGACTCCTTTGCAATCTTGCATGTTGAATTTCCTCAGTACATCCTTGAGGTATTTCTCCTGAGATATGAATATGCCATTGTGCTGTTGACGAATCTGAAGACCTAAGAAAATTTCAATTCTCCCATCATAGACCTTTGATATTCTTCACTCATCATATAGGAAAATTCATCATTGTAATGTTGGTCAGTACAGCCAAAAATAATATCATCAAGATAAATTTGGCACACAAACAATTCACCATCATAAGATTTAGTGAAAAGAGTTGAGTCAAGTGAACCGGGTTTGAAGCCTTTCTTCATGAGGAATTCCTTCAAAGTATCATACCACGCCCGTGGGTCCTGCTTGAGGCCATAGAGGGCCTTATTGAGTCTGAAGACTTTGTCAGGATGCTTTGGATCTTCAAAACCTGGGGGCTGAGCTATACGTCTTCCTCAAGCTTACCATTGAGGAATGCACTTTTCACATCCATTTAATATAAGATGATATCATGATGGTTAGCATAAGAAAATAATATGCGAATAGCTTCAAGTCTAGCAACAGGTGCAAAAGTTTCATCGAAATCAATTCCTTTAACCTATGTGTAGCCTTGAGCTACAAGCCGTGCCTTATTCCTCACCACAAGGTCATTTTCATATTGCTTGTTGCGGTAGAACCACTTTGTGCTGATGATATTGTGCTTGTGAGGATCTGGACGTTTGACCAGTTCCCAGACGTTGTTGAGCTCGAATTGATGTAATTCCTCTTGCATAGCTTGAATCCACTCAGGCTCCAGAAATGCTTCATCTACCTTAGTGGGCTCTGTGATAGAGACGAAAGCAAAGTGCCCACAAAAGTTAGATAAATGTGAAGCTCTTGAGCATGTGAGAGGACCTGGAATGTTGATTTCGCTGATGATTTTCTCAACTTGCACTTCATTTGCAACGCGAGGATGAGCGGGTTGTCATTGTGGAATTTGAACAGTATTTTCTTCAGCACCATTTTCCTCAGGTGCATCAGCATGACGCTCTTCATGTTCTGGAATGACTTCTTCAGCAGATTCTTTGGTAGGAATGACATCCTCAGTAGCCTTGAACTTAATAGATTCCTCAGGAGGTATTTCATGTGTCACAGGAGGTAGGTGCTCTCTTTGCGAGCCATTAGTCTCATCGAACCGCACATCTATAGTTTCAACAACCTTGTGGTGATAGGTATTGAAGACTCTTTAGGTGTGCGAGTCCTTACCATAACCGACCATAAAACCTTCATGTGCTTTCGATGCAAATTTAGAATTATGACGAGGAGCTCTAATCCAACATTTAGCACCGAAGACTTTGAAATAACTCACATTGGGTTTCTTGTCAGTGAGGAGTTCATATACAGTCTTCTTGAAGAATTTGTGAAGATATACCGTGTTGATGATGTGGCATGCAGTATCAATTGCCTCAGGCCAAAAGCGAGGAGGCGTCTTGTACTCATCAAGCATAGTGCGGGCCATCTCAACAAGAGTCATGTTCTTGCGCTCCACGACGCCATTTTGCTGAGGAGTATAAGGAGCAGATAACTCATGAGTAATACCAAGTTCATCAAGATAGTCATCAAGACCAGTGTTCTTGAACTCAGTTCCATTATCACTTGTAATGTGTTTGATCTTCACACCAAAGTTGGTAGAAGCCCTCGAGGAAAATCGTTTGAAGACTTCCTACACTTCATTTTTGTAAGTGATGATATGCACCCATGTATATCGAGAATAATCATCAACAATGAGAAAGCCATATAAAGATGCAGAGCAAATGTGGCATAGTGAGTAGGGCCAAAGAGATCCATGTGAAGTAATTCAAATGGTCGAGTAGTAGTCATGATAGTCTTTGCTGGATGCTTGGCCTTGGTCATCTTTCCAGCTTCATAGGCTCCACACAAATGGTCCTTGAGGAATTTGACACCCTTGATGCCAATGACATGCTTCTTCTTCGCGAGCGTGTGCATATTCCTCATGCCAGCATGACCAAGTCATTGATGCCATAGCCAGCCTTCTGAAGCTTTTGCAAGTAGACATGTAGCAGGTTGTGGTCCTGTAGAGAAATCAACAATATACAAATATCCTCTCCTAAAGCCTTCGAAGACTTTGGAATTGTCAGCTTCCATGATCACAACACAACGATACTTGCCAAATACAACAACCATATCAAGATCACAAAGCATTGAGACAGACATGAGGTTGAACCCTAAGGACTCGACAAGCATGACTTTGTCCATGTGTCGATCCTTTGAGATTGCAACCTTACCTAGACCCAATACCTTGCTTTTGCCTTTGTCAGTGTAGGTGATATGCTTCAGATGTGATGGAGATAAATCAAACTCCATCAATAAGCTCCTGTCACCAGTCATGTGATTTGTACATCCACTATCGAGGACCCACTCAGTGGCTTTGGATTGATCATCCTGCAGATGAATTAGTGCACCTTACGAACTCATATACTTCATCAATGAAGAATATGGTATCAATTTCATCAGATCAGTTTCATCAAGCAATAGAACAGATAAAGCAGTATGAGGACGTGACAAATGAAAATTCATTTCTTCATGATTAGCTTGCATCCTTTCAAGAAAATTCAGGTCTCCAGCAAATTCTTCAAATGATTAAGTTCGTCTGGAGACTTGACCCTGCATAAGAGATTAGTTCTTTTTCTTGACCACCCTCATCTGAAGGGGTGGCAAAGAGTTCATCATTTTGTGAGCTCCATAAGAGAAAGGTGGCATAGATGCCAATCCACTTAGTTTCACATAAGAGGGGTTAGGGTAAGCATAAGAGTAAGCGGAGAATTTCTTCGAAGACTTCTGAACATAATGATTTGAAGACTAGTGCACATATCCTTAGATCTTCCCTGCGAAACAAACGATTTAGCACGACGATGCTCATATGAGGACTTTGATCCTTTTGAGGAATTTGATCCACGTGAGGAGTTTGGTCCGTATGAGGACTTGGATCCATATGAAGAATTTGGTCCATATGAAGAATTTGATCTGGGGTTCCTATTCTTCACAGGTGGTGTCATGATGACATTCACCTGAAGATTTTCAAGGCACCTTTTGGGAACCCAGATTTTCTTCATAGGAGAACCGTTCCTGCAGTTAGTGCCAACATATCTAGCAAATACTTCACCATTCTGATTTTTGAACAGTTTATAATTGGAGTCAAATGACTCATCAGAAGAATATGGAGATTCACATGTAAAGCCAGATAAAGTAGATGGATCCACTGAAGGTCCCTTTGCAGCAACCCATGTGGTTTTGGGATACTGCTCAGGTTTCTAGTAGGTCCCATCAGCATTGAGTTTCCTCTCAAAGGCAATACCATCTTTCCTAGGGTTCTTGTTGAGGATCTGCTTTTTAAGCACGTCACAAAGAGCCTGATGCCCTTTGAGGCTTTTGTACATGCCTGTCATATACAATTCCTTCAGCCCTGCATCATTAGTGATACTAGCAATGTCCTCAGATGAGGAATTAGTGATAGCAGAGGCAGTTGAAGAATTTGCAGCAATGGAAGTATTTGAGCATTCAGGTGAAGAATTAGCAGTTTCACATTCAATGCACTTCAAACATGGCGGAACAAATTCATCCTAAGTAGCGCTGATCTGTTGAGCAAGTAATGAATCACTCTCCTTCTGAAGATCTTCATAACTCACTCTTAACTGCTCAGGATCTTGCTTTCTTTGAAGAAATTCATAAGAGAGCTTCTCATGATCAGATAGGAGAGTGTTATGATGACCTTGAAGATTGTCAAACTTGGACTGGAGTCCCTGAAGACTTTCAGTCAAAGCTTTGGAATGATCCATTTCTTCACCCAACATATCATCGCTCTCATTTAGCATGTTTTGAACTTTTTCGAAAGCTTTTTGTTGTTTAGTGGCAAGGGAAGCAAGTTTGACATAACTAGGTCCAAATTCATCACTAGATTCATCATCACTGGACTCAGATAAGTAGCATTCAGTTACCTTGGCACCTTTTGCCATAAGGCATGGTGCGGAGGATGATGATTCTGGATTAACAGTTATAGCCTTGCGCGATTCCATGAAGTCCTCGAATCAGATATTGAAGACAAACAGACTGGAGAAATTGAACTGAGGAAATAGAGAAAGTCTTCAGTCAAAGTCTTCAAACAGATATGAACAAGCACACAACACAGAAATGAGGAAACAGAAGGGTTCAGGAAATGGAACCAGTTAGCTCGGTGAAGACAATGATTTGGTAGACCAGTACCAACTATTGTGACAGTTGTACGTCTGTTAGGGCGGCTAGGTATTTAAACCTGAGGACACACAGTCTCGGACACCCAGTCCTGAACACGCAGCTCAGGACACTCAGTCCTCACCGTATTCCCCTTGAGCTAAGATCACACAGACCTCGCTCAATCACTCGTGGTAAGTCTTCAGGTGACTTCCAAACCCTCACAGACTCGGTCACTTGATGATCCACAATTTCCTCTTGGATGCTCTAGACCATGACGCCTAACCGTCTGGAAGATGCATAGTCTTCAAAGGTAACAAGCGTCGGATCCACGCAGGATCAATCTCTTAAGTGATGCTCAATCACTTTGGGTTTGTAGGTGTTTGGGTTTGGGTTTTCCTCACTTGATGATTTTCACTCAAAGTCCTCAGAGGATGGGATGCTCTCAAATGACAAGTGTCAGTTTCTCTCGGAGCAGCCAACCAGCTAGTGGTTGTAGGGGGCGGCTATTTATAGCCTAGGGAGCAGCCCGACATGATAAGACATAAATGCCCTTCAATGATATGACCGTTAGGTGGAAGGATATTTTGGGATAGCTGGCGCGTAGCACAGCAAAGGTCGGAAATTTGACTAACAAATTCCTCAGGGCTATCATGTTCCTCACTATGTAGGCAATCCGCACTGGCGAATTCCTAACTCCTCAGTCAGAACAAATTCCTCAGAGACCAGAAGAACTTCGTCTCTGTCACTGAAGAAATTTGACTGAACTGTATGAGATTTCCAATGGCTTCACTCGAAGGGATTGGTACGTGTAGGATTATAGTTGAGCATCACTTGGAAAATTTTCCTTAGTATTTCCTCGACCCCCTTTAACAGTACGGTGTTTCCTATGACTCAAGAAAGAGAAAAAGAAACTACGAAAATAAAAGTCTTCATGCTCCTCGAATGAATAGCAAGTCTTCAGGATCACACCAATTTATTCACTTTCAAAGTCTTCAGAAATCCAAAGTCTTCAGTTGAAGAACTTCATTTTTAGGGGTCGACTTTTTGTGTAACTATCAAACTCCTCATAGACTTATAGACCTGTGTACACTCACAAACACATCAGTCCCTTAACTTATAAGTCTTCAATACACCAAAATCACTAAGGGGCAATACATGTTTGAAATGATATGCAAGATGCAACCAATATTACACTGTCAACTTGAAGGTGTCTCGTCAGAAGTGATTGATGAGGGATACACAAGAAAAGTAGTTTGATGTAAGAACATGGTTAATAGAAAGACGTAGTATGTACCAAAAACATGAAGGCATGTCATATTCATAGGTATAATGTGTTAACTAAGCAGATGCAATTTACCCTAATTAGAAGCATTACAAGGTAGACACCATATGCAACATTCAACCACATATCACACTGCCAAGTAAGAGCAAGCACCTGCGATGGTGGTGTGGGGGAATTGTGGTCATCAACTAGAGAGCTACGTTGACTATCTTCATTTTGCCTTGCTGTTTCTTGAGAATCATGTGGGGAGGATGACACTGCACTCTTCAAATGAGTAGCGCGTCTGACAGTAACCCACTGGGGTGACTGTCTCATCATAAGCGATTGATGAGGGATACAAAAGAGCATTAGTTTGATGTACGAACATGGTTAATAGACATATGTAGTATGTATCAAAAACAGGAAGGCATGTCATTATCAAAGGTATAACATGTAAAGTAAGCAGATGTAATTTAACCAAATTGGAAGCAATACAAGCTAGACACCATATGCAACATGCAACCACATTTGACAGCGCGAAGTTAAAGCAAGCACCTGGGATGGTTGTGTGTGGCAATTGAGATCATCAACTGTAGAGCTATGTTTATTGTCTCCATCTGCTGACACTGCACCCTTTAGAGCGCTGAAACGCTTAGTGCTTATCTATGAATTACACTGGAGCAACTTCTGTCTTTTCTTTTTTGTATTCATCAACACCGTGTCAGAGTCTGAAATACCCATGCATAAAAAACAATAGTGTAAGTATGGGTGAAGTGTGTGCACAAGTAGTACAGTGTAAAGGTAATAGATAGCCGGTCGGTGAGAAATAAATGATGGGAGACATATGATAGCTCTACAACATGCATGGCACACGAAATTACTAGGTTCTAGGATTTTGAAATATGAGCACAGGGATGGCTAGTTAATGCAGATACTCCTCCAGCACACCACAAGGTGTGGTCCTATGAAAATAACAGTTGACTGAAAACAAATAGGTCAGTCCATTTTTTCTGCACCGTCCGATGTACAAAGAATGGGCAGATCGCCTTCATCTACCTCCAGCCAGTCAGTGTTATGATCTTCCTCGAAATGCCAGCGACCACCGGCCCAGTCCCCTGCCTCTGCCCTCCCCTTGACCTCACCGCACCGCCCCCCGGCCATCCCTTCAAGCCCCGTCGACCTCCAAATCGGGCGCAAGCAGCTCCTGCGCCCCACACCCCTCTGATAGATACCGATGCGCTGCTTCCCCGGTGAACATGCGGACTAGGTGCTCCACGCGCCTAAGCGGGTGCTGCTTCTTTTAATTGTGATTCGACTGACCCTGAATTGAAATCCAGGCGGGCTACTGACCTCTAGCAAAGGTGAAATAGTAAATGGGAGGAAACCTTGTGCATTTTGTATCACGAAGAAGATGCAGTAAGAAGCTCTCAACTAGTTTCTTTTGTGGGATGAATACGGTGTGAGCAGAGATGTAAGATTTGCACGAGTAAGGGAAGAGGAGTACCTCTTTCTGCTGGTAGTGTTGTGTCCTCCTTCTGTTTTTCCAACGATCTTCTTGTGGTTCGCTAGAAACGAGAAGTTGTGGAGGACAGTGGAGCCTTGGAAGAACCCATGGCCAAGTTGTTGAGTGTGGTGCGGTGGCCGTCTATCAGCGGTGGGGAACTATATCTGAGGCGGCGAATGACAGTGTTGCGAGAACAACTCCGGTGCGGTGGACGGTTGCGACAGTGGAGCGGCAGCGGTGAGGCGCAGGACGGCGTGGTCGAAGTGGTTCTGGTACTGTGCACGTCGGTGTCGGCGTCGTGGAGGTAGCTCTTCCTGGGCTTCAGCTGCTAAGTCCTTGAGGGCGTTGCGGTTGCGGTTGCGGTGGATTGGGCGCGATGGGGTGGAGGACGGAGGAGGCTAGGGTTTCCCGGCTGGTGGAGAGGGCGTTCTGGCACCCACGGAGTATGAATGGGGAAATGGAGGGAGGGGGAACTAAGGGGGAACAATGTTTCGTTTTGGGACGCGCTTGTTTGAAATTTGGGGAAAGTTACAAACTTTGCCCCAATCTAAAATTTCGGACATATTGCGGGTTGGGGTAGGACAATAATCTCAGGTGTCCTAAATGGTGGGCAGGATAGATTTCGGCCAAGCACATGGGTGTTTAGGCGCTCACGGCGTACGAATGCTTCTCGGAGGCGGTTGAGACTGGCATGTTGGTGAAGTTACAAACCTACCCTAGTTTAGACCTTTGGACATTGGGCCGATAGGCTACACGGGCCAGAGTCAGGGCAATAATTTCCTACCACCAAACATTAGTCTCGCGCGGTTTCGGGTGACCAGAGGCTTATTTGGCACTTCGTTCAATATTTGGGAGCACAAGCATTATCGTTTTCGGTTCTCTTGAATTCAACTTTCAGGATTTGTCAAACTTCACAAATCTCTACTCTTGAAAATCCTAAAACTATGATTATTTTGGAATGGAGGGGGTACATTTGAATATACATTGTACACGAGTATATATTAAAAAATATGCAACTTACCTCAGTTCATGCATTGTTCCAGATATAATCTCCTTGGTTGCAAAAAAATAGTTAGACATGCGTATGAATATATAGCATGTTCAAACGCACAACAAAGATTGATGCCCCCTTTCAATGTTCTTATCCGGTGATTCTTAGGAAGATTCTAATGGAGCTTCTAGTTCATCATGCTTCGTTCTCTTTCTTCTCCGGTGGATTCAAGTCAAGTTTTGTCAATCATATCTTTTTCCTTGTTTCAGATTCCTTCTCATACCGGTGCACCTCATAATCGTCCACTTCTCGCTATTCTATTGTTCCGGTGCCTTAAAGATATCTTAGAAGACTCGTCTTGTCATTCAAGATCCATTCAAGTTCTTTTCGAGGTTGTTATCTCATTCAAGCCATTTAATTCAACCGGTGTAATCTCTCTTCAAGATCATTACAATGGTGTTTCTTTGAGTGGGCCCTAACCCACAGGTCTTTTCCCAGGATCTTACCTGACTCTTCTAATTCTACCGGAGTTATTCTCAAATTTATTTCAAAAGTATGACGTAAGTATGATTCCTTTTGAAGACCGAAGAAGAGTTTCTCTTTAATATTGCTCCATTCTCTTCAAGATTCATGGTGCTAGCTTGTTGCCATCCTCTCATAATTGTTTTCGATTGTCAGAATTCTTTTCACCCATCGAAGCAATTCAAGAGTCTTCTCAGTTTGATTATCCAGAGTCCATCAATTCAGGTTTATTCACTCTCAGCTTTCAGTTGTCATTCTCCAATCTTACCGGTGCATCGTTCAAGTGATATCTAATCAGTTCGTGATCCCTTCGTTCTCATGTATCTAGTTTGTCTCAAGTATCTTCGTTCATTTCACAATTCTTACCCGGTGATTCATCCCTTTACTTCGTTCATTTTCAATCCTAACGGTGGTTCGTGGAAGACATTCTCAAGTTTATGTTATATCTCTCTTAATCTTTTCTACGAGAATAAGTAGTATGCCAAATCCGTTGATTTTCATCAATTTAATTGGTGAAGGATACGCATAACATAATTCTTATTCTTGTTTCACCCAAATGATTAATTCCTTATTCCGGAGGTTCATCAAATTCTCGGTTTCACTTGGTTCATCTTTCTTTTCCCGCAGTTCCAAGTTCTCTCAATTATTTCATCGCGAAGATCCATCTAATCATTGCAAGGATTCACCTTGTGTTTTCAACTTCTCTTTCCTTTTGTTTGATCATTCTTTTGTTACTGGAGTTCTTCATGGAGGTTCTACATGATGGTTCATCAAGGATTTAATTCCTTTTCGAAGCGTTCATCGAGATTCTTTTCAGAGGAGCTCATGCATTCTTCATCTTGCAATCCGGAGTGCTATTCTTTCACGCATATCTTTTGAGGTGGTGTTATGTCTTTCTTGATAATTTCCCTTCGTGCTCCGTGATTCACAAGTTATCAAAAATGAGATATATTAAATCCATCAATCTCGTCATTGGAGTTATCTTGGGTTATATTTCACCTAAAGCCTTCCCTAAGGATTGTTGCTAATTGTGTACTCATAAATGACCCAGGTTCTTATAAATTTCTCATCTCCTTGTTGATATCTATATAATCTTGTTCCCGTTAGTGGCAGGTTGTCACCTCATAATCTTGAGATGTTTTCCCATAAGCCCACAACAAGCTTACTCTTTTCGTTGTTGGTTTTCCAACAACTCCGTTCGACCATTCTCCTAAGGATGCCTTTTCAAGCTCAATTGTGGCACAAGTTGGCATTTTCTTCTCCATTCTTTTATTTCAATCATCTATTTTCTATTTCTTCCTTCCGGGGGCATTGTGATGTTGCTCTCTTCAACCCATCTTCTTGTTTTGTCAGGATCATGTTCGTTCTTTTTGCTTATCCATATAACCGGAGTGTTGTGCCCTTTGCTCAAGTTCTTTTCACCTTATCAAGTCTTTCATCTCGTTTCTACCGGAGTGTTTGGATGTACTTCTTGTCCATTGCAACCCTTTTCTCATGTCTTTCAACCGACAATGTTCTGGTAATGTTCCTTCTTCCTCTTTTCTAACGGAGTGGTTTTCAACTTTGTTCATCTCCGTTGTATTATTTTCTCGATAATGGCTTAACCTTTTCAAGGTTCTTTGGTTTCTCTCGTTTGTCAAAGAAGCAACTTAGTTTTACCTCTTCTCTTTCTCTTCCGTTTTCCCTCCGGTGCCATTCTAGATCTCGGGACGAGATCCTCTCGTAGTGGTGGAGTGTTGTAGCGCCCCGAGACCGATGTGCCAAGTGTCCTCCAGTTATTTCGCTGTTGTTGCCTTGTCATTTGCTTGTGTGTCATGCATCTCATATCATGTCATCATGTGCATTGCATCATCATGTTTTCAAAACTTGCATCCGTCCGGGTTCCCCCAGTTCCGTCCGTTGTCCATTCTGGGCCCAACCACACTTGCACGTGCCCGCAGCACGTCCGAAATAGTATTTTATAAGTGGCTGGAAAATGTTCTCGGAATGGGTTGAATTTGGCGTGTGGTCTTATTATAGTGTAGATAGACCGCCTGTCAAGTTTCATCGCATTCGGAGTTCGTCTGATAGCCCAACCGTTAAACTATAGCGGCATTATAGCCGGGCACACGTCGGACGTTTTCGGTCTCCGAAAACAGTCGCCGGGCCTCCCCCTCTTCTCTTCTCTCAGCTCAAGACCGTCTACACAGCTCACTACATACTGCCATGTCCAACCTAACCTCTCTCGTCAGCCCGCGGCCCCCCCTCGCGCGCGTCTGAAAGTTTTCCCGAACCCGACCCGGGCAGTCGTCACCGTTTGATCCGGATCATCCCCAAACGTCTACAAAACGTCTCTGTTTTCTTATTTGGGATCCCTAGCCTATTTTTCCTGACCGTCTGATTCTGATCTGAGGGACTAAGTAGCCCCTAACCTAATGTGTGAAGTATATACAGTCCACCCTTAGTCATTTTGGACAAACCCTACAATATAGGGGAACTGTCCCATCATTCCTCCTTGCCGCAGCCACAATCAAATCCTCGGGATCCCCTCATTCCCCCCGACCCAATCCCACCAACCACAGCTCCAGCTCGTTGTCAACACCGCACGAACCCACAGCCAGTCACAGCCCAAATCCCGATTGGATCGAGGCCCTTCCTCCTCCCTCATGCCCAAGCCCTTTCTCTTCCTTTCTTCTTCTTCCCGTGCCTCACCTCTCTCTGTTGCCTCCACAGGACACCATGGCGAGCCTGACCGAGCCCCTCCCATGGACGCCCCGCCTCTTTGCTGCTCAAATCCGGCAGGGAACTGTACCTCTGGTGCCCTCTCGTTAGGATCTGGAGCCTCGAAGGAGAATCCGGCCAGTTCGGGCCCTTCCTCATCGGCTCCTCGACACCCCCGGCCTCTGCAAGTTCGCTGGAGCCGCCGCTCCGTCGCCAGCGCCCCTGATGCCTCCTCCTCGTGCGCCCGTCGCCCTCGCCTTCTCTCTTCTTCTCCTTGTTGTTCTGCTTCTCTGATTACACCTCTCTCTCTGTGTTCTACCTGCAGAGACCCCATGGATGTACTTCGAGCAGCTTTGCCGCCGCTGTGTTTCTGCTTCAGATCCGGCGCCTCGTGGTCGCCCTCGCCCAAAGCTGCCCGTCCTGTTGCCGCTGGTGTCGCCCGCTGCCAAGTCCCGCGTCATCGCTGTCCTCCCCTGCTTCTGCCTCGAGCAGGAGGAGACGCTCGCAGACGCGCCTGCTCCCGTTGACCGTATGCTCTCCCATCGCCTCACTCGGCCACTGCCAAGATCCACCCCTACTTCCGCAGATCCGGCCTGTTGCAGCCTCTTCCCAACTGGGCCTCAGCCCAATGTGAGCCACCCCAGCGCCCCACCTTTTTTTTCTTCTCTGTTAGGCCCTGTTCCAGATCCGGCCCGTGTAGGTTTTTTTAGGATCTGTGATTTAGTTATTTTCCAGAGTTTACAGATTAGCAGAAAAACCCCTAAGCTTCATGCATATAATAACTCATTAACCGTGCATCGGATTAAAACAAACTTTATATGTAAAATGTCTAGAATTTTGTCTAGATTCATAATATCCAACTTTCATCCATGTTTAAAATGCTTAAAATTTTGTTTGTTTAAATTTGCTTAAATAACTTGCTAAAATGATTTAATTCATAACTATTTAACCGTAACTCGGTTTGTAATAATCTTTATATGTAAATGGGGTAGAAAAATGCCTAGTTCAACATGGTAGCATCACTTTGCATGTTTAACAACTATAAAATATGGTTTAGGGCAGAACAGTACCAAACCTAATATATGCATATGGGGATTTATCAGAATTGTTGTTCGTTGCTTCCGGCCTCATTTAAACTTGACTAGATAGGTAGTTTTACTTAGCTTCACCTCTTGCCATGTTAATCAACATTTAATCTTGTTGGGTACATAAACGAGATCGAACTAAATAAGTCACGTGGTGTTTCGTCAATATGCAACAGAGTTGCATATTGAGCTCCACTTAATTTGTAGGGTTGTTTGTGCATTTTGTCGTGCCATGCCTCATTAAACCGGACATGCATCATAATTGTTTGTGCATCATGCCATGTTTATGTGATGGTTGTTTACTATGTTGTTTGCTCCTTTCCGGTGTTGCTTCTTCGGGTTGGTTCCGATAACGTCGCGTTTGTGAGGATTCATTCGACTACGTCCGTTTGTCTTCTTCGTGGACTCGTTCTTCTTCCTTGCGGGATTTCAGGCAAGATGACCATACCCTCGAAATCACTTCTATCTTTGCTTGCTAGATGCTCGCTCTTTTGCTATGCCTATGCTGCGATACCTACCACTTGCTATATCATGCCTCCCATGTTGCTAAGCCAAGCCTCTAACCCACCTTGTCCTAGCAAACCGTTGTTTGGCTATGTTACCGCTTTGCTCAGCCCCTTTTATAGCGTTGTTAGTTGCAGGTGAAGATTGGAGTTCGTTCCATGTTGGAACATGGATTTGTTGGGATACCACAATATCTCTTATTAATATTAATGCATCTATATAC
The DNA here is from genome assembly GCF_002162155.2 of Triticum dicoccoides. Taxonomy (NCBI): domain Eukaryota; kingdom Viridiplantae; phylum Streptophyta; class Magnoliopsida; order Poales; family Poaceae; genus Triticum; species Triticum dicoccoides. The sequence continues at coordinate 550,227,738 of NC_041390.1, forward strand.
TTGGTAAAGGGTGGAAGGCTCGGCCTTATGCCCGGTGTTTTGTTCCACTCTTGCCGCCCTAGTTTCTGTCATACCGGTGTTATGTTCCTTGATTTTGCGTTCCTTACACGATTGGGCTATAATGGGAACCCCTTGACAGTTTGCCTTGAATAAAACTCCTCCAGCAAGGCCCAACCTTGGTTTTACCATTCGCCACCTAGCCTTTTTCCCTTGGGAGTCGCACATCCCGAGGGTCATCTTTATTTTAACCCCCCCCCCCTCTGGGCCAGTGCTTGTCTAAGTGTTGGTCCGAAACAGAGCCACTTACGGCGCCACCTCGGGGAAACTTGAGGGCTGGTTTTAGCTGTACGTAGTGTTCATACGGTGTTGCCTTGAGAACGAGATATGTGCAGCTCCTATCAGGATGTCGGCGCATCGGGCGGTCTTGCTGGACTTGTTTTACCATTGTCGAGGATGTCTTGTAACCGGGATGCCGAGTCTGATCGGATTGTCTTGGGAGAAGGAATATCCTTCATTGACCATGAGAGCTTGCGATGGGCTAAGTTGGGACACCCCTGCAGGGATATGATCTTTCGAAAGTCGTGCCCGCGGTTATGGGCAGATGGGAATTTGTTAATGTCCGGTTGTAGAAAACCTGAACCTAACTTAATTAAAATGCATCAACCGCGTGTGTTACCGTGACGGTCTCTTCTCGGCGGGGTCCGGGAAGTGAACACAGTGTTGGAGTTATGCCTGACGTAGGTTGTTCTAGGATCACTTCTTGATCATAGTTGTTTGACCGTGCCTTTGCTCTCTCTTCTCGCTCTCTTTTGCGTATGTTAGCCACCATATATGCTAGTAGCTTGCTGCAGCTCCACCTCATAACTTTTACCCTACCTATAAGCTTAAATAGTCTTGATCGCGAGGGTGTGAGATTGTTGAGTCCCCGTGACTCACAGATACTTCCAAAACCGGTTTGCAGGTGCCGATGATACCGTGCAGGTGACGCAACCCGAGCTCAAGGAGGAGCTTGATGAAGATCGTGTTCGTTATGTTGTTCCGTTTCCAGTTGATCAGTAGTGGAGCCCAGTTGGGACGATCGGGGATCTGTGTAGCATTTGGGGTAGTCTTCTTTTATTTTTGTTCCGTAGTCGGACCTTGTGTGTATCTGGATGATGTAAGGCTTTATTCATGTTTCGTGTGAAGTGGCGATTGTAAGCCAACTATGTATCTCTTTCTCTTATGCATTACATGGGTTGTGTGAAGATTACCTCACTTGCGACATTGCTTTCAATGCGGTTATGCCTCTAAGTCGTGCTTCGACACGTGGGAGATATAGCCGCATCGAGGGCGTTACACACCTATGGTGACTTCGTAAAATCTCAACATCATATGCTGGCTCACTCTCTCGAAGTTGCTCATAGGGGTAGGGTCTGCGTGTGTGCGCTTAGCGGTCAGTGCTTGCACGTATATATAAGCGCTTGCATTGTACCATGTTAAAAAATACATGTCGTGATTATACGGTCACTAGCTCACCCGTACAACTCTGTATTTTGTTGATGACACAATCAATTGACCAGGCAAACGTTCCATGTGGCGCAACTAGTGTTGCACCGTCGGGGCGCGTAACCGTGGTGCTCACCTGTCTCTACGTATATGAATGAAAGAAATGGTAGTTTGAGTTTGTACTGTGCTAATAAAATACATTTTAGGGTGATCATACGGTCACTGGCTCACCATACAGCTCCGTAATTTGTTGATGACACGATCAATTGACCAGTCAAACGCCCACATTCAGCAGCACACATTACCATAGGGCCCACCCGTCGGCGCGTATATGTGATACGTCTCCAACGTATCTATAACTTTTTATTGTTCCATGCTATTATACAATATGTTTTGGATGTTTAATGGGCTATAATATGCTATTTATATTATTTTTTGGGGACTAACCTATTAATCGAGGCCCAGTGCCAGTTGTTGTTTTTTTTGCCTATTTTAGTGTTTCGCAGAAAAGGAATATGAAACGGAATCCAAACAGAATGAAACCTTCGCGAGGATCTTTCTTGGAACAAATGCAATCCAGGAGACTTGGAGTGGAAGTCTGAGATGCAATGAGGCGGCCATGAGGCAGGAGGGCGCGCCCAGGGGGGTAGGCGTGCCCCCACCCTCGTGGGCCCCTCGTAGCTCCACCGACCTACTTCTTTTGCCTATATATACTCTTATACCCTGAAAACATCCAGGGGAGCCATGAAACCACTTTTCCACTGCCGCAACCTTTTGTACCCGTGAGATCCCATCATGGGGCCTTTTCCGGCGATCTGCTGGAGGGGGAATCGATCATGGAGGGCTTCTACATCAACACCATAGCCTCTCCGATGATGTGTGAGTAGTTTACCACAGGCCTTCGGGTCCATAGTTATTAGCTAGATGGCTTCTTCTCTCTCTTTGGTTCTCAATACAAAGTTCTCCTCGATGTTCTTAGAGATCTATTCGATGTAATACTTTTCGCGGTGTGTTTGCCGAGATCAGATAAATTGTGGGTTTATGATCAAGATTATCTATGAACAATATTTGATTCTTCTCTGAATTCTTATATGCATGATTTGATATCTTTGCAAGTCTCTTTGAATTATCAGTTTAGTTTGGCCTACTAGATTGATCTTTCTTGCAATGGGAGAAGTGCTTAGCTTTGGGTTCAATCATGCGGTGCTCGATCCCATTGATAGAAAGGGAACCGACACGTATTGTCTTGTTGCCATCGAGGATAAAAAGATGGTGTTTATATCATATTGCTTGAATTTATCCCTCTACATCATGTCATCTTGCCTAATGCATTACTCTGTTCTTATGAACTTCATACTCTAGATGCATGCTGGATAGCGGTCGATGTGTGGAGTAATAGTAGTAGATGCAGAATCATTTCGGTCTACTTGACACGGACGTGATGCCTATGTTCATGATCATGCCTAGATATTCTCATAACTATGCGCTTTTCTATCAATTGATCGGCGGTAATTTGTTCACCCACCGTAATATATGCTATCATGAGAGAAGCCACTAGTGAAACCTATGGCCCCCGGGTCTACTTTACATCATAAAAGTTTCCAATCTATAATTCTAGTTTACTATTTATTTTTCAATCTTTACTTTTCAATCTATACAACAAAAATACCAAAAATATTTATCTTATTATCTTCTCCAGATCTCACTTTTGCAAGTGGCGGTGAAGGGATTGACAACCCCTTTATCGTGTTGGTTGCAAGGTTCTTGATTGTTTGTGCAGGTACTAGGCGATTTGCGTGTAGTCTCCTACTGGATTGATACCTTGGTTCTCAAAAACTGGGGAAATACTTATGCTACTTTGTTGCATCACCCTTTCCTCTTCAAGGGAAAACCAACGCATGATCAAGAGGTAGCAAGAAGGATTTCTGGAGCCGTTGCCAGGGAGATCTATGCTCAAGTCAATACATACCAAGTACCCATCACAAACTCTTATCCCACGCATTACATTATTTTCCATTTGCTTCTCGTTTTCCTCTCCCCCACTTCACCTTTGCTGTTTTATTTGCCCTTTTTCATTCGTCTTTTTTCGCTTGCTTCTTCTGTGCTTGTGTGTTGGATTGATTGTTTCAAGATAATACTAAATTATGTGACTTTTCCAATACCAACAACAATGATTTTATTAGCACTCCGATTGCTCCCATTACCGATGCTGAATCTTGTGAAATTAATGATGCTTTGTTGAATCTTGTCATGAAAGATCAATTTTCTGGCCTTCCTTGTGAAGATGCCGCTACCCATCTAAACAATTTTGTTGATTTGTGCGATATGCAAAAGAAGAACGATGTGGACAATGATATTGTTAAATTGAAACTATTTCCGTTTTCGCATAGAGATCGTGCTAAAACTTGGTTCTCTTCTTTGCCTAAGAATAGTATTGATTCATGGAATAAGTGCAAATATGCTTTTGTCTCTAAGTATTTTCCTCCCGCTAAGTTCATCTCTCTTAGAAATGATATTATGACTTTTAAGCAACTTGATCATGAGCATGTTGCACAAGCTTGGGAGAGGATGAAATTAATGATACGTAATTGCCCTACACATGGTTTGAATCTATGGATGATTATACAAAAAATTTATGTTTGATTGAATTTTGCTTCTAGAAGTCTTTTAGATTCGGCCGCGGGAGGTACTTTTATGGAAATCACTTTAGGAGAAGCTACCAAACTCCTAGATAATATTATGGTTAATTATTCTCAATGGCATGCTGAAAGATCCACTAGTAAAAAAGTTCATGCGATAGAAGAGATTAATGTTTTGAGTGGAAAGATGGATGAACTTATGAAATTGTTTGCTAATAAGAGTGTTTCTTCTGATCCTAATGATATGCCTTTGTACAATTCGATTTAGAATAATAATGAATCTATGGATGTGAATTTTGTTGGTAGGAACAACTTTGGTAATAACGCGTATAGAGGAAACTTTAATTCTAGGTCGTTCCCTAGTAATTCCTCTAATAATTATGGTAATTACTACAACAACTCTTATGGAAATTTTAATAAGATGCCCTCTGATTTTGAGACTGGTGTTAAAGAATTTATGAATTCACAAAAGAATTTCAATGCTTTGCTTGAAGAAAAAATTCCTAAGAATGATGAGTTGGCTAGGAACATGGATATAATTTCATTTGATGTTGATTATTTGAAACTTAGATCTATTCCACCTAAGCATGATATCAATGAGTCTCTCAAAGCCATGAGAATTTCCATTGATGAGTGCAAAGAAAGAACCGCTAGGATGCGTGCTAAAATGATTGCTTTGTGAAAGCGTGTTCTTCTAGTTTTCATGATAATAATGATGAAGATATAAAAGTGATTGATGTGCCTCCTATTAAATCTTTGTTTTCCAATATGAATCTTGATAAAGATGGGACTGGAGATGAGTCAACTTTAGTTAAAATACGTCACAATGATTCAGAGTTTTTAGATCTTGATGCAAAAATTGGTAAACGTGGGATTGAAGAGGTCAAAACTTTACATAGCAATGAACCCACTATTTTGGATTTCAAGGAATTTAATTATGATAATTGCTCTTTGATAGATTGTATTTCCTTGTTGCAATCCATTTTAAATTCTCCTCATGCTTATGATCAAAATAAAGCTTTTGCTAAACATATTGTTGATGCTTTAATGCAATCCTATGAAGAAAAGCTTGAATTAGAAGTTTCTATCCCTAGGAAACTTTATGATGAGTGGGAACCTACTATTAAAATTAAGATTAAAGATCAGGAATGCTGCTTTATGTGATTTTGGTGCTAGTGTTTCCATGGTTCCAAAAACTTTGTGTGGTGTGTTAGGTTTCCGTGAATTTCATGATTGTTCTTTAAATTTGCACCTTGCGGATTCCACCATTAAGAAACCTATGGAAAGGATTAATGATGTTCTTATTGTTGCAAATAGGAATTATGTGCCTGTAGATTTCATTGTTCTTGATATAGATTGCAATCCTACATGTCTTATTATTCTTGCTTGACCTTTCCTTAGAACGATTGGTGCAATTATTGACATGAAAGAAGGAAATATTATATTCCAACTTCCGTTAAGGAAAGGCATGGAACACTTTCCTAGAAAATAAATAAATTACCTTATGAATCTATTATGAGAGCCACTTATGGATTGCATACCAAAGATGACAATACCTATATATATTCTTGTTTTTATGCCTAGCTAGGGGCGTTAAACGATAGCGCTTGTTGGGAGGCAACCCAATATTATTTTTGTTCCTTGCTTTTTGTTCCTGTTTAATAATAAATAAATCATCTATCCTCTGTTATGATTGTATTTTTATGTTTTAGTTAGTGTCTGTGCCAAGTAAAGCCTTTAGGATCTTCTTGGATGATTGTTGTTTGATCTTGCTGAAAAAACAGAAAGTATGCGCTCACGAGAATAATTTTCATTTTTTACCAGAGAGCGATAAAATACCAATTCCAACTGAAGTAGATCAATATACAAATTATTTATATCGTCCTAATTTTTCAGAATTTTTGGAGTTACAGAAGTATTCAAAACCTCCAGATTACTATAGACAGTTCTGTTTTTGACAAATTTTGTTTTTCGTGTGTTGTTTGCTTATTTTGATGAATCTATGGCTAGTATCGGGGGGTATGAACCATAGAGAAGTTGGAATACATTAGGTTTAACACCAATATAAATAAATAATGAGTTCATTACGGTACCTTAAGGTGGTGATTTGTTTTCTTATGCTAACAGAGCTCATGAGATTTTCTTTTTAAGTTTTGTGTTGTGAAGTTTTCCAGTTTTTGGGTAAAGATTTGATGGATTTTGGAATAAGGAGTGGCCAGAGCCTAAGTTTGGGAATGCCCAAGGCACCCCAAGGTAAAATTCAAGGAAACCAAAATCCTAAGCTTGGGGATGCCCCGGAAGGCATCCCCTCTTTCGTCTTCGTCTATCGGTAACTTTACTTGAGGCTATATTTTTATTCACCACATGATATGTGTTTTGCTTGGAGCATCTTGTATGATTTGAGTCTTTGATTTTTAGTCTACCACAATCATCCTTGTTGTACACACCTTTTGGGAGAGACACACATGAATCGGAATTTATTAGAATACTCTATGTGCTTCAGTTATATCTTTTGAGCTAGATAATTTTGCTCTAGTGCTTCACTTATATCTTTTAGAGCACGGTGGTGGTTTTATTTTATAGAAATTATTGATCTCTCATGCTTCACTTATATTATTCCGGGAGTCTTTTAGAACAACATGGTAATTTGTTTTGGCTATAAAATTAGTCTTAATACGATAGGCATCCAAGATGGGTATAATAAAAACTTCCATATAGAGTGCATTGAATACTATGAGAAGTTTGATACTTGATGATTGTTTTGAGATATGAAGATGGTGATATTAGAGTCGTGCTAGTTGAGTAATTGTGAATCTGAGAAATACTTGTGTTGAAATTTGCAAGTCCCATAGCATACACGTATTGTAACCGTTGTGTGACAAATTTGAAGCATGAGGTGTTCTTTGATTGTCTTCCTTATGAGTAGTGGTCGGGGACGAGCGATGGTGTTGTCCTACCAATCTATCCCCCTAGGAGCATGCGCGTAGTGCTTGGTTTTTGATGACTTGTAGATTTTTGCAATAAGTATGTGAGTTCATTATGACTAATGTTGAGCCCATGGATTATACACACTCTCACCCTTCCATCATTGCTAGCCTCTTCGGTACCATGCATTGCCCTTTCTCACCTCGAGAGTTAGTGCAAACTTCGCCGGTGCATGATACGTCTCCAACGTATCTATAATTTTTGATTGCTCCATGCTATGTTATCTACTGTTTTGGATAATATTGGGCTTTATTATCCACTTTTATATTATTTTTGGGACTAACCTATTAACAGGAGTGTCGGTGTACTAGAGTAGGGGTACCCTAGTATCCTGAACTCGTGCACGGGCAGTTGCAGCACCCCGCGGCAAGGCTTGCCGGGTGACCGCCAAGACCCTCCGTGGTTCCCTTGAAGACCATTCAAGAACAAAGTACACAAACCAAGGCCCCGGCAAGAGGAGCTTGCCGGGAGGGCCAACCAAGGCCCCGACAAGAGGAGCCTGCCGGGAAGGCCAACCAAGGCCCCGGCAAGAGGATCTTGCCGGGAAGAGCCAAGGCCCCGGCAAGAGGAGCTTACCGGGAAGGCCAACCAAGGCCCCGGCAAGAGGATCTTGCCGGGAAGAGACAAGACCCCGGCAAGAGGAGCTTGCCAGGAAGGCCACTCAAGGCATATCAAGAAAGCTTGCCGCGACGCGCCCTGCGTCCCGGCAAGATCTAGCGAGCGACAAGCTTCCGGACACGACAAGACGACGGCCGCGGCAAGGAGCTTGCCGCGGGAAACCCCCACTTCGTGCCCGCGCTCCAGCACACCTGCTAACGTGTCGCTCTAGGACTCTCCCAAGCACACGTGGCAGGAGGCCGTGCAGCTAGGGGTACGTGGTGGCAAGCGGAGATGAAGAGAAGCCCATCGTGGCAAACGGTGGCGCTCCTAACGGTCACCTTTTGCACTGTTTAGGAGACTCAGACAGGCATTTAATGCCCTTGTCCCCTGCCGTCAGAGTTAGGTAGGGTGCACTGTATCCACAGTAGCGGTAGCTGCACCTACCGCATCCTTTTCTATTTTTACCCTTCTAGTCTATGTTGCCACCTGTCGGTGACCCCTTGAAAGTATAAAAGGAGGCCCAGGCGCAACGTAGAAGAGGTTCGGCCGGTTCGGCTCATTCGAGACACCAGAAACACTCCCACGCTCAGTCTGGTAGCGTCGATCGCTCCTGAGCAAAGATTCAATACACACAAACAAGCAGCGGTAGGGTTTTACGCATCTGTGCGGCCCGAAGCTGGGTAAAATCGCCCGCGTGTACTACCTCGATCCAATCTTTGTGCGCTCTCCGCCTTCCACCGAACCGAAAGGGGCCCTGTCCCCATAGGTGTTGGTGGATCAGCACCCCCCGACATCTTTGGCGCGCCAGGTAGGGGTTTCCCGCGGCAGCTGTTCCGTCCACGTCAATGCTCAGCTGTTCTTCATCGTCATGGCTCCTAAGAAGCGGGCGAGCAAAATAACGACGCTAGTGCGGCAACAGAAAAGCTAAGTCGTGCGAAACTTTAGATATTTCTTTTCTATATAAGGTTATCCGCCTCGGAGATCTTGTTCTTTGTACGGAAAACCTGTGCGCCGAGGAATCAACTCGTAGCTAGTTGCGCCCTTACTTTGTTTCGAGTCCGCTCAACAACTTAAGTGAGCTGCTAGCGCCCTTACTTTGCTTCGAGTCCGCTCAACAACTTAAGTGAGCCGCTAGCGCCCTTACTTTGTTTTCGAGTCCGCTCAACAACTTAAGCGAGCTGCAACTAGTTGCGACAAGATTGCTTGTCGGTAGCGACCCCGCCAGCAGGCTGCTGAAGTTCCGCACTCGGCGCTCGCGGCAAGGGTGCCTGCACCGGCAAGTTTCCCTAGAAAGCGTAGGGTGGACGTATAAAGAGAGGTTGAACAGGAAGATAGCATGTGCTATTTATTTGAGATTTCTGCATAGACCTGTATGCCAAGGAGCCTTCTCGGGGCTAGTTGCGCTCCATGTTGCCTCGAGTCCGCTCGGCAACTTGTGTGGTTGCGCTAGAACCAAGAAGGTAAACCTTTCCGGGAGGCGATGTTCCCGAATAGCCGCTAAGGGCCCGTTCCCTCAAGCGCTGCTGGCTGGATCGTACGCACCGGAAAGCATTCCAGCAGGCATAGGGAATATGTAGCAGAAGTCAAAATTCGCAAGCGAGTTAAGTGCACTTCAGATGCTAATCACTTGTCATGTTTGAACGTAGTTATGGCCCGGGGGCTGGCAACGCCCTTAGGACCAATCTTTTTGGTGTCAAGAACGACGAAGTTCTTCACCATAAGCCTTTCCGGCAACGATCTTGCCGGGAGCCGGTGTCAAGAACGACGAAGTTCTTCGCCATAAGCCTTTCCGGCAACGATCTTGCCGGGAGCCGGTGTCAAGAACGACGAAGTTCTTCGCCATAAGCCTTTCCGGCAACGATCTTGCCGGGAGCCGATGTCAAGAACGACGACGTTCTTCGCCATAAGCCTTCTTGGCAACAAGCTTGCCGGAAGCTGGCATCGAGAACGTCAAAGTTCTCTGCCGAAGATAAAAGCCTTCCTGGCAACAAGCTTGCCGGAAGCCGGCATCGAGAACGTCAAAGTTCTCTGCCGAAGATAAAAGCCTTCCCGGCAACAAGCTTGCCGGAAGCCGGCATCGAGAACGTCAAAGTTCTCTGCCGAAGATAAAAGCCTTCCTGGCAACAAGCTTGCCGGAAGCCGGCATCGAGAACGTCAAAGTTCTCTGCCGAAGATAAAAGCCTTCCTGGCAACAAGCTTGCCGGAAGCCGGCATCGAGAACGTCAAAGTTCTCTGCCGAAGATAAGAGCCTTCCTGGCAACAAGCTTACCGGAAGCCGGCATCGAGAA
>NC_041390.1:550237744-550351715 GCF_002162155.2 Triticum dicoccoides
AAGTTCTTCGCCATAAGCCTTTCCGGCAACGATCTTGCCGGGAGCCGGTGTCAAGAACGACGAAGTTCTTCGCCATAAGCCTTTCCGGCAACGATCTTGCCGGGAGCCGGTGTCAAGAACGACGAAGTTCTTCGCCATAAGCCTTTCCGGCAACGATCTTGCCGGGAGCCGGTGTCAAGAACGACGACGTTCTTCGCCATAAGCCTTCTTGGCAACAAGCTTGCCGGAAGCCGGCATCGAGAACGTCAAAGTTCTCTGCCGAAGATAAAAGCCTTCCTGGCAACAAGCTTGCCGGAAGCCGGCATCGAGAACGTCAAAGTTCTCTGCCGAAGATAAAAGCCTTCCTGGCAACAAGCTTGCCGGAAGCCGGCATCGAGAACGTCAAAGTTCTCTGCCGAAGATAAGAGCCTTCCTGGCAACAAGCTTGCCGGAAGCCGGCATCGAGAACGTCAAAGTTCTCTGCCGAAGATAAGAGCCTTCCTGGCAACAAGCTTACCGGAAGCCGGCATCGAGAACGTCAAAGTTCTCTGCTGGAAGATAAAAGCCTTCCCGGCAAGCCAGTATCGCTGGGGGCTGCGAGTGCCAAGAATCGTCCACGGCAAACCAGAGTTGCCGGGGGCTGCAATATCAGATAAGTCTTTTATCCCTCATCATGCATCCTCTTATGGACTGGGGAATGCGAAACCACGTTTCTTCCCGAAAACTACCGTGCTCCCTCAACTCTAGGCCCTGGGGCTCGTTCTCGGGGCCAAGTTTGGTCGTAGTCGCAGCAGCAAAGGGATGAAACGAGGAGACCGCACCCACCTCGTTCCTGCCTCCGTCAAAAGCGTGAGAAAGGTCGAGCGACGTGGGAAGGCGGCAGGGCCTGTTGCCGGGAGATGAAATGTCTGTCCGAGGGATGCCAAGGATTTACTCCTTGGCGTGGGTTCAACTCGCGAGATAAGTAACCCGGCAAGCATCCCCTTTTCATTAAAAAAACATCCCACTCAGGTACAGTCCATAGAGGATGAAAAACATGAAAGAGAGGATTACAAGTTTTAGATACAGCTAAGGCCCGAAGGCTTACAAATTAAAAAGATAAGATGCCCATAATCCCTTTCCTGTCCCTCTCTTCAGGAGACAGGTCAAGGAGGCGAAAAGGGCAAAAGGAGTTCCTAGGCGAGCTACGGGTGCCAGAAGACACCAAGGGAACATCCCGAGGGTCGTCCGAAGGCTGGACGGCGACGGCGGCGCTGGAAGCGAGGCTCGAAGATGGGGCGGCAGGACGTCAGCATGCTGTCGAGGGCACCACGCCCTCGTACTCCGACCTGACGGCCTTGTCGCCAGCCCTCTTCCCTTTCCGCAGCCTCCCTACGCCAGCCGCCCAAGGAGACGACCCCGGGGAGTTCAAGAAGCCGGCGACGCGGATGATGGGGTCGCCGGTGCCGCGCAAAGCGGCGCCCGACGCCAAGTCGGACCCGCCGCTCCACCGCTCGCTACCCCCGTCGTAGTTCTCCCTCGGGGCTGAGGGTATGTACCAGTAGCTATGTGTTTGATCTCTCTCTCTCGTGTTCTTGAGGTGGTACAATCTTGATGTATCGCGAGCTTTGCTATTATATTTGGATCCTATGATGGCTTCTCCCCCCTCTACTCTCTTGTATTGAATTGAGTTTTCCCCTTGAAGTAATCTTATCGGATTGAGTCTTTAAAGATTTGAGAACACTTGATGTATGTCTTGCCGTGGATATCTGTGGTGACAATGGGATATCACGTGATTCACTTGATGTATGTTTTGGTGATCAACTTGCGGGTTCCACCCATGAACCTATGCATAGGGGTTGGCACACGTTTTCGTCTTGATTCTCCGGTAGAAACTTTGAGGCACTCTTTGAGGTTCTATGTGTTGGTTGAATAGATGAATCTGAGATTGTGTGATGCATATCGTATAATCATGCCCACGGATACTTGAGGTGACATTGGAGTATCTAGGTGACATTAGGGTTTTGGTTGATTTTTTGTGTCTTAAGGTGTTATTCTAGTACGAACTCTAGGGCTGTTTGTGACAGTTATAGGAATAGCCCAATGGATTGATTGGAAAGAATAACTTTGAAGTGGTTTCGTACCCTACCATAATCTCTTCGTTTGTTCTCCACTATTAGTGACTTTGGAGTGACTCTTTGTTGCATGTTGAGGGATAGTTATGTGATCCAATTATGTTAGTATTGTTGAGGGAACTTACACTAGCGAAAGTATGAACCCTAGGCCTTATTTCCTATCATTGCAATACCGTTTATGCTCACTTTTATCACTTTCTACCTTGCTATTTTTATATTTTCAGATTACAAAAACTATTATCTACTATCCATATACCACTTGTTTCACCATCTCTTCGCCGAACTAGTGCACCTATACAATTTACCATTGTATTGAGTGTGTTGGGGACACAAGAGACTCTTTGTTATTTGGTTGCAGGGTTGCTTGAGAGAGACCATCTTCATCCTACGCCTCCTACGGATTGATAAACCTTAGATCATCCACTTGAGGGAAATTTGCTACTGTCCTACAAACCTCTGCACTTGGAGGCCCAACAACGTCTACAAGAAGAAGGTTGTGTAGTAGACATCAAGCTCTTTTCTGGCGCCATTGCCGGGGAGGTTAGCGCTTGAAGCTATATCTTTAGATCTTGCAATCGAGTCCTTTAGTTTCTTGTTTTATCACTAGTTTAGTTTATAAAAGAAAACTATAAAAAAATGGAATTGAGTTTGTCTCATACGCTTCATCTTTTTAATATCTATCATGAAAATAAGGATTCCGATAATTGTGCTCAAGTGCTAGAAGAAGAATGCATTAGAATGTTTGGCACTAAATATTTGAATGATGATCATGATTGCAATGTTGTTAGTATGAATTCCTTGAATATCCATGATGCTAATGATATGCAAAGCCACAAGCTTGGGGAAGCTACGTTTGATGAAGATGATATTTTTTATCCCCCAAGTTTTGATGAGCAAATTTATTATGATGAAAGCATGCCTCCTATTTATGATGATTATATTGATGAAAGTAGATTTGGAGAGGTCATGACTATATTTTGTGATGATTCCACTATTCCGGAAGAGGTTCCAATTGATTATGAGAACAAAGTTGCTATCTATGATGATTATTGTGATGACTTGTATGCTATAAAGAATAATTATATCCATGAAACTTGTCATAATTATTTTAGTTTTCAATTGGATTATGCCTCACATGATAATTATTTTGTTGAGTTTGCTCCCACTATTATTCATGAGAAGAATTTTGTTTGTGTGGAGAGTAATAAAATTTCTATGCTTGTAGATCATGAAAAGAATGCTTTAGGTGCTGGTTATATTGTTGAATTCATTCATGATGCTACTGAAAATTATTATGAGGGAGTAATATATACTTGTAGGAATTGCAATAATATCAAGTTTCCTCCCTATGTGCTTAAAGTTTCAAAGTTATGCTTGTTTTACCTTCCTATGCAAGTTGATTCTTGTTCCCACAAGTTGTTTGCTCACAAAATCCCTATGCATAGGAAGTGGGTTAGACTTAAATGTGCTAGTCATATTCTTCATGATGCTCTCTTTATGTTACAATTCTTATCTTTTTATGTGAGCATCATTGAAATCATCATGCCTAGCTAGGGGCGTCAAACGATAGCACTTGTTGGGAGGCAACCCAACTTTATTTTTGTTCCTTGCTTTTTTCTCCTGTTTAGTAATAAATAATTTATCTAGCCTCTGTTATGATTGAGTTTTTATGTTTCAATTAGTGTTTGTGCCAAGTAGAACCGTTGGGAAGACTTGGGAAAAGTCTTGTTGATCTTGCTGTAAAAAACAGAAACTTTAGCACTCACGAGAATTGCTTTCATTTGTTATTGGAGAGTGATATTTAGTTAATTATTTTTTAATATGATTAATATATAAATTCCTCACGTCCAGAAATTTATTTTAGAATTTTTGGAGTTCCAGAAGTTTGCGTTAGTTACAGATTACTACAGACTGTTCTGTTTTTGACAGATTCTGTTTTTCGTGTGTTGTTTGCTTATTTTGATGAATCTATGGCTAGTAAAATAGTTTATAAACCATAGAGAAGTTCGAATAAAGTAGGCATAACACCAATATAAATAAAGAATGAGTTCATTACAGTACCTTGAAGTGGTCTTTTATTTTCTTTCGCTAACGGAGCTCACAAGATTTTCTACTTTAAGTTTTGTGTTGTGAAGTTTTCAAGTTTTGGGTAAAGATTCGATGGATTATGGAATAAGGAGTGGCAAGAGCCTAAGATTGGGGATGCCCAAGGCACCCCAAGGTAATATTCAAGGATAGCCAAGATCCTAAGCTTGGGGATGCCCTGGAAGGCATCCCCTCTTTCGTCTCCGTTCATCGGTAAAAAAACTTTACTTGGAGCTATATTTTTATTCACCACATGATATGTGTTTTGCTTGGATCATCAATTTATTTTGTTAGGATTTGATTGCTGTTATTTAGAACAATGTTTTGCATCTTTTATTTCAATAAAAGTGGCATTGATAGCCTTTACTGTGCCTATGTTACAAGTGTACATGTTGTTGTTTGAAAACAGAAAGTTTACCGTTGTTGCAATAATTCCCTAGAAAATTCAGAATGTGATAAAATGTTGAAACCTTTTGAATATTAAGCTCTGATAATTTTACTACAGTGGGAATTTTATTCATAATTTTTGGATCTAGGGAAGTATGGATGTTGCTGCATTCTTTACATACTATCCTGTTTAGGCAGATTGCTGTTATGTTTGCATTGTTTGCATATGTTTGCTTCTTTAATGATTCTATTTGAGGATAGGACTATTAAATATGCAGAGGCATTTAGTATGAAATATTGAATAATAATTTTAGTGATTTGCTACAGTAGAGTATGATAACGAATGGTTTATACTAACTCGTCTCACGAGTCCTTGTTGAGTTTTGTGTGGATGAAGCTTTTGAGATTTAGGGAGACCGTGATATGAGAGGAATTAAGGAGACACAAAAGCTCAAGCTTGGGGATCCCCATGGCATCCCAAGATAATATTTCCAGAAGTCTCAAGCATCTAAGCTTGGGGATGCCCCGGTTGGCATCCCACCTTTCTTCTTCAACAACTATCGGTTAGTTTTGGTTGATCCTATGTTTTTGCTTCATCACATGATGTTTGCCATTCTTAGAATGCCATTTTATTTTGCTTTGCTTGCTGTTTGAATAAAATACCAAGATCTGAAATTATTAAATGTTAGAGAGTCTTCACATAGTTGCATAATTATTCGACTACTCATTGATCTTCACTTATATCTTTCGGAGTAGTTTGTCGTTTGCTCTAGTGCTTCACTTATATATTTTAGAGCATGGTGGTGGTTTTATTTTGTTGAAATTAATGAACTCTCATGCTTCATTTATATCATTTTGTGAGTCTTAAATAGCATGGTAATTTTCTTAAATAATCCTAATATGCTTGGTATACAAGATTAGTAAAAAGTTTCATATAGAGTATTGAATACTAAGAGAAGTTTGATGCTCGATGATTGTTTTGCGATATGGAGGTAATAATATCAAAGTCGTGCTAGTTGAGTAGTTGTGAAATTGAGAAATACTTGTGTTGAAGTTTGCAAGTCCCGTAGCATGCACGTATGGTAAACGTTATGTAACAAATATGAAACATGAGGTGTTATTTGATTGTCTTCCTTATGAGTGGCGGTCGGGGACGAGCGATGGTCTTTTCCTACCAATCTATCCCCCTAGGAGCATGCGTGTAGTGCCGAGGTTTTTGATGACTTGTAGATTTTTGCAATAAGTATGTGAGTTGTTTATGACCAATATTGAGTCCATGGATTATACGCACTCTCACCCTTCCATCCTTGCTAGCCTCTTCGGTACCGTGCATTGCCCTTTCTCACATTGAGAGTTGGCGCAAACTTCACCGGTGCATCCAAACCCCGTGATATGATACGCTCTGACACACATAAACATCCTTATATCTTCCTCAAATCAATGACCATACCTACCTATTATGGCATTTCCATAGCCATTCCGATATATATTGCCATGCAACTTTCCATCATTCCATTCATCATGACACATTCATCATTGTCATATTGCTTAGCATGATCATGTAGTTGACATAGTATTTGTGGCAAAGCCAATGTTCATAATTCTTTCATACATGTCACTCTTGGTTCATTGCATATCCCGGTACACCGCCGGAGGCATTCATATAGAGTTATCTTTGTTCTAGTATCGAGTTGTAATAATTGAGTTGTAAATAAATAGAAGTGTGATGATCATCATTATTAGAGCATTGTCCCAAGTGAGAAAAAAAAGAGAAAGGCCATAAAAAAGGAGAAGGCCCAAAAAAGAGAGAGAGAAAGGCCATAAAAAAGAAAAGGCCCAAAAAATGAGAGAAAAGGAGAGAAGGGACAATGTTACTATCCTTTTACCACACTTGTGCTTCAAAGTAGCACCATGATCTTCATAGTAGAGAGTCTCTCATGTTATCACTTTCATATACTAGTGGGAATTTTTCATTATAGAACTTGGCTTGTATATTCCAACAATGGGCCTCCTCAAGTGCCCTAGGTCTTCGTGAGCAAGCAAGTTGGATGCACACCCACTAGTTTCTTTTGTTGAGCTTTCATACATTTATAGCTCTAGTGCATCTGTTGCATGGCAATCCCTACTCCTTGCATTAACATCAATCGATGGGCATCTCCATAGCCCATTGATTAGCCTCGTTGATGTGAGACTTTCTCCTTTTTGTCTTCTCCACATAACCCCCTCATTATTCTATTCCACCCATAGTGCTATATCCATGGCTCGCGCTCATGTATTGCGTGAAGGTTTATGAGTTTGAGATTACTAAAGTATGAAACAATTGCTTGGATTGTCATCGGGGTTGTGCATGATGAGAGCATTCTTGTGTGACGAAAATGAAGCATGACTAAACTATATGATTTTGTAGGGATGAACTTTCTTTGGCCATGTTATTTTGAGAAGACATAATTGCTTAGTTAGTATGCTTGAAGTATTATCATTTTTATGTCAATATGAACTTTTGTCTTGAATCTTTTGGATCTGAATATTCATGCCACATTTAAGAAGAATTACATTGAAATTATGCCAAGTAGCACTCCGCATCAAAAATTCTGTTTTTATCATTTACCTACTCGAGGACGAGCAGGAATTAAGCTTGGGGATGCTTGATACGTCTCCAACGTATCTATAATTTTTGATTGCTCCATGCTATGTTATCTACTGTTTTGGGCAATATTGGGCTTTATTATCCACTTTTATATTATTTTTGGGACTAACCTATTAACCGGAGGCCCAGCCTAGATTTGCTGTTTTTTTGCCTATTTTAGTGTTTCGAAGAAAAGGAATATCAAACGGAGTCGAAACGGAACAAAATCAACTGAAGAAGTTATTTTTGGAAGGAAAGCTACCGGATGGACTTGGACCCCACGTCAGGAGCCAAGGGAGGTGCTCACGAGGGTGGGGGCATGCCCCCTGCCTCGTGGGGCTCTCGAAGCTCCACCGACGTACTTCCTGCACCCATATATACTCACGTACCCTAAAACTTCCAGAACACACAATAGATCGGGAGTTCCGCCGCTAGAAGCCTCCGTAGCCACCGAAAACCATTCTAGACCCGTTCCGGCACCCTGCCGGAGGGGGCAATCCTTCCCCGGTGGCCATCTTCATCATTTCGGTGCTCTCCATGATGAGGAGGGAGTAGTTCTCCCTCGGGGCTGAGGGTATGTACCAGTAGCTATGTGTTTGATCTCTCTCTCTCTCTCTCTCTCTCGTGTTCTTGAGGTGGTACGATCTTGATGTATCGCGAGCTTTGCTATTATATTTGGATCCTATGATGGCTTCTCCCCCCTCTACTCTCTTGTAATGAATTGAGTTTTCCCCTTGAAGTAATCTTATCGGATTGAGTCTTTAAAGATTTGAGAACACTTGATATATGTCTTGCCGTGGATATCTGTGGTGACAATGGGATATCACGTGATTCACTTGATGTATGTTTTGGTGATCAACTTTTAGGTTCCGCCCATGAACCTATGCATAGGGGTTGGCACACGTTTTCATCATGATTCTTCGGTAGAAACTTTGGGGCACTCTTTGAGGTTCTATGTGTTGGTTGAATAGATGAATCTGAGATTGTGTGATGCATATCGTATAATCATGCCCACGGATACTTGAGGTGACATTGGAGTATCTAGGTGACATTAGGGTTTTGGTTGATTTGTGTCTTAAGTTGTTATTCTAGTACGAACTCTAGGGCTGTTTGTGACAGTTATAGGAATAGCCCAATGGATTGATTGGAAAGAATAACTTTGAGGTGGTTTCGTACCCTACCATAATCTCTTCGTTTGTTCTCCCTATTAGTGACTTTGGAGTGACTCTTTGTTGCATGTTGAGGGATAGTTATGTGATCCAATTATGTTAGTATTGTTGAGGGAACTTACACTAGCGAAAGTATGAACCCTAGGCCTTATTTCCTATAATTGCAATACCGTTTATGCTCACTTTTTCACTTTCTACCTTGCTGTTTTTATATTTTCAGATTACAAAAACTATTATCTACTATCCATATAACACTTGTTTAACCATCTCTTCACTTTACTAGTGCACCTATACATTTTACCATTGTATTGAGTGTGTTGGGGACACAAGAGACTCTTTGTTATTTGGTTGCAGGGTTGCTTGAGAGAGACCATCTTCATCCTACGCCTCCTACGGATTGATAAACCTTAGGTCATCCACTTGAGGGAAATTTGCTACTGTCCTACAAACCTCTGCACTTGGAGGCCCAACAACGTCTACAAGAAGAAGGTTGTGTAGTAGACATCAGTGTATACAAACCCCGTGATATGATACGCTCTATCACACATAAGCCTCCTTATATCTTCCTCAAAACAGCCACCATACCTACCTATTATGGCATTTCCATAGCCATTCCGAGATATATTGCCATGCAACTTTCCACCGTTCCGTTTATTACGACACACTTCATCATTGTCATATTGCCTTGCATGATCATGTAGTTGACATCATATTTGTGGCAAGGCCACCATGCATAATTTTTCATCCATGTCACACTTAATTCATTGCCCATCCTGGTACACCGCTAGAGGCACTCATATAGAGTCATATTTTGTTCTAGTATCGAGTTGTAATCCTTGAGTTGTAAATAAATAGAAGTGTGATGATCATCATTATTAGAGCATTGTCCCATGTGAGGAAAAAAAAGAGAAAGGCCAAATAAAAAAAGAGAAAGGCCAAATAAAAAAAGGAAGGCCCAAAAAATGAGAGAAAAAGAGAGAAGGGACAACGCTACTATCCTTATTCCACACTTGTACTTCAAATAGCACCATGATCTTCATGATAGAGAGTCTCTTATTTTGTCACTTTCATATACTAGTGGGAATTTTTCATTATAGAACTTGGCTTGTATATTCCAACAACGGGCTTCCTCAAAATGCCCTAGGTCTTCGTGAGCAAGCAAGTTGGATGCACACCCACTTAGTTTCTTTTGTTGAGCTTTCATACATTTATAGCTCTAGTGCATTCGTTGCATGGCAATCCCTACTCCTCGCATTGACATCAATTGATGGGCATCTCCATAGCCCGTTGATTAGCCGCGTCAATGTGAGACTTTCTCTCTTTTTGTCTTCTCCACACAACCTCCATCATCATATTCTATTCCACCCATAGTGTTATGTCCATGGCTCGCTGATACGTCTCCAACGTATCTATAATTTTTGATTGTTCCATGCTATATTATATTCTGTTTTGGACACTATTGGGCTTTATTATACACTTTTATATTATTTTTGGGACTAACCTATTAACCGGAGGCCCAGCCTAGAATTGCTGTTTTTGCCTACTTTAGGGTTTCGCAGAAAAAGAATATCAAACGGAGTCCAAACGGAATGAAACCTTCGGGAACGTGATTTTCGGAACGAACGTGATCCAGAGGACCTGGACCCTACGTCAAGACATCAACCAAGAGGCCACGAGGTAGGGGGCGCGCCTACCCCCCCCCCCACCCCCAGGCGCACCCTCCACCCTCGTGGGCCCCCTATTGCTCCACCGACGTACTCCTTCCTCCTATATATACCTACGTACCCCCAAACTACTAGATATGGAGCAAAAACCCTAATTCCACCGTCGTAACTTTCTGTATCCACGAGATCCCATCTTGGGGCCTTTTCCGGAGCTCCGCCGGAGGGGGCTTCTACATCAACACCATAGCCCTTCCGATGAAGTGTGAGTAGTTTACTTCAGACCTTCGAGTCCATAGTTATTAGCTAGATGGCTTCTTCTCTCTTTTTGGATCTCAATACAAAGTTCTCCCCCTCTCTTGTGGAGATCTATTCGATGCAATCTTCTTTTGCAGTGTGTTTGTTGAGACCGATGAATTGTGGGTTTATGATCAAGTTTATCTATGAACAATATTTGAATCTTCTCTGAATTCTTTTATGTATGATTGGTTATCTTTGCAAGTCTCTTCGAATTATCAGTTTGGTTTGGCCTACTAGATTGATCTTTCTTGCAATGGGAGAAGTGCTTAGCTTTGGGTTCAATCTTACGGTGTCCTTTCCCAGTGACAGTAGGGGCAGCAAGGCACGTATTGTATTGTTGCCATCGAGGATAACAAGATGGGGTTTATATCATATTTCATGAGTTTATCCCTCTACATCATGTCATCTTGCTTAAAGCGTTACTCTGTTCTCTTGAACTTAATACTCTAGATGCATGCTGGATAGCGGTCGATGTGTGGAGTAATAGTAGTAGATGCAGGCAGGAGTCGGTCTACTTGTCTCGGACGTGATGCCTATATACATGATCATACCTAGATATTCTCATAACTATGCTCAATTCTGTCAATTGCTCAACAGTAATTTGCTCACCCTCTGTAAAATACTTAAAATATGACATGCTAAAAAGATGATGTTGGACAAGGAAGACAACATAATGGGTTATGTTTTCTTATATCCGAATGGAAGTTATATTGTTTTGGATCATCCAACATGTTGAGCTTGCCTTTCCCCCTCATGCTAGCCAAATTCTTTACACCAAGTAGAGATACTACTTGTGCTTCCAAAAATCCCTAAACCCAGTTTTTTCATGAGAGTCCATCATACCTACCTATGGATTGAGTAAGATCCTTCAAGTAAGTTGTCATCGGTGCAAGCAATAAAAATTGCTCTCTTTAAATATGTATGATCTATTAATGTGAAGAAAATAAGCTTTATATGAACTTGTGATAAGGAAGAAATAAAAGCGATAGATTGCATAATAAAGGTCTTTTATCACAAGTGGCAATATAAAGTGACATTTTTTGCATTAAGATTTTGTGCATCCAACCATAAAAGCGCATGACAAGCTCTGCTTCCCTCTGCGAAGGGCCTATCTTTTACTTTTATCTTCTACCCTTATGCAAGAGTCACGTTGATCATCACCTTTCCTTTTTATACTTTTTCTTTTGAAAATCCCTATGTGTTGGAGAGATCTGGATATATATCCACTCGGATG
Organism: Triticum dicoccoides; assembly: GCF_002162155.2. Taxonomy (NCBI): domain Eukaryota; kingdom Viridiplantae; phylum Streptophyta; class Magnoliopsida; order Poales; family Poaceae; genus Triticum; species Triticum dicoccoides. The sequence goes on from NC_041390.1 coordinate 550,249,300, forward strand.
TAGGTTTTCAAAAGTATTATTGTTGACAGTACCCTTGAGGTAAAAGGTTGGGAGGTGAAACTATAAGCCCATATCTTTCTCTTTGTCTGATTGAAACTTTGAACCCATAAGTATCACATGAGTGTTAGCAATTGTGAATGATTATATATATAATAGTTGAGTATGTGGACTTGCTGAAAAGCTCTTATATTGACTTTTTCCGATGTTATGATAAATTGCAATTACTTCAATGATTGAGATCATAGTTTATTAGTTTTCAATGAAGTTTCTGATTCATACTTTACCTTGTGAACGAATTGTTACTTTAGCATAAGAAATTATATGACAATATATGTTGCTGTTCTAAAGATGATCATGATGCCCTCATGTCCATATTTTTAGTTTTATCGACACCTCTATCTCTAAACATGTGGACATATTTATCGATTTCGGCTTTCGCTTGAGGACAAGCGAGGTCTAAGCTTGGGGGAGTTGATATGTCCATTTTACATCATGCTTTTATATTGATATTTATTGCATTAGGGGCTATTATTACGCATTATATCACAATACTTATGCCTATTCTCTCTTATTTTACAAGGTTTACATGAAGAGGGAGAATGCCAGCAGCTGGAATTCTGGACTAGAAAGGAGCAAATATTATAGACCTATTCTGCACAACTCCAAAAGTCCTAAAACTTCACGGAGCTTATTTTTGGAATATATAAAAATATTGGGCGAAGAAAGAACCAGAGGGGGGCCACCAGCCAGCCACATGAGTGGAGGGCGCGCCCTACCCCCTGGGCGCGCCCCCCGACCTTGTGGGCCCCCAGGCAGGCCTCCAGTGCCCATATTTGGCTATATGATGTCTTTCACCCTGGAAAAAAAATCAAGAAGAAGTTTTCGGGACGAAGCGCCACCGTCTCGAGGCGGAACCTGGGCAGAACCAACTAGGGTTCCGGTGGAGCTGTTCTACCGGGGAAACATCCCTCCGGAAGGGGGAAATCACCGCCATCATCATCACCATCGATCCTCTCACTGAGAGGGGGTCAATCTCTATCAACATTTTCACCAGCACCATCTACTCTAAAACCCTTGTTCATCTCTTGTATTCGATCTTGGTCCCAAAACCTCAATTGGTACCTGTGGGTTGCTAGTAATGTTGATTACTCCTTGTAGTTGATGCTAGTTGGTTTATTCGGTGGAAGCTCATAATGTCAGATCATTAATGATAATTAATACTCCTCAGATTATGATTATGAATATGCTTTGCGAGTAGTTACGTTGGTTCCTGAGGACATGGGAGAAGTCTTGTTATAAGTAATCATGTGAATTTGGTATTCGTTCGATATTTTGATGAGATGTATGTTGTCTCTCCTCTAGTGGTGTTATGTGAACATCAACTACATGATACTTCACCATCTTTTGGGCCTAGGGGAAGGCATTGAAAAGTAATAAGTAGATGATGGGTTGCTAGATTGACAGGAGTTTTAACCCTAGTTTATGCGTTGCTTCGTAAGGGGCTGATTTGGATCCATATGTTTAATGCTATGGTTAGGTTTACCTTAATACTTTTTTCATAGTTGCGGATGCTTGCGAGAGGGGTTAATCATAAGTGGGAGGCTTGTCCAAGGAAGGATAGTACCCAAGCACCGGTCCACCCACATATCAAATTATCAAAGTATTGAACGCGAATCATATGAGCATGATGAAAACTAGCTTGACAACAATTCCCATGTGTCCTCGGGAGCGCTTTGATTTACATAAGAGTTTGTCCAGGCTTGTCCTTGGCTGCAAAAATGATTGAGCCACCTTGTTGCACCTTAGTTACTTTATTTACTTGTTATCCATTACGAATTATTTTATCACAAAACTGTGTGTTACCGATAATTTCAGTGCTTGCAAAGAATACCTTACTGAAAACTGCTTGCCATTTCCTTCTGCTCCTCGTTGGGTTCGACACTCTTACTTATCGAAAGGACTACGATAGATTCCCTGTATAAAAAAACAAAAATATAGGTTATAAGACCAGAAAAATCACATTTTATGTATGGTTTACACTATGCTTTTACATTCATAATTTTACGTAATATAACTTTTTTTACATCGAGTACATATTTTCTTATGTTCTTTTTTATGTATTAAATATGATAAAATTTACAAAATGTAAAAATACAATGCATTGATGTCAAAATAGAGAGGTGGTGAAGCATAACTATTCTTCACCCAGGATGACGAATAGCGCGACCCTATATATATATTGTTACTACTAAATATAATAAAAAGGAAGGGGGGGGGGAGAACACAAACAACACTGGATGCGAGAGGTGAGAGAAGGAGAGAGGTAGAAAACAAGCGCTTCAACAGATAAGCTAAGGGTAGGAAGACACCCGACTTTGAAGGGAAGAGCGGTGCATGGTCCCCACCACAGCACGTGGCGTCTAAGCGACGCGGATGATTTCTTTCAGGACATCACTGGTTGTTTTACGACGCTTTACTTCTTTGAATGGTACGAAATATATTTTTAAAAACTTATGCAAATATATTTTACACTGTATGAACATTTCGTAAAATACCACAAACATTTTTTTAAACACATGACCACTTTTTTAGTGGTAGGAAACATTTTGTCTAAATTACGCCAACATTCTTCTACACTGTATTAACAAAAATAACTGAGATGTCACCAACATATTTTGAATGTGCGAACATTTTTTATGTCACAAATCTTTTTTAATGCTATCAACAATTTCAAACGTTGTGCAAAAATTATTTTAATACTGCATGCACATATTTTATATGTGCGATGAACACTTAAAATTTGTAGTAAATGAATTTAATATATATATATATATATATATATATATAGTGTTACTAGTAAATATAATAAAAAGGAAATAAATAAATAAAACAAATAAAATCAACCAACGAACAAAACGATAAGTCATACTGCACCATGATATATATCACCTTGCATGTGATTTTCCCCATATTATTTTTGAGCATGCTCCTAGAGAGACTAATTATGCTACCCATGATTTAGTCAAATTAGTTATAACTAAGGTGTGTGGGGTGGATGAAAAATCCATCCCTAAAGATTTTTTATACTCTTATAAAGGTCATATGGTGACCATCTAGAAATAAAGAGTACTAGAGACTGCGCTGAGGCGAGTGCATGCAGCATTTCCTATTGGCCACCTTATGCGCCGGTTAAATCACTCTTTGCAAATTGGCGCACGGCTTGTACAGCACTGTCTATACCCACGGCCCTGCCAGTTAGGTCTTTTTCTTCCCTTGTTTTTTTGAGACTTTGCCATGAATGTTGTGACGATTTTATCTGGGGACGGGTTTCTTCTGGTTTTTACCAAACACAGCTTTCTCGCTTTCTTTTCCTTTTCTTTTTACGTTTTAGTTTCTTTTATCTTTTTTGTTTTTAATCTAACTCGTGAACTTTTTCCATAAATCCATGAACTTCATTCAATATATTTTATCTTCTTCCAAACCTCTATGAACTTTTTTTCCAAGTTTCGTGATTTGTTTTTCAAATCTCATGAACTTTTGTCAAATTCAATGAACTTTTTTCAATGTTGATATTTTTCTCGAAATGGATGAATTTTTTTAAAATTTTAGACTTTCTTTCAGAATTGATGTACTTTTTGTAAAATTTGTGAATTTTAAAATTCATGAACTTTTTTAAAATTCATTTATTTTCTTTCCAGGTTTGAATTTTTTGATGTTTGTGAACTTTTTAAAAATCTTTAAAGATTTTTTTGCCAATTTTTATATTCTGTTTTGGAAATTTATAAATTTCTTCGTATTTTGTTTAAAAAGTCAACCATTGACCACTCGACTAGTCTATCCTCGACCGGTCAACCATTGAGCGACGGACCAAATGAGCTTGACGAAGGGACTGCATCGCAAGTGGTCAATCGGCTGGCCCATTTTGTGCAGGCTAGTGGGTGCTAGAACTCCTAACCAGCGCATTAGACACCGATTAGGACGTCCCAGTGCAGGGAGCTTCTAGTCGGCAAAATCACTAGTTGAGGAGCGCTCTCCGCAATGTTTAGTCGGGGAGCACTCCGCGCGCGACAAGTGTCAGCGCGGAGCACTCGTGAGACTTTTCCGGAGCGCTCCGCGCGTGACACTTGTAGCACGGAGGGGCACTCCCGTGATTTCCGATTTCTGGTTTTCCTTTTCACTTTACTCCTTGAAATTTTAGTGTTTTCTAATAGAGTTTTGATATGTTTCTCTCTGGTGTTGCCGACCAATTGCTGTCGACTAGGCTTTCATTGCCGTCCTCGCCGCGTGTCGCAGCCTCCGCTCTTATTGCCTGCTTACGGCGGCCCTTCTTTACCGTTCACGGCGTTTCTTCGTTCACTCCATCGCCGTTGCCTACCGCCTTCATTTGTTGGTTCCTTGTTTCCGATTTGTTTCCCTTATTGTTCCCATTATATTCCCAAGCAATGGAGATTTATGGGGTGATTATGAGTGGGGCTCCCAACACTACAAGATGTCAACTTTCAACTCGGTTTGTAGAATTAGTTCTTAATATTCATTGTTTTCTTTGCAGGTATGGCTTGTCCTTTTTGTTGTATGTCGGGTGGCCCTTGTTCCTCTTTTGATTCTTCTGGAGATGTGTTCACTGTGGTGTTGGATCGGCGTTGTTCGAATCGTGTTGCAATGAGAGGGGAGAGTGTGTCTACGTACCCTCGTAGACCGAAAGCGGAAGCGTTAAGTAACACGGTTGATGTAGTCGAATGTCTTCACGATCCAACCGATCAAGTACCGAACGCACGACACCTCTGTGATCTGCACACGTTCAACTCGATGACGTCCCTCGAACTCTAGATCCAACTGAGGCCGAGGGACAATTTTGTCAGCACAACGGCGTGGTGACGGTGATGATGAAGTTACCGATGCAGGGCTTCGCCTAAGCACTATGACAATATGACCGAGGTGTGTTTCTGTGGAGGAGGGCACCACACACGGCTAAAACAATTGTCAACTTATGTGTTCTAGGGTGCCCCTGCCCCTGTATATAAAGGAGCAAGGGGGAGGCCGGCTGGCCCTATAGGGCGCGCCCAAGGGGGGCAATCCTACTCCTAGTAGGAGTTGGACCCCCCTTTCCTAGTCCTACTAGGAGAAGAAGGAAGGCGAGGGGACGGAGAAGGAAGGAGGGGGCGCCGCCCCTCCCCTTAGTCCAATTAGGACAAGGCCCATGGGGGGCGCACGGTCAGCCCTTGGCTGCTCCCTTTCTCTCCCTTAAGTCCCAAGGCCCATAACTTCCCCGGTGGTTCCGATAACCCTTTCGGCACTTCGATAAATACCCGATACACCTCGGAACCATTCCGGTGTCCGAATATAGTCATCCGATATATCAATATTTATGTCTCGACCATTTCAAGACTCCTCACCATGTTCGTGATCTCATCTGGGACTCCAAACTACCTTCCGTACATCAAAACACATAAACTCATAATGTCGATCGTCATCGAACGTTAAGCGTGCGGATCATACGGGTTCGAGAACTATGTAGACATAACCGAGACTCATCTCCGGTCAATAACCAATAGCGGAACCTGGATGCTCATATTGGTTCCTACATATTCTATGATGCTCTTTATCGGTCAAACCACATAACAACATACCTTGTTCCCTTTGTAATCGGTACATTACTTGCCCGAGATTCGATCATCGGTATCATCATACCTAGTTCAATCTCATTACCGGCAAGTCTCTTTACTCGTTCCATAATGCAACATCCCGCAACTAAATCATTAGTCACATTGCTTGCAAGGCTTATAGCGATGTGCATTACCGAGAGGGCCCAGAGACACCTCTCCGGCAATCAGAGTGACAAATCCTAATCTCAATCTATGCCAACTCAACAAACACCATCGGAGACACCTGTAGAGCATATTTATAATCACCCAGTTACGTTGTGACGTTTGATAGCACACAAAGTGTCCCTCCAGTATTCGGGAGTTACATAATCTCATAGTCATAGGAACATGTATAAGTTATGAAGAAAGCTATAGCAATAAACTAAACGATCATAGTGCTAAGCTAACGGATGGGTCATGTCAATCACATCATTCTCTAATGATGTGATCCCGTTTATAAAATGACAACTCATGTCTATGGTTAGGAAACTTAACCATCTTTGATTAACGAGCTAGTCAAGTAGATACATGCTAGTGACACTCTGTTTGTCTATGTATTCACACATGTACTAAGTTTCCGGCTAATACAATTCTAGCATGAATAATAAACATTCATCATGATATAAGGAAATATAAAGTAACAACTTTATTATTGCCTCTAGGGCATATTTCCTTCAGTCTCCCATTTGCACTATAGTAAATAATCTAGATTACATTGTAATGATTCTAACACCCATGGAGTCTTGGTGTTGATCATGTTTTTCTCGTGAGAGAGGCTTAGTCAACGGGTCTGCAACATTCAGATCCGTACGTATCTTGCAAATCTCTATGTCTCCCTCCTTGACTTGATCGCGGATGGAATTGAAGCATCTCTTGATGTGCTTGGTTCTCTTGTGAAATCTAGATTCCTTTACCAAAGCAATTGCACTAGTATTGTCATAAAAGATTTTCATTGGACCCGATGCACTAGGTATGACACCTAGATCGTATATGAACTCCTTCATCCAGACTCCTTCACTTGCTGCTTCTGAAGCAGCTATGTACTCTGCTTCACACGTAGATCCCGCCACGATGCTTTGCTTACAGTTGCACCAACTGACAGCTCCACCATTCAATAAAAATATGTATCCGTTTTGTGACTTAGAGTCATCCAGATCAGTGTCAAAGATCGCATCGACGTAACCGTTTACGACGAGCTCTTTGTCATCTCCATAAGCGAGAAACATATCCTTGGTCCTTTTCAGGTATTTCAGGATGTTCTTGACCGCTGTTCAGTGATCCACTCCTGGATTACTTTGGTACCTCCCTACTAAACTAATAGCAAGGCACACATCAGGTCCGGTACACAACATTGCATACATGATAGAACCTATGGTCGAAGCATAGGGAATGACTTTCATTTTCTCTCCAACTTCTGCAGTGGTCGGGCATTGAGTCTGACTCAACTTCACACCTTGTAACACAGGCAAGAACCTTTCTTTGCTTGATCCATTTTGAACTTATTCAAAACTTTATCAAGGTATGTGCTTTGTGAAAGTCCAATTAAGCGTCTTGATCTATCTCTATAGATCTTGATGCCCAATATATAAGCAGCTTCACTAAGGTCTTTCATTGAAAAATTCTTATTCAAGTATCCTTTTATGCTATTCAGAAATTCAGTATCATTTCCAATCAACAATATGTCGTCCACATATAATATTAGAAATGCTGCAGAGCTCCCACTCACTTTCTTGCAAATACAGGCTTCTCCAAAAGTCTGTATAAAACCATATGCTTTGATCACACTATCAAAGCGTATATTCCAACTTTGAGATGCTTGCACCAGTCCATAAATGGATCGCTGGAACTTACATGCTTTATTACCATCTTTTGGATCGACAAAACATTCTGGTTGCATCATATACAACTCTTCTTTAAGATATCCATTAAGGAATGCAGTTCTGACATCCATTTGCCAAATTTCATAATATAAAACGCGGCAATTGCTAACATGATTCGGACAGACTTAAGCATCGCTACGGGTGAGAAGGTCTCATCGTAGTCAACTCCTTGAACTTGTCAAAAACCTTTTGCAACAAGTCGAGCTTTGTAGACAGTAACATTACCGTCAGCGCCAGTCTTCTTCTTGAAGATCAATTTATTCTCTATGGCTTGCCGATCATCGGGGAAGTCAACCAAAGTCCACACTTTATTCTCATACATGGATCCCATCTCAGATTTCATGGCCTCAAGCCATTTTGCGGAAGCTGGGCTCATCATTGCTTGCTCATAGTTCGTAGGTTCGTCATGGTCTAGTAACATGACTTCCAGAACGGGATTACCATACCACTCTTGTGCGGATCTTATTCTGGTTGACCTACGAGGTTCGGTAGTAACTTGATCAGAAGTTTCATGATCGTCATCATTAGCTTCCTCACTAATTGGTGTAGGAATCACTGGAACTGATTTCTGTGATGAACTACTTTCCAATAAGGGAGCAGGTACAATTACCTCATCAAGTTCTACTTTCCTCCCACTCACTTCTTTCGAGAGAAACTCCTTCTCTAGAAAGTATCCATTCTTAGAAACGAATATCTTGCCTTCGGGTCTGTGATAGAAGGTGTACCCAACAGTCTCCTTGGGTATCCTATGAAGACACATTTTTCCGATTTGGGTTCGAGCTTATCAGGTTGAAGATTTTTCACATAAGCATCGCAACCCCAAACTTTAAGAAACGACAACTTGGGTTTCTTACCAAACCACAGTTCATATGGTGTCGTCTCAACGGATTTCGATGGTGCCCTATTTAACGTGAATGCAGCCATCTCTAAAGCATAACCCCAAAACGGTAGTGGTAAATCAGTAAGAGACATCATAGATCGCACCAAATCTAATAAAGTGCGGTTACGACATTTGGACACACCATTACGCTGTGGTGTTCCAGGTGGCGTGAGTTGCGAAACTATTCCGCATTGTTTTAAATGAAGACCAAACTCACAACTCAAATATTCACCTCCACGATCAGATCGTAGAAACTTAATTTTCTTGTTACGATGATTTTCCACTTCACTCTGAAATTCTTTGAACTTTTCAAATGTTCCAGACTTATGTTTGATCAAGTAGACATACCCATATATGCTCAAATCATCAGTGAAGGTCAGAAAATAATGATACCCACCACAAGCATCAACACTCATCGGACCGCATACATCAGTATGTATTATTTCCAATAAGTCTATTGCTCGTTCGATTGTTCCGGAAAATGGAGTTTTAGTCATCTTACCCATGAGGCATGGTTCGCAAGCATCAAGTGATTCATAATCAAGTGATTCCAAAAGCCCATCGGCATGGAGTTTCTTCATGCGCTTTACACCAATATGACCTAAACGGCAGTGCCATAAATAAGTTGCACTATCATTATTAAACTTATATCTGTTGGCTTCAATACTATGAATATGTGTATCACTACTATCAAGATTTAGTAAAAATAGACCACTCATCAAGGGTGCATGACCATAAAAGATACTACTCATATAAATAGAGCAACCATTATTCTCTGATTTAAATGAATAACCGTCTTGCATCAAACAAGATCCAGATATAATGTTCATGCTTAACGATGACACCAAATAACAATTATTCAGGTCTAAAACTAATCCTGAAGGTAGATGTAGAGGTAGCGTGCCGACGGCGATCACATCGACTTTGGAACCATTTCCCACGCGCATCGTCACCTTGTCCTTAGCCAATCTTTGCTTACTCTATAGCCCCTGTTTTGAGTTGCAAATATTAGCAACAAAACCAGTATCAAATACCCAGGCACTACTGCGAGCATTAGTAAGGTACACATCAATAACATGTATATCAAATATACCTTTAACTTTGCCATCCTTCTTATCCGCCAAATAATTGGGGCAGTTCCACTTCTAGTGACCAGTCCCTTTACAGTAGAAGCACTCAGTCTCAGGCTTAGGTACATACTTGGGCTTCTTCACTTGAGCAACAACTTGCTTGCCGTTCTTCTTGAAGTTCCCCTTCTTCCCTTTGCCCTTCTTTTTGAAACTGGTGGTCTTGTTGACCATCAACACTTGATGCTCCTTCTTGATTTCTACCTCCGCAGCCTTTAGCATCACGAAGAGCTCGGGAATTGTCTTATCCATCCCTTGCATATTATAGTTCATCATGAAGCTTTTGTAGCTTGGTGGTAGTGATTGAAGAACTCTGTCAATGACACTATCAACTGGAAGATTAACTCCCAGCCGAGTCAAGTGATTGTGGTACCCAGACTTTCTGAGTATATGTTCACTGACAGAACTATTCTCCTCCATCTTGCAGCTATAGAACTTATTGGAGACTTCATATCTCTCAATACGGGCATTTACTTGAAATATTAACTTCAACTCCTGGAACATCTCATATGCTCCATGATGTTCAAAACGTCGTTGAAGTCCCGGTTCTAAGTCATAAAGCATGGTACACTAAACTATTGAGTAGTCATCAGCTTTGCTCTGCCAGACATTCTTAACGTCATCAGTAGCATCTGCAGCAGGCCTAGCACCTAGCGGTGCTTTGGGGACATAATTGTTCTGTGCAGCAATGAGGATAATCCTCAAGTTACGGACCCAGTCTGTGTAGTTGCTACCATCATCTTTCAACTTAGCTTTCTCTTGGAACGTATTAAAATTCGATGGAACAATAGCACGGGCCATTTATCTACAATAACATAGACATGCAAAAATACTACCAGGTACTAATTTCATGATAAATTAAAGTTCAATTAATCATATTACTTAAGAACTCCCACTTAGATAGACATCCCTCTAATCATCTAAGTGATCACGTGATCCATATCAACTAAACCATGTCCGATCATCACATGAGATGGAGAAGTTTTCAATGGTGAACATCACTATGTTGATCATATCTACTATATGATTCACGCTCGACCTTTCGGTCTCAGTGTTCCAATGCCATATCTGCATATGCTAGGCTCGTCAAGTTTAACCTGGGTATTCTGCTTGTGCAAAACTGGCTTGCACCCGTTGTATGTGAACGTAGAGCTTATCACACCCGATCATCACGTGGTGTCTCGGCATGACAAACTATAGCAACGGTGCATACTCAGGGAGAACACTTATACCTTAGTGAGAGATCATCTTGTAATGCTACCGTCGTACTAAGCAAAATAAGATACATAAAGGATAGACATCACATGCAATCAATATTAGTGATATGATATGGCCATCATCATCTTGTGCCTTTGATCTCCATCTCCAAAGCACCATCATGATCATCATTGTCACCGGCTTGACAACTTGATCTCCATCGTAGCATCGTTGTCGTCTTGCCAACTATTGCTTCTACGACTATCGCTACCGCTTAGTGATAAAGTAAAGCAATAACATGGCGTTTGCATTTCATACAATAAAGCGACAACCATATGGCTCCTGCCAATTGCCGATAAATGTGTTACAAAACATGATCGTCTCATACAATAATTTATATAATCACGCCTTGACCATATCACATCACAACATGCCCTCAAAAACAAGTTAGACGTCCTCTACTTTGTTGTTGCAAGTTTTACGTGCCTGCTACGGGCTTAGCAAGAACCGTTCTTACCTATACATCAAAAACCACAACGCGGTATAGTGATTGCTTTTTGATCTTCAAAAAGAACCCCGTTCATTGAATCCGATTCAAATAAAGTTGGAGAAACTGACACCCGCCAGCCACCTATGTGCAAAGCACGTCGGTAGAACCAGTCTCATGAACGCGGTCATGTAATGTCGGTCCGGGCCGGTTCATCCAACAATACCGCCTAATCAAGAAACAACTAGTGACGACAAGCAATGTGTATATACCCACGCCCACAACTCCTTTGTGTTCTACTCGTGCATATAACATCTACACATAGACCTGGCTCTAATACCACTGTTGGGGAACGCAGTATTTCACAAAAATTCCCATGATCATGCAAGATCTATGTAGGAGATGCATAGCAACGAGAGGGGAGAGTGTGTCTACGTACCCTCGTAGACCGAAAGCGGAAGCGTTAAGTAACGCGGTTGATGTAGTCGAACGTCTTCGCGATCCAACCGATCAAGTACCGAACGCACGACACCTCCGCGATCTGCACATGTTCAGATCGGCCGAGGGACAGTTTCGTCAGCACGACGGCGTGGTGACGGTGATGATGAAGTTACCGACGTAGGGCTTCGCCTAAGCACTACGACAATATGACCGGGGTGTGTTTCTATGGAGGGAGGCACCACACACGGCTAAAACAATTGTCAACTTGTGTGTTCTAGGGTGCCCCTTCCCCCGTATATAAAGGAGCAAGGGGGAGGCCGGCCGGCCCTATAGGGCGCGCCCAAGGGGGGCAATCCTACTCCTAGTAGGAGTAGGACCCCCCCCTTTCCTAGTCCTACTAGGAGAAGAAGGAAGGAGAGGGGACGGAGAAGGAAGGAGGGGGTGTCGTCCCTCCCCTTAGTCCAATCAGGACAAGGCCCATGTGGGGGCGCACGGCCAGCCCTTGGCTGCTCCCTCTCTCTCCCTTAAGGCCCAAGGCCCATAACTTCCCCGGTGGTTCCTATAACCCTTCCGGCACTTCGATAAATACCAGATACACCTCAGAACCATTCCGGTGTCCGAATATAGTCATCCATATATCAATATTTATGCCTCGACCATTTCGAGACTCCTCATCATGTTCGCGATCTCATCGAGACTCCAAACTACCTTCGGTACATCAAAACACATAAACTCATAATACCGATCATCATCGAACGTTAAGCGTGCGGATCCTACGGGTTCGAGAACTATGTAGACATGACTGAGACTCATCTCCGGTCAATAACCAATAGCGGAACATGGATGCTCATATTGGTTCCTACATATTCTAGGAAGATCTTTATCGGTCAAACCGCATAACAACATACGTTGTTCCCTTTGTCATCGGTATGTTACTTGCCCGAGATTCGATCATCGGTATCATCATACCTAGTTCAATCTCATTACCGGCAAGTCTCTTTACTCGTTCCATAATGCAACATCCCGCAACTAAATCATTGGTCACATTGCTTGCAAGGCTTATAGCGATGTGCATTACCGAGAGGGCCCAAAGACACCTCTCCGGCAATCAGAGTGACAAATCCTAATCTCAATCTATGCCAACTCAACAAACACCATCGGAGACACCTGTAGAGCATATTTATAATCACCCAGTTACGTTGTGACGTTTGATAGCACACAAAGTGTCCCTCCGGTATTCGGGAGTTACATAATCTCATAGTCATAGGAACATGTATAAGTTATGAAGAAAGCTATAGCAATAAACTAAACGATCATAGTGCTAAGCTAACGGATGGGTCATGTCAATCACATCCTTCTCTAATGATGTGATCCCGTTTATAAAATGATAACTCATGTCTATGGTTAGGAAACTTAACCATCTTTGATTAACGAGCTAGTCAAGTAGAGGCATACTAGTGACACTCTGTTTGTCTATGTATTCACACATGTATTAAGTTTCCGGTTAATACAATTCTAGCATGAGTAATAAACATTCATCACGATATAAGTAAATATAAATAACAACTTTATTATTGCCTCTAGGGCATATTTCCTTCAATACTTATTTCTTTTGGTGATGCTGATGTTGTTTTGAATTCTAGGTCTTCTTTTTTTGGTTATGATGATTGTTTTGATTCATTTTGTAGTATGTTCCGTGCAGTGTTAGAGCTCATCTTGCTCGTTACATTCAGGAGTGTAGGGCTTTAGCCATAAGGAGGGGTGACAAAAATACTGATCTCGCTCTTCACTCCATTGAGGGTGATTTGTATGGTGTTATGTTTAGTCATGGTCGGGTGAGCAGAAAATTCCATGGTTCTTCCTGGGAATGATTGGTCACTGATTATGGTCTTCGTCATTGTGATATAATGACCATTAGGCTTGAGCACTATGGAACGTTGATTGGTTCTTATTTTTATCGGGGTGGAGATATGTTGTCCCCTTTACTTTCTGTTGGTAAGGTTTATTTTTAATGAAGTATTAAGCTTGTTTCATTTCAGATGATTTTCTGTTCCCTTGAACCTGTGAAAATTTATTTTGTAGCTCTTGAGAATTTGAGTGATTCTGAGAAGGAACTTGTTGGCAATTGTTTTTTACAGTCATGGTGTCGATCTCAATTATTAGCAAATGTATTTCATGTCACGACAACTCTTTGATGAAAACTACATACTCTATTGTCCTTTTGTTCATAGGATTAATTCCATGAATGTTAATGGTAATCATATGGTCAGCTTTATTTTCCATCGTTTTTCTTAGTTTCTATTTATTTATTTATTATTATTTCATCTTTTTATAGTTTTTAATTTGTGTTTTTATTTCTAATAGCTTGACGTTTTTGTCGGGTTATTCCTGGTATAGTTGTGACGAGTTTGAAGGGATTTGTGTCATTTCCTAGGACTCGCTTTTTTAATCTTGAAGTTACTCTGGAATCTCACGATGATGATATATATGTGAGCACTCCTTGTCCATACTTCATTGGCTTGGGTGATAGAATGGTGTTCAAAAAGCAAGGGTTCAGTGATTTTTTTCAGGCATCGTCTATTGAAGTCATCAGCTTGGTGCTCATAACTTCAAAGAGCGTGATGGGAGACTTGTTGTTATCTCTAGTCTTCTGCCGCGGTGATGTTAGTTATAGACTTTTAAGAGAATATATGTTGTTTAAAAATCAATGCCAGAGTATAATGTTATTTAGCTATATAAAACCGATATGAACCTAACTGTTCATTGTTGTACTTTGGATGTAGAAGAGGCAGGGTTGTGCATCTCTTTTTTAGATGTTTTTTGGGACGTGTGTCAGTTCGTGAGATGCATAGTTATACATAAATTAGAGGCACATGTGTGCCTTTATTTTTTCTATGTTTCCTCTGACATGGGCAGTCAGCGGTACTTAGGCGTGTAGGTAAAGGAGGCACTGTTATGCATAAATTAGAAGCATTGGTGTGCTTGTTTGTTTTCAAATGTTTCCGTTTGGTACGTACATACAGAGAGAATCAGGGTCATGAAGATACTATAGGCGCGTTTATCATAGATTGGAGGCATAATCATGCTTTTGTGTTCGAAAAATGTATACGCTGAGTATTTTGTTTATTGTTGTTGCTTGACCCTTGCCTCTGTGTTATGAATGTTTTTTTCCGACAACATCTCTCTTGAGGGATGCACTGTTGTGATGCTGGAGGAGGCACAGTTTTATACTATGAAGAGTTATGTCCGTGTGTCTGTCGTCTCAATGTTTGTGCGCTAAACAAGTTTAGTCGGAGAGGCACGATTCGTCAACAAAGTAGATTCACGTTTCTATATTACCTAGATGCACAGTTGTGCCTCTGTGTTCTAGTTATTTTGGTTGACACGTTTACTGAGAGTGGCACGGCTCCGAACCTAGCCAAGGCACGGTGGTAGATGCAACATAGTGGCGGTCGTGGATGTAGTATAGTCACGGTGGTAGTTTCAGAAGAGTCACGGTTTTATATGCATTAGAGTCACAACGGTAGATGTAGAAGAGTCATGGTCTTGCCTCTGTCTTGTAGTTGAGGCGTGGTCCCATATTCAAACAGTGTTTGATGTCAAATGGTGGTTTTGTGTTTTTAATTTATTTTTAGTGCGCTAAGACTCTCAAAATGCCTGTCCCTTGCCTATGTGTTACGAATGTTTTTTCGTCAACATCTCTGTTTAAGGAGGCATAGTTGTGATGCTGGAGGAGGCATGGTGTTATACTATGAAGAGTCACGTCCGTGTGTTTGTCGTCTCACTATTTGTGTGCTAAATAGGTTTAATAGGAGAGGCACGATTCGTCAGCGAAGTGGATGCACGTTCCTATATTACATAGATGCACGGTTGTGCCTCTGTGTTTCAGTTATTTTCGTTGACACGTTTACTGAGAGTGGCACGACCCCAAACCTATCCGTGGCATGGTGGTAGGTGCAGCAGAGTTGTGGTCGTGCATGCAACATAGTCACGGTGGTAGTTTCAGAAGAATCACGGTTTTATATGCATTAGAGTCACAACGGTAGATGTAGAAGAGTCACGGTCTTGCCTCTGTCTTGTAGTTGAGGCATGGTCCTATATTTAGACAGTGTTTGATGTGAAATGGGGGTTGTGTGATTTTAATTTGTTTTCAATGCACTAAGACACTCAAAGTGCTTCTCCTTTGCCTTTGTGTTCCGAATGTTTTTTCCGTCAACATCTCTCTTTAGGGAGGCATTGTTGTGATGCTGGAGGAGGCACAATGTTATACTATGAAGAGTCACATCTGTGTGTTTTTCGTCTCAATGTTTGTGGGCAAAAAAGGTTTAGTTGGAGAGGCACGATTCGTCAGTGAAGTGGATGCACGTTCCTATATTACCTAGAGGCACGGTTGTGCCTCTGTGTTCCAGTTATTTCAGTTGACACGTTTACTGAGAGTGGCACAGCCCCGAACCTAGCCGAGGCACGGTGGTAGATGCAGCAGAGTGGCGGTCGTGGATGCATATAGTCACGATGGTAGTTTCAGAAGAGTCACGGCTTTATATGCATTAGAGTCACAACGGTAGATGTAGAAGAGTCACGGTCTTGCCTCTATCTTGTAGTTGAGGCGTGGTCCTATATTTAGACAATGTTTGATGTCAAATGGTGGTTGTGTGATTTTAATTTGTTTTCAATGCGCTAAGACACTCAAAGTGCTTGTCCCTTGCCTCTGTGTTCCGAATGTGTTTTCCGTCAACATTTCTGTGTAGGCAGGCACTGCTGTGATGCTGGAGGAGGCACGATGTTATACTATGAAGAGTCACATTCGTGTGTTTGTCGCCTCAATGTTTGTGCGCTAAAAAGGTTTAGTCGGAGAGGCACGATTTGCCGGCGAAGTGGATGCACGTTCCTATATTACCTAGAGGCACGGTTGTGCTTCTGTGTTCTGGTTATTTCGGTTGACACGTTTACTGAGAGTGGCACGGCCCTAAACCTAGCCGATGCACGGTGGTAGATGCAACAGAGTGGCGGTCGTGGATGCAGTATAGTCATGGTGGTAGTTCCATAAGAGTCACGATTTTATATGCATTAGAGTCACAGCGGTAGATGTAGAAGAGTCACGGTCTTGCCCCTATCTTGTAGTTGAGGCGTCGTCCTATATTTAGACAGTGTTTGATGTCAAATGATGGTTGTGTGATTTAAATTTGTTTTCAATGCGCTAATACTCTCAAAGTGCTTGTCCCTTGCCTCTGTGTTCCGAATGTTTTTTCTGTCAACATCTCTTTTTAGGGAGGCACTTTTGTGATGTCGGAGGAGGCACGGTGTTATACTATGAAGAGTCACATCTGTCTGTTTGTCGTATCAATGTTTGTGCTCTAAACAGGTTTAGTTGGAGAGGCACGATTCATCAACGAAGTGGATGCACGTTCCTATATTACCTAGAGGCACGATTGTGCCTCTGTGTTTCAGTTATTTCGGTTGACACATTTGATGAGAGTGGCACGACCCCGAACCTAGCCGAGGCACGATGGTAGATGCATCAGAGTGGCGGTCGTGGATATAGTATAGTCACGATGGTAGTTTCAAAAGAGACATAGTTTTATATGCATTAGAGTCACAGTGGTAGGTGTAGAAGAGTCACGGTCTTGCCTCTGTCTTGTAGTAGAGGTGTGGTCCTATATTTAGACAGTGTTTGATGTCAAATGATGGTTGTCTGATTTTAATTTTTTTCAATGCGCTAAGACTCTCAAAGTGCTCTCTGTGTTTACTGCAATGGAATATAAAATTTGTTTAAGATCTCACACTGTTGCAGAAAACCTGGACATGGATATATTGAAGTTTCTCGGAAATATTTATGAATTTTTCACGTCGATCTTGAATAAGCATTTTACAGAAAGTTAACAACCATATAATCACATATTCTTGCATTTTGTACAAAGTAAGTATGAAAATTATAATACAATAACGTGTGGCATCTTTGTCCTTCTATAATCATAGTTACAACATATGTTCGCTCAATAGAAGATAACTTACTAATTGCATTTAGACATGTAAAAGGTACTATCCATTTGTACATCAGCATACCACTATTTTCAACATAAATCAGTAATACAATACACACAATATCTTTGTCCAACAACAATCATAGTTACAATATATGTTCATTCAATCTAAATTATCATACTACTAGATACTACTAGTTTAATTTAGAAATCCCTAGTTTAATGTAGACATCCAATTTCTAGCAATTTACCACCCGTTGTTTCCCTTCCAGCGCTTCCAGACGCTCGAAGATCCCTCATCTTTGTTCTTACGGGCGCGGAGCCTTTCCTTCAATGGTTGTTGGAGGAGGTGATGTAGCCCATCCTTGATGATTAGGATTCTATGGTACAATTCGTAGCTAACATACCTGTCTTTTGCTGCATACTCAAGGTGTAGCAGGGAAAGCGGCTCCCACTCCCAGTATTGTTGCTTCTCCTTTGGGAATGATTTCTCCATCGTCTTGTATGAGGGGTCGATGATGGCCGCTGCAGGGTCAACCATGGAGTCCCTTTCTCCATGATGTCTACTACACAACATTCTTCTTGTAGACATTGTTGGGCCTCCAAGTGCAGAGGTTTATAGGACAGTAGCAAATTTCCCTCAAGTGGATGACCTAAGGTTTATCAATCCGTAGGAGGCGTAGGATGAAGATGGTCTCTCTCAAGCAACCCTGCAACCAAATAACAAAGAGTCTCTTGTGTCCCCAACACACCCAATACAATGGTAAATTGTATAGGTGCACTAGTTCGGCGAAGAGATGGTGATACAAGTGCAATATGGATAGTAGATAATGGTTTTTGTAATCTGAAAATATAAAAACAGCAAGGTAACTAATGATAAAAGTGATCGTAAACGGTATTGCAATGATAGGAAACAAGGCCTAGGGTTCATACTTTCACTAGTGTAAGTTCCCTCAACAATAATAACATAATTGGATCACATAACTATCCCTCAACATGCAACAAAGAGTCACTCCAAAGTCACTAATAGCGGAGAACAAACAAAGAGATTATGGTAGGGTATGAAACCACCTCAAAGTTATTCTTTCCAATCAATCCGTTGGGCTATTCCTATAAGTGTCACAAACAGCCCTAGAGTTCGTACTAGAATAACACCTTAAGACACAAATCAACCAAAACCCTAATGTCACCTAGATACTCCAATGTCACCTCAAGTATCTGTGGGTATGATTATACGATATGCATCACACAATCTCAGATTCATCTATTCAACCAACACAAAGGACCTCAAAGAGTGCCCCAAAGTTCTACCGGAGAATCACGACGAAAACGTGTGCCAAACCCTATGCATAGGTTCATGGACGGAACCCGCAAGTTGATCACCAAAACATACATCAAGTGAATCACGTGGTATCCCATTGTCACCACAGATACGCACAGCAAGACATACATCAAGTGTTCTCAAATCTATAAAGACTCAATCCGATAAGATTACTTCAAAGGGGAAACTCAATTCATTACAAGAGAGAAGAGGGGGAGGAGAAACATAAGATCCAACTATAATAGCAAAGCTCGCGATACATCAAGATCGTATCACCTCAAGAACACGCGCGCGAGAGAGAGAGAGATCAAACACATAGCTACGGGTACATACCCTCAGCCCCGAGGGAGAACTACTCCATCCTCGTCATGGAGAGCACCGGGATGATGTAGATGGCCACCGGAGAAGGATTGCC
Organism: Triticum dicoccoides; assembly: GCF_002162155.2. NCBI lineage: Eukaryota > Viridiplantae > Streptophyta > Magnoliopsida > Poales > Poaceae > Triticum > Triticum dicoccoides. The sequence continues at coordinate 550,268,671 of NC_041390.1, forward strand.
CCCTCCGGCAGGGTGCCGGAACGGGTCTAGATTGGTTTTCGGTGGCTACGGAGGCTTCTGGCGGCGGAACTCCCGATCTATTGTGCTCTAGGATGTTTTTAGGGTATATGGAGATATATAGGCGGAAGAAGTACGTCAGGGGGGGCCACGAGGGGCTCACGAGGGTGGAGGGTGCGCCCAGGGGGGTGGGCGCACCCCCCCTGACTCGTGACCTCCTCGCAGATCCCCCGACATGCACTCCAAGTCTTCTAGTCTTCTTTCCTTCCAAAAATGAGTTCCGTGAAGTTTCAGGTCAATTGGACTCCGTTTGGTTTTCCTTTTCTTCGAAACCCTAAAACAGGGTAAAAACAGAAACTGGCACTGGGCTCTAGGTTAATAGGTTAGTCCCAAAAATGATATAAAAGTGTATAATAAGGCCCATAAACATTCAAAACAGTAAATAATATAGCATGGAGCAATCAAAAATTATAGATACGTTGGAGACATATCAGCATCCCCAAGCTTAATTCCTGCTCATCCTCGAGTAGGTAAATGATAAAAACAGAATTTTTGATGCGGAGTGCTACTTGGCATAATCTCAATGTAATTCTTCTTAATTGTGGCATGAATATTCAGATTCGAAAGATCCAAGACAAAAGTTCATATTGACATAAAAATGATAATACTTCAAGCATACTAACTAAGCAATTATGTCTTCTCAAAATAACATGGCCAAAGAAAGTTCATCCCTACAAAATCATATAGTTTAGTCATGTTTCATTTTCGTCACACAAGAATGCTCTCATCATGCACAACCCCGATGACAAGCCAAGCAATTGTTTCATACTTTAGTAATCTCAAACTCATAAACTTTCACGCAATACATGAGCGCGAGCCATGGATATAGCACTATGGGTGGAATAGAATATAATGAGGGGGTTATGTGGAGAAGACAAAAAGGAGAAAGTCTCACATCAACGAGGCTAATCAATGGGCTATGGAGATGCCCACCGATTGATATTAATGCAAGGAGTAGGGATTGCCATGCAACAGATGCACTAGAGCTATAAATGTATGAAAGCTCAACAAAAGAAACTAGTGGGTGTGCATCCAACTTGCTTGCTCATGAAGACCTAGGGCACTTGAGGAGGACCATTGTTGGAATATACAAGCCAAGTTCTATAATGAAAGATTCCCACTAGTATATGAAAGTGACAACATAGGAGACTCTCTATCATGAAGATCATGGTGCTACTTTGAAGCACAAGTGTGGTAAAAGGATAGTAGCATTGCCCCTTTTTATTTATTTTCTTTTTTTGGGCCTTCTTTTTTTGGCCTTTCTCTTTTTTGGGGGACAATGCTCTATTGAATGATGATCATCACACTTCTATTTATTTACAACTCAATGATTACAACTCGATACTAGAACAAAGTATGACTCTATATGGATGCTTCCGGTGGTGTTCCGGGATATGCAATGAATCACGAGTGACAAGTATGAAAGAATTATGAACGGTGGCTTTGCCACAAATACTATGTCAACTACATGATCATGCTAGCAATATGACAATGATGAATGTGTCATGATAAACTGGATGGTGGAAAGTTGCATGGCAATATATCTCAGAATGGCTATGGAAATGCCATAATAGGTAGGTGTGGTGGCTGTTTTGGGGAAGATATAAGGAGGTTTATGTGTGAAAGAGCGTATCATATCACGGGGTTTGGATGCACCGACGAAGTTTGCACCAACTCTCGATGTGAGAAAGGGCAATGCATGGTACCGTAGAGGCTAGCAATGATGGAAGGGTGAGAGTGCGTATAATTGATGGACTCAACATTAGTCATAAAGAACTCACATACTTATTGCAAAAATCTACAAGTCATCAAAAACCTCGGCACTACGCGCATGCTCCTAGGGGGATAGACTGGTAGGAAAAGACCATCGCTCGTCCCCAACCGCCACTCATAAGGAGGACAATCAAATAACACCTCATGTTTCAAATTTGTTACACAACGTTTACCATACGTGCATGCTACGGGACTTGCAAACTTCAACACAAGAACTTCTCAAATTCACAACTACTCAACTAGCACGACTTGATATTATTATCTCCATATCTCAAAACAATCATCAAGCATCAAACTTCTCTTAGTATTCAATACTCTATATGAAAGTTTTTACTATTCTTGGATGCCTAGTATATTGGGATTATTTAAGCAAATTACCATGCTATTTAAGACTGTCAAAATAATATAAGTGAAGCATGAGAGTTCATATATTTCTTCAAAATAAAATTACCACCATTCTCTAAAAGATATAAGTGAAGTACTAGAGCAATCAACAAACTACTCCGAAAGATATAAGTGAAGATCAATGAGTAGTCGAATAATTATGCAACTTATGTGAAGACTCTCTAACATTTAATAATTTCAGATCTTGGTATTCTATTCAAACATCAAGCAAAGCAAAACAAAATGACATCTAATAATAGCAAACACATGTGAAGAAGCAAAAACTTAGGATCAACCGATACTAACCGATAGTTGTTGAAGCAGAAAGGTGGGATGCCAACCGGGGCATCCCCAAGCTTAGACGCTTGAGACTTCTTGAAGTATTATCTTTGTATGCCTTGGGAATCCCCAAGCTTTAGCTTTTGTGTCTCCTTAATTCCTCTCATATCACGGTCTCCCTAAATCTCAAAAGCTTCATCCACACAAAACTCAACAAGGACTCATGAGATAAGTTAGTATAAACCATTGCAAAAACCTTATCATACTCTACTGTAGCAAATCACTAAAATTATTATTCGACATTGCATACTAAATTCCTCTGCATATTTAATAGTCCTATCCTCAAATAGAATCATTAAAGAAGCAAACATATGCAAACAATGCAAACATAACAGCAATCTGCCTAAACAGGATAGTCTGTAAAGAATGCTGCAACATCCATACTTCCCTAGCTCCAAAAATTATGAAATAAAATTACCACTGTAGTAAATTTATAAGATCTTAATATGCAAAAGGTTTCAACATTTTATCACATTCTGACTTTTCTAGGGAATTATTGCAACAGCGGTAAACTTTCTGTTTTTAAACAGCGACATGTATACTTGTAACATAGGCATAGTAAAGGCTATCAATGCCACTTTTATCGAAATAAAAGATGCAAAACATTGTTCTAAATAAAAGCAAGCAAATCCTAACAAAATAAATTGACGCTCCAAGCAAAACACACATCATGTGGCGAATAAAAATATAGCTCCAAGTAAAGTTACCGATGAACGAAGACGAAAGAGGGGATGCCCTCCGGGGCATCCCCAAGCTTAGGCTTTTGGTTGTCCTTAAATTTTCACTTGGGGTGCCTTGGGAATCCCCAAGCTTAGGCTCTTGCCACTCCTTATTCCATAGTCCATCGAATCCTTACCCAAAACTTGAAAACTTCACAACACAAAACTTAACAGAAAACTCGTAAGCTCCGTTAGTATAAGAAAATGAATCACCACTTCAAGGTACTGTAATTAACTCATTATTTATTTATATTGGTCTTAAACCTACTGTATTCCAACTTCTCTATGGTTTATAAACTATTTTACTAGCCATAGATTCATCAAAATAAGTAAACAACACATGAAAAACAGAATCTATCAAAAACAGAACAGTCTGTAGTAATCTGGATCAAAAGTATACTTCTGGAACTCATAAAATTCTAAAATAAATTTCTGGACCTGAGGAATTTATCTATTAATCAGATTCAAAAAAAATTAACTAAATAGAACTCTTCAAATAAAGATGGCAGCAATTCTCGTGAGCGCTAAAGTTTCTGTTTTTGACAGCATGATCAACAAGACTTTCCCAATGTCTTCCCAAAGGTTCTACTTGGCACAAACACTAATTAAAAGCATAGAACCACATATAAACAGAGGCTAGATGAATTATTTATTATTAAACAGGAACAAAAACAAAGTTGGGTTGCCTCCCAACAAGCGCTATCATTTAACGCCCCTAGCTAGGCATGATGATTTCAATGATGCTCACATAAAAGATAAGAATTGTAACATAAAGAGAGCATCATGAAGAATATGACTAGAACATTTAAGCCTAACCCACTTCCTATGCATAGGGATTTTGTGAGCAAACAATTTGTGGGAACAATAATCAACTTGCATAGGAAGGTAAAACAAGCACAACTTCAAAATTTTAAGCACATAGAGAGGAAACTTGATATTATTGCAATTCCTACAAGCATATATTCCTCCCTCATAATAATTTTCATTAGCATCATGAATGAATTCAACAATATAACCAGATTTACAAGCATAGAAATTTACTACTCTCCACATAAGCAAAATTCTTCTCATGAATAATAGTGGGAGCAAACTCAACAAAATAACTCTCATGTGATTGAAAATTAAGATCTAGATGACAAGTTTAATGTTTATTATTGTTCTTTAAAGCATACGTGTCTTCACAATAATCATTATAGATAGGAGGCATGCTTTCATCATAATAAATTTGCTCATCAAAACTTGGGGAACAAAAATATCATCTTCATCAAACATAGCTTCCCCAAGCTTGTGGCTTTGCATATCATTAGCATCATGGATATTCAAGGAACTCATACTAACAACATTGCAATTATGCTCATCATTCAAATATTTAGTGCCAAACATTTTATAGATTTCTTCTTCTAGCACTTGAGCACAATTTGCCTTTCCATCATACTTACGAAAGATATTAAAAAGATGAAGCATATGAGGCAAACTTAATTCCATTTTTTCTGTAATTTTCTTTTATAAACTAAAATAGTGACAAAACAAGAAACTAAAAGACTCGATTGCAAGATCTAAAGATATACCTTCAAGCGCTAACCTCCCCGGCAATGGCGCCAGAAAAGAGCTTGATGTCTACTACACAACCTTCTTATTGTAGACGTTGTTGGGCCTCCAAGTGCAGAGGTTTGTAGGACAGTAGCAAATTTCCCTCAAGTGGATGACCTAAGGTTTATCAATCCATAGGAGGCGTAGGATGAAGATGGTCTCTCTCAAGCAACCCTGCAACCAAATAACAAAGAGTCTCTTGTGTCCCCAAAACACCCAATACAATGGTAAATTGTATAGGTGCACTAGTTCAGCGAAAAGATGGTGATACAAGTGCAATATGGATAGTAGATAATGGTTTTTGTAATATGAAAATATAAAAACAGCAAGGTAACTAATGATAAAAGTGAGCGTAAACGGTATTGCAATGATAGGAAACAAGGCCTAGGGTTCATACTTTCACTAGTGTAAGTTCCCTCAACAATAATAACATAATTGGATCACATAACTATCCCTCAACATGCAACAAAGAGTCACTCCAAAGTCACTAATAGCGGAGAACAAACGAAGAGATTATGGTAGGGTACGAAACCACCTCAAAGTTATTCTTTCCAATCAATCTGTTGGGCTATTCCTATAAGTGTCACAAACAGCCCTAGAGTTCGTACTAGAATAACACCTTAAGACACAAATCAACCAAAACCCTAATGTCACCTAGATACTCCAATGCCACCTCAAGTATCCGTGGGTATGATTATATGATATGCATCACACAATCTCAGATTCATCTATTCAACCAACACAAAGGACCTCAAAGAGTGCCCCAAAGTTCTACCGGAGAATCACGACGAAAACGTGTGCCAACCCCTATGCATAGGATCATGGGCGGAACCCGCAAGTTGATCACCAAAACATACATCAAGTGAATCACGTGGTATCCCATTGTCACCACAGATACGCACGGCAAGACATACATCAAGTGTTCTCAAATCTATAAAGACTCAATCCGATAAGATTACTTAGGGGAAACTCAATTCATTACAAGAGAGAAGAGGGGGAGGAGAAACATAAGATCCAACTATAATAGCAAAGCTCACGATACATCAAGATCGTATCACCTCAAGAACACAAGAGAGAGAGAGAGAGAGAGAGAGAGATCAAACACATAGCTACGAGTACATACCCTTAGCCCCGAGGGAGAACTACTCCCTCCTCGTCATGGAGAGCACCGGGATGATGTAGATGGCCACCGGAGAAGGATTGCCCCCTCCGGCAGGGTGCCGGAACGGGTCTAGATTGGTTTTCGGTGGCTACAGAGGCTTCTGGCAGCGGCACTCCCGATCTATTGTGCTCTTGGATGTTTTTAGGGTATATGGAGATATATAGGCGGAAGAAGTACGTCAGGGGGGCCACGAGGGGCTCACGAGGGTGGAGGGCGCGCCTAGGGGGGTGGGCGCGCCCCCCTGCCTCGTGACCTCCTCGCAGATCCCCCAACGTGCACTCCAAGTCTTCTAGGCTTCTTTCCTTCCAAAAATGAGTTCCGTGAAGTTTCAGGTCAATTGGACTCCGTTTGGTTTTCCTTTTCTTTGAAACCCTAAAACAAGGTAAAAACAGAAACTGGCACTGGGCTCTGGGTTAACAGGTTAGTCCCAAAAATGATATAAAAGTGTATAATAAGGCCCATAAACATTCAAAACAGTAAATAATATAGCATGGAGCAATCAAAAATTATAGATACGTTGGAGACGTATCACTCCACAACCCTTGATATAGAACTGTCTCTGTATGTCGACGTGGTGCTCGTCTGGAATTCTGATCCATGCACGGGCAAGCATGGTTTTGTTGCCCTGGTGTCGATGCTAGCGGAAGTTATTGCTTTGCGTTGCAGGAAGTCAAGCAACGCCTGGGAGCGCTTGGACCTGCAGTAGTGGTACACGAGGACATGCTTGCGCATGGAAAGTTGCACAATGGTGATCCCTCGACGTCTGTAACTACTCTTACGTGTGTACTCGAGGTCGAGGCCGGTGAACTTGTTCTTCTTCTCCTGTAGCCATTACTCGTACATTTTGATGGTTTGCTCCATGGTCTTTGGATCGTTGGTGTACATCACCTGCAGCACGGTTGTACCATGGGCAGTGACGTGTTTGTTGGCTGTTGTTAGTTTCTCGTCGTCCATGGCTGCAGGTATGCGGTGGTGAATTGTTGAGGCCAACGAGAAATGTCCAAGGAAGAAGATGGAAATGGATTTTGTAAAATGAATAGGATCTTTACTTTGTCATGCAAAAAGGTAACCCACAAAGAACAGTTCCAAAGTCATCCGGCGTTTCCAGGAGTAGAGTTACGAAAACAGGCATTTGTTAGATCAACTTTTTTAGGGTTTCTCTTATTTTGTTCAATGAAATGTTATATTCGTCACGTGTTGCCCACGTGTTCCATCTGTTTCGAATGATGTGCATATTCCATCTTGGCCTCTGAAGGTAGTTGAGTCACGGTGGAACATGCAGCAGAGTCATGGTCGTGCCTCTGTGGTCAAAACGTTTTTTCGGTTAACAATATTACTTACTGAATGAGACACTGTTATTATGTTATTGGGTGCACGATTGTATGTCTAAAAAAAGTCGGTGAGGAAAACATAGTGTGCACTAGTAACATGGAGTCATGTTTGGCGTTTAATTAAGATTTTTTGAATAGATGGTTTGAATAACTTTGATAAGATGCTATTGTTATAGTTTTTGATGCAAAAACTGATTCTTGATTTTGTTTGATTTTTGACTTAGAGTTGAATAAAAATTATTTGTTTGTTTTTCAAATTTTAGAATTGTGAAAATTCAAAAGGTCAAACATCCACTTGAGAGTCCATAAGAGCTACATTAGTTCCAAAAGATCATTCGGATAGTTCAAACAACCACTTGCTCCATAAGAGTTACATTGGTACCATCCTAATAACCAAACTAATAGTAACCACTCATTTTCTCTTGAGAGTCATCATCACGAAACGACCCCTAAACATCTCACGAGATGCACCGTTTTTTCCATTTTAAGTGTTGGTACTAACAGAGTCTACGGAATGAGCTGAATGATGATGGACACAAAATGATCATTGTGCTCTTTGAATGTGACCATAACAACATTCTCTTTAACAAAGGATGCAGCTGATATGAAGTATCTGAAAGAAGACTTTTCAATTACCATCCTGCCGTCTTTTTTGCAGATGTGGTATGACGAAGGAGTGTAGTATGACGAAGGAGTGATGACATGAGTAGGTTCATCAGGAGTTTCAAGAGTCACCCTCGCATTGGTTGGAACATCCATCCATCTCTTAAGGGTCGAGACAACACTCCTCGGAATTTTCTAAAAGAAACAGAAATTAAAGAGAAATTAAAAGCATTGATTTTCCACTTGGACATTAAAAAATACCGAATATGGTGAGTGCGCAATCATTAAAAAACTACATATGGAAACTAATATATTTCTTAGCATGTTCAAGTTCACGAGTAAGAAGATAAAAGAATAGATTAAGAGAGCAACAAAAGTTTTGTTGTTTTGGGATTAATAAATCATTTCTTTATAATTTAGTATATAAGCAAGATTAACTCAATACCATAGAGGAGTAGATGTATACATACAAAGCAAAGTATGTTTGGTATTTTAACAAGGACAGATGTAACTAACCATGATGCAGTCTTTGGTGTTAGTGGGAGTTAACACATGGACAAACAGACGACATCAGATGAAAATATCTCGGATAAGGTGTTGTAGAAAGAAGCGTGTCTGGTCGTAGGTAAGCTCAATATCCCGAGAGTAGACACAACACTGAACATGGTCGAAATCGTTAGAAGAAAGATCGTTGAGAGCTAGAAAAAGACCAAGTATTCAAGGTTAGATAAAGATATATCCAACACGGGGTTAATATTATTTAGCATCATGCATGTGTATCACATGCAATGAAAAATATTATTTTGGAATATTAAATACCTACCAACGTGAGGTAATGAAAGCAGCCTTTTCTCACCCCGATATGTTTGTATTGCCAGATTTAGTCCCTCATCTGATAGTTCAAATTCTATGCGATCTCCAGCATGTAGATCATAATCATACGCAAAGTTGCACCAATCACCACCACAAAACTTGGTGTAGTTCACCCTATGCTTAAACAAAGCATTGTAAGACCTTCCTTCATGGGTAAGAAGGGCTAGCTCTACCTACTCTTTACGCAATATTCTTGCATCTTCCTTCATCTCATCAATGTGTTTAGCGAGAAAAGCTCTGACATTACAAGGTACATACTGGAAAAATAGTAAAAATAACAACATGTAAGTATAAATTTGAACTCACCGACCATTAACGTTAAAAGTTTTCTTAGATTGCATATGAATATTTGATAACAATTAAAGATAACAACATAATGGTATGATAAATTAATGACTAAATTTTTTGGCATAGGTGGACGATTTTTAAGTGGAACTAAAGACACACTAGAATAATTAAGGCATAAACCGGCAAACCAACAGAAAAGAAAACAGAGTACAAGTACAAAGAAGTGACAATAGGGGAACCTAATATAGGTGCAAAGGGATGCGAAGAAGAGTGACGATTTCTATTGTGTTGTAAGCAACTAATAGTTGTAATTCTACCAAACGACTAGTGTTTAAGATAAACAGATAACTATAGTAAAGATGCTTATTAACCATGCGTCTCTAGCAATTCTCATCAAGAATAACCTCAAACTGCTCGAGAGCTTCAAGATGTGGTTGACAAGGGCCGCCTGGGTGGCGGCAAGTAGGGCAAACCATACCTAAAAAATTCAAAACAACTATGTTAAATAAACAATAATATCATAATTTAAAACATGGTTCAACATCAACCAATTTAAAAATATGTGTATCAGGAGCTTGAGGATATAGGTACAAAGGTAGACAACAACTACAAATTGACCAGAAATCTACTCTCATCTACTCCCTCCACAAAGCAGTATGAGAGTGTTTAGATCATTGCTTTAGTTATGTAAACGATTTTATATTTCTTTAGAGAAGGAAGACGTCGTATCAGATCTAATACTTCAATACCTAACAAGTCAAAACCCTAAACGTAAAACAATAATAATTAAAATATCATTTTCAAAACATAAAGACGGATCCGAGCATGCTGACGCATATGCTTTGTACCCGAGGAAGAAGAACAACAGCTGTTGACGAATAGGGATGGTGTGGAGGAAGTTTAGGGCAAGCACCTTGACCAATCTATGAGAAGTACGCCTTAGAAATTAATCCAGAAACCCAATAAAAATCCTATAATAAATAATGTGAAATCAGATTGTGTGCGCCAAGAAGCACGAACCCTAGAAGCAGACGACTGAAAAGGCAGATGGCTAGCATTGTGGCTCAAGGAGTCAGAGCAGACTGAAATATAAAGGAGACGCAAGAGAGCAAGAGAGGTAATGAATGCTTATTTTTTTCCGCGAAATGGAATGAGTGCTGATTGTGGAGGGTGCATGCATTCTGAGGGGTTACGGGGACACGAGACATTTTGCTCGTCCAACCGCCTCCCACTAGAGTCATCTAGCTGAGCTGGCTCCCACGGGACTCGTCCACCTGCCTGTTGTGCCTCATAGACCTATATGAGGCATGATTCTAGAAGCCGAAAAGCATGGTCGTGCTTCTGTGATTTAAATGTTTTCAATCACATGTTTAATCAGATAGGGTTGGGTGTATCTTTAGGAGAGTAACGGTATTGACACTAGGAGATGCATGGTCGTGAAACCAGGAGAGGCATGATCGTTACGTCAGGGGAGACAAATCCAGGAGAGGCATGATCATTCACAAAAGAGAGTGATAGAGGCATGTTTGCACCTGAACTAGAGTCATGGTTCGTGGCTCTGCGTTTGCAATGTTTCCAGTCACTTGTTGACCCAGAGAGCCACTGTTGTGTTTTTGTTTTTCAAATGTCCGTTGGGTCAGGCGTGAATCTGTATGAGAGCCCATGGTTATACCTAAGTAAGAGCCATGGTCGTGCCTTTGTTTTCGCAATGTTTTTTGTGGCACGCATACTTAGAGATGCACGTCCGTCGATATCATAGAGGCACGTCTTTAAACAAGGTGGAGGCACGCTTGTGGCTTTGTTGCCAGCCGAACTGTGCTTCTATTTGGCTTCACTCCCTGTGTAGTATATGTATTCGACATCTAAGTTGCACGATAGGGTATTCGCTTGGCTCCTCGCCATTCTTCTCTCAATCAAAAGATGAGCTGATGACCGATGGGATGGCTGTTGGATGTGAGTATTCAGTGTGCCGGTTACCGTGCTAGAGTTAATTTAGAGGCTCCTGGATTACAACATGGCAGCCGTGACTTTAGAAGTGCACAGTTCCACAAGCTGCAAAAGCACAACCGTCTATTCACGGTTCCCAATCCAATTTAATGGGCATGGTAACTGAGTCATCTCTGCCCAAGCTTAAATACTGGTCTATTCCGAGAGGTCACCACGTCGTATTCTCGCCACAGAACTACATGCAGTTCCCATCAACCTCACCGCGTCTGAGTTACGCCGGAGAAGCACAACCAAACTCCATTGGCACTCTCACCCTCGGTTCCATGGATGACTTCTGGAAGACTACTGAACATCTCTTTATAGATGCGACGGTAACACCAAGCTCGAGGTGTGGTACACCAACGAGCCCTACAAGGTGGAGGATACTATTGCTCTTTATGAGAAATGGTTGCGTGAGGACAGCTACAAGTTTGTTGGTCTTGATCCGGAGTACGCACGAGAGGATTATTTTCATCGGTACATAAAAGTCCCGTCATGCAACTGGCAATGCGCAAGCATGTTCTTGTCTATCACTTGTGCAAGGCCAGGACAGAGTGCCATGCTCTGAAGGATTTCCTTCAGAACAGAGGTATAACTTTCGCTAGTGTCGATGTCAGGAACGATAGAGAAGTTCTCTCAAATAATTTCTTCAAAATTCCAAGAGAGTATCACATCGACCTTCAAGAGGAGCCCATGATCAAAGGCGGCGATTTAAGGGACTCCATGGCAAATCTGGCGGGAGCCATCGTAAACAAATCTTACCCGAGTATGAAGTCATCTTTTCCACGAGGTCATCATGACTACTGGAAATGGAAGCCGCTTTCCTTCGACCACCTGAAATATGCGGCAATTGTAAGTGAAAATTTCATTTATGTGGATTTTCTGTCTTTGTATTTTTGTTTTATTACAAGAATAGCATGTTTTTCCTTTTCCTAGATTTTTATTCTCATCCGCTTTTTATTTTAGGATGGGTATGTGAGCTACGAGCTTTACCGTCGAGTTCTGTGGATGAAGGACATGATGCATTCTCGTTGTCTTCCTGCCCGCAGACGTCGGGGACGTTTGTGAGCAGAACTCCAACTGGAAGGCTACGAAAAGAGATACCTCTACGTAGATAGTACTGTTGACGCTCAAAAGTGGCAAAATAGTAAAATCTACTTAAAGCTATATCAAGATTAATTCAAACTTATGATTGGAAGTCACCATGGGATGGCTCTCTTCAAGAAGGTCAAGATGGGTAAGAAGATGGTCTAAAATGGAGCTCGGACACAAAAGTTATGACAAGTTCAGAGATGCTCATGTTGACACCAGAGTAAATAAAGATACGAAACTCAATCAAGATGGCCTCTGATGGAAACTATTTCAACATGAAAGTTGTGCGTCTCGTCGAAGCGATTGATTTTGATATAAAAATCGTCTTAATACGAGTTCGGATGGAACCTGTGGAGGCAAAACAAGGTCAGGAATAGAAGCTGCAGAGCCATTTCGGACCGACCGAGTTGGTTTGATCGGTGAGACCGAGTTGGTCCGGAAAATTACCAGAGAGTTGGCAACGTTAACTCGGTGGGACCAAAGCAAACCAATCGGTGAGACTGAGTTGATCCAGGAAATTACAGAAAGTTACAAAGAGTTGGCCACGTTCACTCGGTGGGACCGAAGCAAACCAATCGGTGAGACCGAGTTGATCCGGAATATTGCCAAACATTCGTGTCCGAGTTAGATTAGGGTTTTGGATGTTTTGAACAGAATTTTTAGTCCTTTTCTTGTATGGGAAGTCCAACTGCCTCATAAATAGATGAGAGGTGACGACCGATTGAACAACACACAATCGATAAATCAATATACTACTTTTTACCCTAGTTTTTACATCTCTCCCTTGTTCTTTCTCTCTCATTCTTCATTCTTTCTTCATGTTGAAGGGCAGCGATCCTCGAGGTCCTAGGGGCGAGCGAATCGATCTAGGGCAGCCCATAGCCGCCGCGCGTCCAAACAGGGTCCCTCCCGGGTGCGTGGGGTTTCGGGTGCTCAAAAGCGCCCGCCGGATTGCTTCCGTACCGTGCTTCCGGATGGGTCTCCTTCGACGTGAGCTGCGGCGCATCACCCTCGGTGTTGGAGGTACACGGTGACGTGTTCGTGTGTGAACACACTTTTTGGCGACTCCGCTGGGGACGAAAGATCAAGAATCATCATCAACCATGTCGGATCTCCCCAAGCCCTCAAAAGTTAGCGCCGATAACTTCATTAAGCCCGGTCTTGATGAACTACCGAATGAACATCGCCAAGCCTATGAAGCGCGCAAGAAGCAGCGTGAAGAGGCTTTTGAGGCGCTCAAGAAGAAGCACGAGGAGGAGGATTTGGAGGCGTTTCTTTCAAGTTTCAAGAAGGACCATCAAGGCAACATCACTTCGGTTGGAAACGTCAATTCCCCTCCTCTCATTGACGAACAAGATGAAATCACTGTGAGCAAAGTTTTTTCTCCAAAGCAATTGGCTGTGATTCAGAGTCTTGTTAGTAAGGGTAATGTGATGGCATACAATTCTTTTGTGGCTAGTGCTAATGCTCAAAAAATATGCCTCCATCATCTAGTGGTATTGTTGGTATATCTGAAAACCCTAGTCCAACTTTACCTATTTCATCGGCACCACCTATGCAACAACAATATAATATGCCGTTGAATTTTACCCTAGTCAAACCAACCAACTTGTGGTTGCACCTGCATATCCTAACCCTATTATGAGTGTGCCCAATTCGGCATCAACGCCGAATCACTTTGTCACACCACCTACAGGCGCAAGCCTGTTTGGTCTTCCGCCGAATTATGGTCCGACGCCCATCCCACAAGTTGCACCACTAGCTAGTGCTCAGGTTGCTCCTATATCATTGCCACAAACATCTTCGTCTACCTCGGATCCAATTTTAGCCAAATTAAGTGAGGATTTGCATAAGATGTTTCAAGAAACTTTTGGAAACGAGTTGAAAGTAAAGATTCATGTATACCAAAAGCCTTATCCTGAACACTTTGATGCAGTTTTGTACCCTCAAGGGTGCAAGGTTCCTGATTTTGTCAAATTTAGTGGAGAGGGCACGAAAATAACTTGGGAGCATGTGAGTCAGTATCTAGCACGGTTGGGTGAAGCAGGTTCCATAGAAGAGTTGAAAGTGTGTTTATTTCCCTTGTCTTTAACTGGCACCGCATTTTCATGGTTTGCTGCTTTACCACATGGTTCAATTCTCTTATGGTCGCAATTAGAGAAAAAGTTTCATGATCACTTTTATAGCGGCGATAATGAGCTTAAATTGTCACATCTTACATCGGTTAGGCAAAAACATGATGAATCGGTCACCGATTATGTCAAGAGATTTAGAGATATAAAAGACCGATGTTATAGCTTAGTGATAACTTAAAGAGACTTGGCGGATCTTGTTCTTAATGGCTTGAAAACTCATATTAAAGAGAGGCTACAAAGTTATGAGTTTTTGAATATTAACTAAGTCTTACAAAAAGCTTTGGCTCAAGAGAGTCGAAGTAAAGAGGTTCATAGGTCTACAACCGATCGTCCTAGAGTGCATATGGTTGAATACAATGATGATAATTCAGACGATGAGGTTGATGTCTATACTACTGAATTTGTTTGGTCCTAAAAGGCCAAACCCTATATGTGCAATGCTCTTAAGCCGATTCGCAAGAACCGTGATGAGGAGATGAGGTTTACTTTTGATATATCAAAGTGTGATAAAATATTTAATGCTCTCTTGCAAGACAAGGTGATTAGAATATCACACACCATACCACCGTTTGAGGAGCTAAAACGGCATGCTTATTGCAAGTACCATAATTCATTTTCTCATGCTACTAACGATTGCAATGTTTTCCGGCGACAGATACAATTGGCCATTAATGACGGACGACTGAATTTTGCTGAGATACAAGTTGATAAACAGCCCTTCCCGATAAACACCATAGACTTGGAAGGGAAGAAAATGTTAATTCGGCCTAACATAGCCGAATCCTCTAATAAAGATAATGTTGTTATTGGTGAACCCAGGAATAGCAAGGAGGGCGACAAGGTCTTGGGAAGAAATATTGTGCTTGAGAAGCAACCCGATGGCAAGTAAGTGTTGAAGATCACTATAAAAATGCTACACTCAGGGGGCAACCACAAGTACAAGAGGATACTCATGTTAAATTGATCAAGCCCAAGAATTCAGAAGTTGGCAAGTAGAAAAGGAATGAAACTAAGCACAAGAGAATCAAGTCAACTTTTGATATGATGTTATCCAAATATGCAAATCAAGCGGCTGGTTCTATCTCTAATCGGCCATCGCATTCAAAGTGTTCAAGATTGCTTCCGGAGCAAGAGTTTCGACGCCATGCAAGGCCATATGGGTCATGGGCACTGACACCATGGATGTCACAACCCCCATTTGCACAATATTACAAGGGAGATTTCAATGGGGGTTGGGGGCAGCCCCCAATGGCTCCTTATGCTTTGCGCATGGGGTGGACAACACCTAGAAGGCTTGCTCGTGAGAGGTTTTATTATCCCACACAAGGCCGTTCGAGCCATGTTGCTAATTGGCCAACAAAAATTTCTCCAAGAAAGGTCAATAAAAAAGTGTGACGTGTTAAGTCACCTAATGCGGAAATTTCAGAATGTGACAAGCAAAAGGAGATCACAAAGCCGATTGTTGGTAATCCGGCTAATTCTAATGGTGATCTTCTTATTGTTCAACAGGGTTCCATGGCTAATGATCATGAGGCTAGCACAAGCAGGGCCAAACATAGGGATCCCAAATGTATTCAACCTAGGTGGTGTCCTTCAGGTTTAACTAAGACAGTGAAAAGGAGATTACAACATATGAGGAACCACGAGAAGGTAGAGCGCCAAGTTCAGAAGCAAAGGGACGATTTGTTCAACGAAATTCGGCCCATGACGCTCACAAAACAAGTGTGGAGGCCTAAACGAAAAGAAAACACAGATGCTTCTACATTAGTTGCAGCAACACGTTCACCACCAAAAGAGGATGATGCGACCCCTATTACATCGTCCACACCACCTGAAACATCCCCTTCAATTGAGGAAACTTTAAGCCCAATATACGCATTGGGAGATGAAGATGAGATGGTGGATTACGAATCTACGCTGGTTCGGGAAGGTATGGATATTAATATGGTGTATTACTTACATGACGAGTTTCGTGCTATAGGTGAAGAAGGGGAGGTGGCCCATCTGGATTTTGGTCCTAAGAATGCTATTTTCGAGAAGCCAAAAGAATCGGTGAAACACTTGAAGCCCTTGTACGTCAAAGGTCATATTAACGGATCACCGGTTGCTAGGATGCTTGTTGATGATGGTGCCATGGTAAATCTTATGCCCTATTCGGTCTTCAAGAAGTTGCGGTTAGATGATGATGCATTGATGAAGACCAATATGGTACTTAATGGATTTGAGGGTAAAGAAAAGATAGAGGCCAAAGGTGTGATGTGCATGGAACTCACTGTGGGAAGCAAAACTTTGGCCACCACATTCTTCATCGCTGATGTGCAAGGTAACTATAATGTTATATTAGGCCGCGATTGGGTTCATGCTAACCGATGTGTGCCATCTACCATGCATCAATTCCTAATACAATGGGTTGATGATGAGGTAGAAGGCATTCATGCGGATAATTCGGCTTGTGTTGCTTTGGCCGATGCATCGGTGGATTGGAATCATCCTGATGTTACTTGCTTAACAGGGCGTGACCTCTCGGAATTTGATTTTCTTAGTGCTACAAGGAACGGGTTCATTCCCATCTCTTTAAAGCCGATTGGTGGTAATCGGTTCCAAGATATGATGTAAATAAGAAGCTAAAATCAATGGCCAATATAGAATTATCGTCCTAAGCATGAACATGGCCGACATAGATTTATCGCCCTAAACATCTATAAATGGCCGATGCAGTGTTGACATCGTCCTTAGAACAAACATGGTACAAGTTATTTTTCGGCGCGCTAGTTTTGCCGAAAAACAGGGAGGCATGTGTTGATGCTCAAAATTGGCAAAATCATAAAATCTGCTTAAAGCTATATCAAGATTAATTCAAACTTATGATTGGAAGTCACCATGAGATGGCTCTCTTCAAGAAGGTCAAGATGGATAAGAAGATGGTCTAAAACGGAGCTCAGACACAAAAGTTATGACAAGTTCAGAGATGCTCATGTTGACACAAGAGTAAAGAAAGACATGAAACTCAATCAAGATGGCCTCTGATGAAAACTTTTTCAACATGAAAGTTGTGCGTCTCGTCAAAACGATTGATTTTGATATAAAAATCGTCTTAATACGAGTTCGGATGCAACCTGTGGAGGCAAAACAAGATCATAAATAGAAGCTGCAGAGTCATTTCGGACCGACCGAGTTTGGTTTGATCGGTGAGACCGAGTTGGTCCGGAAAATTACCAGAGAGTTGGCAACGTTAACTCGGTGGGACCGAAGCAAACCAATCGATGAGACCGAGTTGATCCGGGAAATTACATAAAGTTAAAGAGAGTTGGCCACGTTCACTCGGTGGGACCGAAGCAAACCAATCAGTGAGACCGAGTTGATCCGGAAGATTGCCAAAGATTCCTGTCTGAGTTAGGTTAGGGTTTTTGATGTTTTGAACGGAATTTTTAATTCTTTTCTTGTACGGAAAGTCCAACTGCCTCATAAATAGATGAGAGGTGACGGCCGATTGAACAACACACAATCGACAAATCAATATAGTACCTTTTACCCTAATTTTTACATGTCTCCCTTGTTCTTTCTCTCTTATTCTTCGTTCGTTCTTCGTGTTGAAGGGCAGCGATCCTCGAGGTCCTAGGGGCGAGCGAATCGACCTAGGGCAGCCCATAGCCGCCGCGCGTCCAGACGGGGTCCCTCCCGGGTGCGTGGGGTTTCAGGTGCTCAAAAGCGCCCACCGAATTGCTTGCGTAGCGCGCTTTCGGACGGGTCTCCTTCGACGTGAGCTACGGTGCATTACCCTCGGCATTGAAGGTACACGGTGACGTGTTCGTGTGCGAACAAGTACTTCATTTCATGTATAATTAATGTCGTAATTTTAGTTCAATTCGATGGAGTACTATTTTTTGAATTTGGGTTTGTTTTCACAGTATTGTGTTTGGCTTGTCGTATGCTATGGGAATATATTTTTCTATGCTTTTTTATGTTACAAAATCATTATTGACGTCGGTGCGAGTTTAGATACATTAAGAGAATCACGTGGACCCCCATAGCTCTCGCGTCCGCCATGGCGGTCACGGCCCAGAACTCGTCCGTTGTCGTCTGCGATGGCTTGTTCATCATCTGCAGCTACAACCTGCCGGGCAACTACGCGGGGGGTGAGCCCATACTAGGTTATGCATGCGTGCGTGCGTGCGTGCGTGTACAAAGCAGCACATATATTGCATAAAAAATAAAGTTGAGATCGCAGTCCTGATAAGGTTGTGACACTTTAATTAGCAGGCTAGATTCATGCTATAGTTTAGACCGGCTAATGGATATTGTTACGATTCATGCAAGTTGTATGCTTACACGTGCTTGATATGCGGTGCTTATATGAATGAAAATATAGTCTTATTATCAGGGGTGAAGCTAGAGCGTGCCACGTCACGATGCTACCCTGCACCAACGGATCAAATGGTGATGAACCATGCTTGAGGGTATGGCTAACGTGTCAGTCGTTGTGGCCGTCGTGTCACAGTGATCTCCTAAGTACAAAAACTGGGTATAATTTTTAAGGTACACGATAGGAGTTAGGATTCTCCCTGGCTTAGGGCGTAGCTTGTAGGGGAAAGAGGGAGGTGGGCGAGGGCTGGAGCGCGGCGGCCGGCAGCGAGGCGCCGTCCTTGCGGCAGGTGCGGCGGCGGCTGAGACAGAAGGCGGCTAGGGTTTAGGGTTTCCGGCTCCTCTGGGAGCGGGTAATAGAATTGTCTTATTGCTTAAATATGAAAATAGTCTTACAACTTGTTTATACAACCATGACGTGAAATAAAACTAAGATAACTTGTGGGCTAAGCTTGCCCGGTGGGCCTCCTACGGCCATAGGTCCGGCCGGTCATAACATCTCTCCCCGCCTGCGCAACAGCTCGTCCTCGAGCTGGAAGTCTGGGTAGTGTTGGCGGAACTCCTCGCGCTGCTCCCAAGTAGCGTCCTCCTCTGAAAGTCCAGCCCATTGAATCAACATGTACCAGGAGCCGCGACACAGCCGAGCCTTCAACGCCTTTGCCGGTTCAGGAAGAAGACGTCCATCGGTGATCGGCGGCAGCGCAGGAGGAACCGCGGGTGGCTTTCCACGAAAAAGCTTGAGCAGCCCCACATGAAAGACATCGTGCATGCGCGCACCTGCCGGAAGCTGAAGGTGGTAAGCCACCTTCCCAATGTTCTCCAGGACAACAAAGGGAACGGCATAGCGAGGACCCAGCTTCCGCTTCGCGTGTGGGTCCAGTGACTGCGTAGAGCGATGAAGAAGACGCAGCCACACCCAATCACCCACCGCGAACTCCGCCTCGCGATGGTTGCCGCCGTAGTAGTGTTTGGCCAACTGCTGGGCCTGAAGGAGGCGTTGCCGGACTTCTGCCAGCATCTTGTCACGGTTACGCAGAAGAGCACCGGCCGCCTCGGTCCTCGCCAGGGTCGGATCAACAGGAAGAATCGGCGGGGGCGTCCGGCCATAAACCACCTCAAAAGGCGTGGCACGGAGGGCGGAGTGATAAGAGGTGTTGCAGCAGTACTCCGCCCACGAGAGCCAGTCCACCCATGCGCGAGGGCGATCACCTGTGACACAACGTAAATACATGGCAATCACCTTGTTAACGACCTCGGACTAGCCATCCTTCTGAGGGTGGAAGGCCGTGCTGAAGCGGAGCTGAACGCCCGCCAACCGGAAGAGGTCACGCCACACGTGCCCCGTGAACACGGGGTCCCGGTCACTGATGATCGAAGAGGGAAACCCGTGGAGACGGACAATACCGTCGAAGAAGGCCCGAGCGACGGATGCCGCCGTGTAGGGATGCCCGAGCGCGATGAAGTGAGCATACTTGGAGAAGCGATCGACCACCGTGAGACGGACTTGCCGCCCACCTTGGGAAGGCCCTCGATGAAGTCCATGGAAATGTCCACCCAGACCTGAGACGACACCTCCAAAGGCTGGAGCAAGCCAGCCGGCCTCAGAGTCTCCGTCTTGTTGCGTTGGCACGTCTCACAAGACCGCACCCAGTCACGGACCAGGGCACGATCTCCTGGAATGTAGAAGTCGGCGCGTAGACGATGGAGCGTCTTTTGCACACCCTCATGGCTCGCCGAGTGGGCGAGCAGCAGCACCTGATGATGGAGATCGTCGTGCGCGGGAACAAAGACCTGGCGCCCATGGAGGAGCAATCCGTCGACGAGGCATCACGGCTCATCCAACTCCCCCGCAGCCAGCTCCTGCTGAAGGAGGAGCGCGTCTGGTGCAGCTGCAGTCGCCGGACGGATGTCGGTGAAGAGGGTGAAGGAGGGCCCCGAGCGGATGCAGAATGCCACCTCCTCAGAAGCACCGTCGACGGTGTCAGCGTCATGCCGAGACAGGGCATCGGTGACGGTGTTAAGGCGGCCCAGACGATACTCGACTGTGAAGTCAAAACCAAAGAGCTTACTGATCCACTGGTGTTGCAGCACGATCGAGAGCCTCTGATCCAGCATGAACTTGAGGCTGTAGTGGTCCATACGGATCTGGAAAGAACGACCCCAAAGATAGGGCGGCTAGTGACGCATCGCCTGTACCAAGCCAATGAGCTCGCGCTCATAGGCCGCCAGCTTAAGATGGCGAGCGGCAAAGGGCCTGCTGAAAAAGGCGAGGGGTCCATCGCCCTGATGAAGGACCGCACCAAACCCTGCACCGGAGGCGTCGCAGTCGACGGTGAATGGGTGGTCGAAATCAGGCATCTGTAGAACGAGACCCGTCGTGAGGGCCCCCTTGAGGGCCTCAAACGTTGTGGTTGCCTCCTCATCCTAAGAAAAGGCGTCGTGACGAAGCAGGCGCGTGAGCGGGGCCGTGATGAGGCCGAACTCCCGGATAAATTTCCGGTAGTATCCCGCAAGGCCCAGAAATCTGCGAAGAGCTCGCGGCGACTGCGGGATCGGCCAGGCGGCGACGGCCGCCACCTTGTCGGCGTCCATGGCCACCCCCTCGACCGAGATGACGTGGCCGAGGTAAGCGATGAAAGGTGTCCCGAACCAGCACTTCGAGCGCTTAAGATGAAGATGTTGCACCTGAAGCTCGTTGAAGACGATGGCGACGTGCTGGAGGTGCTCTGCCCATGAAGCGCTGTAGATACGAATGTCATCAAAGAAAACGAGCACAAACCGACGTAAGTAGGGCTGGAGGACATCGTTCATCAGAGCCTGGAAGGTCGCCGGGGCGTTGGAGAGTCCAAAGGGCATCACCAAGAACTCGAAGTGGCCATGATGAGTCCAAAACGTTGTCTTGGTGATATCGTCCGGGTGCATGTGCACCTGGTGGTACCCCGACCGGAGATCGAGCTTGGTGAAGAAGCGCGCCCCATGTAGTTCATCCAGGAGCCCATCGACCACTGGGATAGGAAACTTGTCCTTAAGTGTGAGAGCATTAAGGGCGCGGTAGTCGATGTAGAAATGCCACGTGTCGTCCGACTTGCGAACGAGGAGGACCGGCGCGGTGAACAATGATGTGGAGATCCGGGTGATGCCCGCGGTGAGCATGAGCGCGCACTGCCACTCCAGCTCGTCCTTCTGCAGCTGAGGATACTGGTAGGGCTGTACTGCCACCGGTGGCGAGCCCGGCGGAAGATGAATACGGTGGTCGTAGACCCGGGCCGATGGGAGGCCCTGTGGCTCCTCGAAGAGGTCATGGTGCTGCTGCAGGAGGTGGCCCAACAAAGGATGCTTGGCCTCGGTGGGGGCCGCGGCCAACTGGAGTTGGGGTGGCGCCGGGGTGCCTCCAATGCCCTACCACCGGACGCGGGGGCCGAGACGCCAGAAGGTCATCGTCGGGGCGTCGAAGTCCCAGAGGATGGGACCGAGAGTCCGCAAGAAGTTGACACCAAGGATGAAGTCGAAGCAGCCCAAGTCGATGTCGGCACACGTGATGGTGAAGTGCTCGTCGCCGATAGTGATGGGCACGTCCCGTGCGAGCCCATGGCAGCGAAGGTGGTCGCCGTTAGCCACGGTAACCCAAAGTTGCTCCCCGCCTGTCGGCTGGAGCGCTAGGCGCCGCATGGTGGCCTCAGACAGGAAGTTATGCATGGAGCCTGTATCCAGGAGGGTCACCAGACGCTCGCCGTGGATCGTCAACGGTAAGAGCATCGTTCGCTCGGAGCGGATGACGGCCAGCGCATGGAGTGAGACGACGAGGGCCGTCGCCGGAGCGGGTGCGGGCGTGGGCTCCGCGGCAGCGGGGTCGCCGAGTCCGTCGCCGGGTGTGTCCTCCTCGGCAGCGTCGGCCCTCTCCAAGTAGAAGAGAAGCGAGCAGACATGGCCCGGTGTGTAGGGCGCATCACAGTTAAAGCAAAGCCCGAAGCGTCGACGCTCGATCTGCTCCGCCTAAGAGAGACGCCGAAAAGGTCGCGTCGCGGCCGGGGTAGCAGCCGGTGCTGCGGTCAGAGGCACATGTGCTGTCGGGGGTGGCCGGGGGGGTGCCAGCCCCCTCGAGTCGATGGCGTCGGCGGCAAAGCCTAGGCGCGACGCTCGAAGGCCCGAGCATAGTACATGGCCGTCTGAAGGTCTTGGGGCCCCTTCAGCTCGACGTCCACGCGGATGTGGTCTGGAAGGCCGCCGACAAAGAGTTCGGCCCGCTGTAGGGCCGTCACACCCGACGCGTGACACGCCAGGGCCTGGAAGCGGTCAGCGGAATCCTGCACCGTGGAGGTGAAGGGTAGGCGGCCCAGCTCGGCTAGGCGGCTCCCGCGGATCAGCGGCCCAAGACGAAGGAGGCACAGCTCACGGAAGCACTCCCACAGGGGCATGCCGCCCTCGTCTTGCTCGAGGGCGTAATACCATCTCTGGTCTGCACCGCGGAGGTGGTAGGATGCCAGCCAAGTGCGCTCTGACGCGAGTGTGTGATGTCCACGGAAAAACTACTCGCACTGGTTGAGCCAGTTAAGCGGGTCCTCTGTGCCGTCATAAGTGGCGAAGTCGATCTTGGCGAACTGTGGCGGCATCTGGGTCAGCGCGCCATGGCTGACCGGCTCGGCGGTGCAGAGAAGTGATGATGACGGTGCCCGGTCAACGGTGGGGAGGCCGTCGTAAGCCCCCGCGGAGCCGACGAGGCCCTAGACTGCAGCGTGGGTACCGGTGGGTCCCCGGCCTCCGTGTAAACTGGCGGTGGCGACGTCCCGGTTAGCCAGGCCGGGATCAGGGACGGTGATGGCGGAAACCGGACCTGCTATATCGGAAGGCCTACCGGTGAGGACTGGCCCAGTCCGGAGCTGGGCGGCGGCGGTGGGAGCTGGACCGGCGCTGGGGCGGGCACGGAAGGCGCCGGTGGCGCCGCGAGAGCCGGCGCGGGCCACTGCGGCCAGGACGACGCTGGGGCGGGAGGCGGCTGGAGCGATGGATGGGCCCCGGCGATCGCCGCGGGTATCGAGAACCAGGGCAGGGCCGGCGGTTCGGAGGAGATGGCCGGCGGTAGAGGCGTTGGGGGGGCCGTACGGACTGGCCAGGAACAACCGGATGCCTTGGACCGCGATGACCAAATCATTGAGGACACCGGTCATCGCCTCCGTGGAGTAGACGAGCGGCGTGATGGAGGGTGATGGCGGCAGACCCGTGGAGCGGGGCGGCGACTGGCCGGTAGATGCGCCGACTGTGGAACCCATCGGCGCCGAGGGGAGGGCCAGCGATGCTGGGGAGAGGCTCGGCGATGGCGCGACGGAGGTGGTGGCGAGGGGCAGCGACGGGCTTAGTGGTGGTGATGACATGGTCGAAACCAAGCTAGTTGATACCAAGGTGATAGGATCTAGGGTTCTCCCCGGCATAGGATGTAGCTTGTAGGGGAAAGAGGGAAGTGGGCGAGGGCTGGAGCGCGGCGGCCGGCGGCGAGGCGCCGTCCTTGCGGGAGGTGCGGCGGCAGCTGAGATAGGAGGCGGCTAGGGTTTAGGGTTTTCGTCTCCTCTGGGAGCCGGGCAATAGAATAGTCTTATTGCTTAAATCTGAAAATAGTCTTACAACTTGTTTATATAACCATGACGTGAAATAAAACTAAGATAACTTGTGGGCTAAGCTTGCCCGATGGGCCTCCTACGGCCATAGGTCCGGCCGGTCATAATAGTACAAGTATGGATTACGGGAGCAACTAATTAACGAGCGCTCCTTCGGGAGCCTCGCAACGATCAGCGCCACTTGGCGCGCTCTCAGCCATTCGCCACGTGTCGCGCTCTGGACGCTCCCTTCGGATTTTGTTTATTTCGCATGCATTTTTGGCTTTTGAAACGGTTTTTTTTCTGGGGTTTTTTTGACGTTTTGGTTTTCCCTCGGTCTTTCTTAGCTTTTCGACGCGTTTTCTTTTTTTCGTTCGCGAAAGTCACGGTTTTTCTTCCACGAGAGGCATGGTTGTGCTTTATCGAGAGTCATGGCCGTGCCTTTCGGAAATAAAAAAATGTGTTTTCTGTTTTTTTTTCTTTCGCGAGAGTCACGGTTTTGCTTTCGCGAGAGGCACGGTTGTGCTTTCGCGGGAGTCACGGCCGTGCCTCTCGGAAAGGGAAAAACAAAATGTGTTTTCTGTTTTTTTCCTTTCGTGAGAGTCATGGTTTTGCTTCCGCGAGAGGCACGGTTGTGCTTACTCGAAAGTCACGGCCGTGCCTCTCGGAAAGGGAAAAAATACGCATTTTCTGTTTTTTTTCTTTCGCGAGAGTCACGGTTTTGCTTTCCCGAGAGGCACGGTTGTGTTTTCGCGAGAGTCACGGCCGTGCCTCTCGAAAATGAAAAAAAACACGTTTTCTGTTTTTTCCTTCCACGAGAGTCACGGTTTTGCTTCCACGAGAGGCACGGTTGTGATTTCGCGAGAGGCACGGGCGTGCCTCTTTCGGAAAGAGAAAAAAACCGTGCTCCCGATTCGGTTTTTTCGTCCGGTTTTTTTCGTGAAAAAAAGTTCGTCAAAACCTATCAACATGGGATCTAGTTTTGAAGATCTCGACGCGAGGAATCCAATGGTGAAAACGGTTCGAGATTTGGACGCACGGTTTAAGAGATAAAATGTTTTGAATAAACAGATCTACGAAAAAAGGGAAAAACTCCCAGGTTGCGACAAGTGGCGCACTGCATGTGCGCCACTTGTCGCGACCTGGGAAAGTGGAGTGTTCTTTGCAACGAGTACTCCTTAATTAATGATTTCGATGGATTACATGCATCAATTTGGATACAGGATGGGGATCGAGAGGAACACTGCACCCACTCGAGTCCAGCCACCTTGGCGTTGAGCTTGTGGTGCCTCACATGACGCTGGCCTGGCATGAGATGGATCAACTCGGCGACAGACCTCCGCTCCGCTCTGCCAGAAGTTAGCCTTTATAGGAATTTGTTGTTGGGCTAAGTCCCTCCACATGGAGGTGTGTTGGCAGCCCAACATCAGCCCATAACACATGTCAGCCGTTGATCCTCGCTGCATCCAACGGTTGAGAGTGCTTCCAAGTGAAGTGAAGCAAGGAGAAAACCCTAGCCACTCCACCCCTGCTGGTGGTGGCTTCCATTCATGAGAGTGTGAGAGAGAACACACAAGACAAACCACAACCTGAGAGAGAGAGGAAGAAGAAGTAGAGGTTCTGTCCAGATTTGCTGCATCTGACTAGACAGTGTTCAAGCTGGTGATTCGAGGCTCAAACGTGTTTGGATCGACCCCAAACTTGGTGAGCTCGTTCCTTACTTTGAGTACTTCGATCTGGTTGGCTAGTTTGAGGATTGGGTCAGTGGAGCATTAGATTTGAGAGTGGTTTTGTCAGCTCTGACTGCTGCAGTTTCAGAACAGAGTAGTTTTGGAAGACGAACAGTTTGGGTAGGAAAACGATGTCCGATTGAGCTGAAATTTGGAGGGGATCTCTGGAACTCGTATGTCTACTTGTCTGCCAAATTTTGTGCTGTTTGGTTCAGCGGTTTAAGAGCAGTTTGCAAAACACTGGAGGGTACAGAAGCTGTGTAAACTCTGCTTTGCTGAAATCTTGTTTCTTGTGGCTGTTGTTGCTGTTGCCAGTTGGCAACGTGGAGAGTGTGTTGTAAATCTCTCTAGAGGTTCTAGAGCAGACTTTGTACTCATCATTCTCATAGTGAAGTTGCGTGGACCGGTCGGTCCACAGCCGTGGTTTTTTACTCCTCAAGTTGAGGAGGTTTTTCCACGTTAAATCCTGTGTCACTTGTGCATGTTGTTTGTGTTATTCCGCTGCTTACTTGTTGGTTGAAGCTGTCCTCAAAGTTCATCACAAGTGGAAGGAGCTGTGTAGTGTGCATATTTGTCGTGTCGGTGAATTTGTGCAGCGCATTGTTGCTTTCCAGCCCCAACAAAGTGGCATCAAAGCCTTGGTTTGCTTGTGCAAATTGCTGAGTTTCTTGTGGTGAAAGATGAAAGTGAATACCAGCAGGATGATATCTTTGAATGGTACAAATTATCAAGCATGGAAGGGCAAGATGGAGGACTTGTTTTATGTGAAAGAATACTGGAAGCTAGTGTTCTCCACTGAGATGCCGGAGGGCATTGAGGAATGTCAGTGGAAGGTACTTCATCGCCAAGCTTGTGGGTTTATTCGGCAATGGGTCGATGACAATGTTTTGAACCATATCATTGATGAGACACATGCACGCACCTTATGGCAGAAATTGGAAGAGTTGTTTGCCCGAAAAGAAGGTACAAACAAGATGTTCTTGATCAAACAATTGATGTGCTTGAGGTACAAAGAGGGCACTCTAATTGTAGATCATGTGAATACATTCCAAGGCATTATAAATCAGCTTTCTTCAATGGGAATAACATTTGAAGATGAAGTGAGAGCTTTGCTGCTACTAGGCTCATTACCGGACAGCTGAGAGACCTTTAAGGTCACTGTTTGCAATTCAACACCTAATGGAGTTGTCACTTGGAATCTTGTGAAAACCAGGGTACTAAATGAAGAGTCCAGAAAGGTGGCTGAAGCTAGTTCTTCCTCACATTCAGAGGTGCTGGTCACTCAGTCCAGGGGGAGAAGTAAGAGCAGAGGTCCAGGTAAAGGGGCAGAAAGAGGTAGGAGCAAATCAAAAAGTAAGTATGCTGATTATGAGTGCCATCACTGCCATCAGAAGAGCCACATTAAGTGGCAATGTGACAAGTGGAAGAAAGACAAAAAGAAAAAGAAGAAGCAAGATCAGAAGCAAGTTGACAGTGATAGTGACATAGAGGGCAACCGAGTTACTGTGTCGTATTTCGGGTTCCGGTAGACCCTTGAGGTTCGAACACTGGGGTGCGCGCGGAGATCTCTCCCCTACCGATCTACGTCCGATCCTCTCGTGCGAACTAAGATGAAAATGATGAACAACACAGGAGACACGAGGTTTATACTGGTTCGGGCCACCGTTGTGGTGTAATACCCTACTCCAGTGTGTGGTGTGGTGGATTGCCTCTGGGGCTGATGATGGATAGTACAAGGGAAGAACAGCCTCGCGAGGGGTGTTCTTGAGCTGAAGCGGTGTGTTCTACTTAGTCTCTACTGGGTTTTTTCCCTCTTCCCCCCTTGTGGAGGCTAGCTCTATTTATAGAGGCCCTAGGCCTCTCCCCGAATAATTGAGCGGGAAGGGCGCCAACAATTGGCCGTTTTGAAGGGAAACATCTAGTACAAGTTATCCTGACCAAAGGTGGTCTTCGAATGCCAAAAGCACTGGTGATGACGCCGTCTTGGGCTCCACGGTGACCTCCGTCCGGCCGTTCGGCTGGTCTTGGTCTTGTTGCACCGGAATGGTAACCTTTGCCTGATACCTTGGCCTGTGCTTGCCCCCTTTGCACCAAAGGGGAAACAAGGACCCTGCGCAGGCCGGCGCCCGCTTGGCGTCTGCCTGGCCTTGCTCGTCATGGCTTGCGTCATGAGATCCTCGCGAGGTACCCTTGCATTGATCTCTCCGCCTCCTCGCGAGCCTGCCTGATGAGGCCGCTCTTGAGGAAGCTTCCTATCGTCCGCCCCGCGAGGCTTGGCCCCTCGCGAGGGTCCCGAGCTTGGGCTGGTGAAGATGGGCCGCGCTGGGCCCACACCTGAGCCACGCCGCAGGCCGCAGGCAGGCAAGTCTGGGGACCCCCGTTCCCAGAACGCCGACAGTAGCCCCCGAGCCCAAGGCGCGCGCGGGCTTGGCTTAGCAGAGAAGCGAAGGGGCAAGCACGAAGCGCCGTGGGCCCTAACAGCCTGGGCCTTGGGCGCCGCGTGGCAGTTGATTGGACGTGGGCGTTTGCAATTCCCACGACGCCTCGGCAACCGCACGACTTGACAAGTTACTGCATGCAGAGATATGGGTCATGATTACTTGAGGTCATGGTGCTCGGCGGTTGGCCTTCCCCGGCTATAAGTACGGGGCCATGTGAGCTTCCTCAGTTCACCCCTTTCTGCTACTCCTCCTCTTCTTCTTCCTCATCCTTGCTTCCTCTTGCACCAATGGCACCGACCCGTCGGTTTTCAGCTGAGGAGAAGGGAAAGGCCCCCAGAGAGGGTCCTGACCCCCTCCCGCCGAAGAAGCGTCCAATCCTCTTTCGCCGGGACGAAGGCGCCTGACAGGAGGTGTCGAGGCCGTGGTACGAGCGGCCGCCGCCTGGGTTTCCGCTGCCCTTGTACGCCCGTGTCGTAGGCCCCAGGGGGAGGGCGCCGAGCAACACCGACAGCGTCACCGCCGATGCCGGCGAGTCACAGTGGTGCACGTCGTCCCCCCTGGAGTCCACGCGGAGCGCTCCTCTCGCGAGCTTGTGCTCCATGCCGCCACGCCTCCAATTTCGTGGATCCGCCTTCCTTCCTCCTTCGCCTTCGAGATGCCACCGAGCGGGGCCCTGGAGCTCTGGCTGCAGCACGCCGACTGTGGCACCCCTGCAACCGGAGCGGAGGTCGCGGTCGTCGCTCCGGGCAAGGTCTTCATGACCCGGGGCTGGGGTGAGATTGCCCGGGTCTGTCGCGCGGACGGCGCCTTGGTGATCCATCTTGAATACGACGGCGCCTCCTTGATGTTCTTCAAGGTCTTTGATGCAGAAGGACGCCGGCTGGAATGCTGCTCTAAGGGAAGCGGCAGAGGTGACGAACTGGCGAGGACCAGCCCCGCCCGTTGGTCCTCCTGCAGCTCCTCAGGCAGCAGCGGAGGGACTGAGGGCTTCAGCGGCTCCCCCGAACTCCTCGCGACCCCGGAGACGAACGACGACAGCTACGAGCCTCCGAGCTCGCGCCGCGCTTGGAGTGGGGCAGCTGCATCGGGCCGCCGACGCCACTGATCTGGATGGGATTGGCGCCGTCACTAGGAAGCCCACTGTTGATGATGGCGTCGCTTGGGGATGTGCTAGCAAGTAGCGTCCCTTAGGGCTAGCACCTTTTGTTCCCTGCGAGGAATTAAAGCAACACCCTGCGGGGGTATCTAAGGCGTCTGCCGTGCCTTTTGTAAATACTATATCCTTAATATGAATTGGCGTGAGGTATCCGTTCTATTCCGGCTAAGCTCCCCCTTTCTATCCTCACGAGGACTTGGCGCTCTACGCTGACAGGTCCCAGTCCCCAAGCAAGCTTCAGCCGTCGCTGGTATGCCAGGTCGCGATGCCGTGGTCAAGGCCAGGAGGTGAGCGGCCCGAGGTCCGGTAAGAGCCCCCGAGTCGCGATGCTCGGGAGGTCCCCTTTAGCGCTCAAGCAATCCTTGCTGGGTGAGAAAGGAAGGTAGCGTCGCCGTGACAGAGTTGCACTGGGCGGGGATTTAGCGCTGCGTTCGTCTAGCTCTTGCAAGGGCGCGACTTATCTTGTGCGTCTGACGTAGTTCCTCGGAGAGGCGCCCGGCCCGAGAGGCGGTGGCCGAGGTAGTGCTGGGTTAGGCCCTCGCGAGCTTCTTCCCACTCCCCTGCACTTTCCTTAACGCTCTACGTCCTCAGGTCCCGGCCCTCGAGCGAGCTCAGCTGCCCCTGGTATGACAGGTCGCGATGCCGTGGGTCAAGGCTAGGGGGTGAGGGCTGGAGAGCCAGTAGGAGCCCATGAGTCGCGATGCTCAGGTACCCCCCCTCCTTTAACGTGCAAGCGGTCCGTGTCGAAGAGGGGGAGAGAGAGCTCACGATGCCCCCAACGTTGCTCCTGGAGTAGGTCCTGCACACCAATCATGAGGAGAAACAAGGCCTGTCGTTACGATCGCCGGCCAACCTATGGTCACTCCAAGGGAGCGGTCAGGGCAATGAGGGCCTGGTGAGGTGGCGCCGTGCGGGGCTGCCGAGGCCAGAGCTCGACCACTCAGATTTATCAACGCTGCAGGGACGGACCCATGCGCACGCACCGTGCCAGAGCGAGCGGCTCTTCAGATAGACGTCGATCGAGCAGGTGATTAGGTCAGGTATGTTAAGCACATAGGAAGAAATCCAATTTCAAGCAAGCGCAGGTAAAAGCAACCGCCGCTGGGTCGGGCCTGAGCGGTGTGGGGATGATGCAGCCCGAGGGGCGCCCCCAACAAGGTAAGTAAAGAGCATAACCAAAATGGATACATGCCGCGGGGACGGACCCACGCGGCCTGGGAATGGTGCAGCCCTGTGGGCGCTCCCAGCTGAAAGTAGAACTCTGAAAGATGTCACCTGGTGCTGTTGAAGATGAATTGATGCCGAGGAAGTGAGCAATGCAGGGTGAAGACGTCGGCCCTCATGAGCCCCCAGGCCCACGGGCCTCGGGAGGCTCCGGTGGCGCGTGCAGGTCTTCAGGGACCATCGCCACCTCCACCAGGACCGCGTGATGCTTGACCTCCTGAGCCTCCAAAATGCTGCTCAACAGGCATTGATGTGCGGCGACCGTGCTCGGCAGGCCGAAGGGCATGCGAACGTAGCTGTGAGGTGGTCCCCCGCAGCGCCCTACGGCCGAAGGCCATAGGCGCTCCTAGGACGTAGCTCGGTTGAGCCCTAGTACATCGATGCAGACGCGCAGTCCTCCATCCTCGCCTGGATGTGGGGCCACGGCAGGTAAGCGGCAGCTGCTGCGCATGACTCTGGACTCTTGTAGCTCATGGGTGTTCCTTGCGATGAACTCCTGAGGGTTTGGTCTCCTTTGACTTGTACCTTCTTGAGGGAAGCGTGCTTGAAAGCACCCCTCCAAGTGGTGCCCGAGCGCCTCCCCCGCGACCTTGGCAAGGTCGGCGGCTCTCTAAGAGAGAGCCCCCGAGCCCCGCCTAAGGAGGGCGTCGGGCGCGCCTTCCTATGCGTGAGAGGGTGGCGCTCCCTGATCGGGCGCGAATCCTGACGCAATACCTCCGGAGGTGCCTGCCTCCTTGTGGCTCGGGCCAGGTGAGGTCTTCTTCTTCTTGAGGGTCGCCTCGGGAGGCCTCCCTCTCCTGTGATCTGGGTCTTCGATTGCTGCGGCTTGGAACGCACGCTCAAGCGAGCACACTGCGTCCCTTTCTTCACAGGGTATGGTGATGACTCCACCGCTTCCTGACATCTTGAGGACATTGTAACCATGGTGAGTCACTGCCATAAACTTGGCTAGGGCTGGGTACCCGAGGATGGCGTTGTACGGCAGGCGGATGTGAGCGACGTCGAAGTCGATGAGCTCGGTGCCGTAGTTGTTGCGTTGCCCGAAGGTGACCGGAAGGCGAACCTGCCCAATTGGAACAGTGGAACCATCGGTGACTCCTGAGAAAGGCTTGGTCGGCTGAAGCTGGTCGTACGACACTTGGAGATTGTCGAACGTCTCGACGGACAGGACGTTGAGTCCTGCCCCGCCATTGATGAGGGTCCTGATGACCTGCACGTTGCTGATGACTGGGGAGCAAAGCATCGGGAGGATTCCGGCCGTTGCCACACACTTGAGATGGTCTGCGGAACTGAATGTGATCGCGCACGTAGACCACCTGAGAGGGCGCGTGGCCTCAAGCTTGGGAAGGACTGCATTCACCTCGCGAGCAAACTGCTTGAAGATGCGCTATGAGGCTGGGGCCTGGGCGCCACCCAAGATGCAAGCAATTGCACGCGGCTCTTGGAAGCCCCCAGCCCCATCATCTTGGTGTTGGTCTTCATTCCTCCTTGGTGGAGGCGGCAGAGGAGGGAGGCCTGCATTGCCGTGCGGGTGGCCCTCATGAGGCTGGTCCCTCCAGCCTCCCTCGCGAGGCTGGTCCTGCCAGCGGTCCTCGGAGGGCGGTCACGCCATCCCTGGCGAGGGCCACGGTCTTCCCATCGTCCGCCACCTCTTCCTCCTCCTCAGCCATAGCCCCTGTCGTTGTGCTCTGGGCGTCGGTCGATTCGCCCATCTCGCACGGCTCTGAGCTCTTGACATTCGTTGGTGTTGTGGGTGGGGAGGTCGTGGTACACGCAGTACGGTCCGCCCTTGGATGACTCAGGCTGATCCCTGCTTCGCTTGGTGTCCAGTTCCGCTGCTAGCACGACATCCCCCTTGCGCTTCACGTCTTTGGCCTTGAGCTTCTTTTCTTCTGGGTCGGCTGCCGGCAGCTCGAGGAGGGAGAGACGCCCTTCCTCAGCCCTGGTGCACTTGGTCGCCAAGTTGAACAGCTCCAGGGATGTGCACAGGTCTTCATGGATTGCTAGCTCTTCCTTCATCTTGACTCGCGCACGCCGTTGGAGAAGGCTGAGATGATAGCTTCTTCAGTTACCTTGGGGATCTTGAGGCGAGCGTAGTTGAAGCGCTGGATGTACTTCTGCAGGGTTTCTCCTGGCTGTTGCTTGATGCGGCGCAGGTCGCTCACAGCCGGGGGCCGGTCGCGAGTGCCCTGGAAGTTGGCGATGAAGCGGGTGCGCATCTCGCTCCAGGAGGAGATCGTGCCGGGAGCCAGGTTCAGGAGCCAGGTGAGGGCGCCGTCCTTGAGCGCTATGGGGAACCAATTCGCCATGACCTTTTTGTCTCCGTTGGCGGCTACGATGCCCAGCTCGTAGAGCTGCAGGAACTCCACGGGGTCCGCTGTGCCATTGTAGGCGGGAGGGAGGTCAGGCTTGAACTTGCCTGGCCACGTGACGCCGCGCAGCTCGGGGGTGAAGGCGAGGCAGCACGCCATGGCCACCGGCGCCCTTTGCTGGTGCTGGACTTGTTCTTGCGGGTCACCATGCGCCGCCACTGGGAGCAGCGTGGGGTCTTGTCGTGGAGGCGCGATCTTGGTGCGTCGGCGCTTGGAGCGCGCGAGCACCTTCCCAGGGACGTGTGATCTCTTGGCAGCTTCCTTCTTGCTGCGCAGGCGCCGGACGTGGAGGGTCAGGGGCTACGCGCCTTGGAGCCAAGGCACCTTCTTGGGGAGGAGGCGGCGGAGGCGCCTCCTGATCCTTGCCCCCTGCACGGGACAGAGGGCGAGGCAGCGAGAGGGACCGCAAGGGGGAGCCCCCTGCGGCACTGACGAGCTCGGTGATGTGGGCGAGCCAGTCCTCGTAGAGGTCGTCAACGGGGCGATAGTGCAGGAGCTCCCGCGCCAAGAGTAGTGAGGCGTGCGCATCCATGGGTGTGTGACGGGCGTGGGACAACGAGCCAGCTGGAGTCAGCGACGGGGTAGCGGTGCGGCCATCCCGCCGCACCGAAGGATGCTGGGACATGGCCTGCTGCTCGTTCCCCGCCGGGACGGTGGCGGCGGGCGACGGGAATGACGAGGGGGGCCGCCGACGGGCGCCGTCTGGGCGACGCGAGTGGCGCGAGAAGCCCGGCACTCGGTGCGAGCCCGACGAGCGTCAGCCATGGACACGACGGAAGATCACACGCGAACAGCGGAAGAAAGATTCCGGCGCTCCCCTACCTGGCGCGCCAAATGTCGGATTTCGGGTTCCGGCAGACCCTTGAGGTTCGAACACTAGGTTGCGCGCGGAGATCTCTCCCCTACCGATCTACGTCCGATCCTCTCTTGCGAACTAAGATGAAAATGATGAACAACACAGGAGACACGAGGTTTATACTGGTTCGGGCCACCGTTGTGGTGTAATACCCTACTCCAGTGTGTGGTGTGGTGGATTGCCTATGGGGCTGATGATGGACAGTACAAGGGAAGAACAGCCTCGCGAGGGGTGTTCTTGAGCTGGTGCGGTGTGTTCTACTTAGTCTCTACTGGGTTTTTTCCCTCCCCCCCCCCTTTGTGGAGGCTAGCTCTATTTATAGAGGCCCTGGGCCTCTCCCCGAATAATTGAGCGGGAAGGGCGCCAACAATTGGCCATTTTGAAGAGGAACATCTAGTACAAGTTATCCTGGCCAAAGGTGGTCTTCGGCTGCCAAAAGCACTGGTGATGACGCCGTCTTGGGCTCCGCGGTGACCTCCGTCCGGCCGTCCGACTGGTCTTGGTCTCGTTGCACCGAAATGGTAACCTTTGCCTGATACCTTGGCCTATGCTTGCCCTCTTTGCACCAAAGGGGAAACAAGGACCCTGCGCAGGTCGGCGCCCGCCTGGCCTTGATCGTCATGGCTTGCGTCATGGGATCCTCGCGAGGTACCCTTGCATTGATCTCTCCGCCTCCTCGCGAGCCTGCCTGATGAGGCCGCTCTTGAGGAAGCTTCCCGTCGTCCGCCCCGCGAGGCTTGGCCCCTCGCGAGGGTCTTGAGCTTGGGCTGATGAAGATGGGCCACGCTGGGCCCCCACCTGAGCCACACCGCAGGCCGCAGGCAGGCAAGTCTGGGGACCCCCGTTTCCAGAACACCGACATACTGCAGTAGAAGAGGACATCATGCTTGTTATGCATGAAGAAAATGAGGGCAGATTTGGTTCCACTATTGAGGAGAAGATCACTGTTGTTTCTGATGAAACCGTCAACCTTGTGGATGGTGACAAGATGATTTGGATACCGGACAACGGTGCCATTCATGCTACATCTCGCAGAGAACTCTTCACTAACTATATATCAGGTGATTTTGGTGTTGTGAAGATGAGGAACAATGATAGAGCAGCCATTATTGGAAAAGGAGATGTGCATTTGGAGACCGCAAATGGTACAAGGTTAGTCCTCAAATCTGTGAGACATGTTGAGGCACTTCGTCTCAATATTATTTCAGTTGGTTTGCTTGATGGAGATGATTACTTGAGCAGTTTTGGAAAAGGGCAGTACAAGCTCACCAAAGGTAACATGATTGTTGCAAGAGGTAAAATGGTCTCAGTGTTGTATCATGTTCATGATAAGCTCTTTAGTGCTTCTGTCAATGCACTAGAGAAGGATGATCATTGTGCTCTATGGCACAAGAGACATGGGCACATGAGTGAGAAGGGGGTGAAAGTGCTAGTGAAGAATTTTTTTTGAAGGGTGTGAAAGGGGTTCACATCAAGAAATATTCAAATTGTCTAGCAGGGAAGCAACACCAAGTTTCGTTCAAGACTCTACCTCCTCACAAGAAGCCCGAGAAGCTGGACTTGATACATTCCGATGTTTGCAAAATGTCGGTAAGATCTCTTGGTGGTGCTAAGTACTTTGTGACTTTTATTGATGACTTTTCCAGGAAAGTTTGGGCCTTCACTTTGAGGACCAAAGATCAAGTACTAGGTATATTCAAGCAATTCCAAGCCTCGGTTGAGAGAGAAACTGAGAAGAAGATCAAGTGCATTTGCACTGATAATGGAGGAGAGTATATTGGGCCATTTGATGCATATTGCAAGCAGCAAGGTATTAGGCATCAATTTACTCCCTCGAAGACACCATAGCTGAATGGTCTTGCTGAGAGGATAAACATGACAATTGTGGAGAGATTTAGATGCTTGTTGTCAAGTGCAAAACTACGCAAACACTTTTGGGGTGAGGCTTTGATGACTGCAGTTTATCTTATTAATCTCTCACCAAGTTATCCTTTGCAGGGAGATGTTCCTAACAGGGTCTGGTGTGACAAGGACATCTCATATGACCACCTGAAGGTTTTTGGGTGCAAGGCCTTTGTTCATATCCCTCAAGATGAAAGGTCAAAGTTTGATTCGAAGACACGGCATTGTATCTTTCTTGGCTATGGTGGTGATGAGTTTGGCTACAAGCTGTTTGACCCTATAGCAAGGAAAGTTGTAAGAAGCCGTGATGTTGTGTTTGTTGAAGACCAAACAATTGAGGATATTGTGAAGACAAAGGGGCAGGTTCCTCCTCAGCGGCAGCAAGACATGATTGATTCTGACCCAGTTCCTGCAGCTCCAGCTCCCGTGCAAGTTGAAGCAGATGCAGAAGACGTACAAGATGATGTACATGGTGGTGCAAGTGAAGAAGATACTCCCCAGCAGCAGCAACAAGAGTATGATGCTGAAGTTGATGATCCGGATCAGCAGGAAGCACCAGCACCAGAAAGTCCACCAGCTGCTCCACTCAGAAGATCCAACAGGGGTCGAATTCCTTCCAGCAGGTATCCCTCAGATCAATACGTGGTGTTATTATCTGACGGTTCAGAACCTGAATGCTTTGCAGATGCAATGGAAGATGAGCACAAGAAGGAGTGAAAAAATGCTATGCAAGAAGAGATGGATTCCTTGCATAAGAATCATACTTATGAGCTGGTGAAGTTGCCCAAGGGCAAGAAAATTTTGAAGAACAAGTGGGTCTACAGAATCAAGCAAGAAGAGCACACATCACATCCAAGGTACAAGGCCAGGCTAGTTGTAAAAAGATTCGGCCAGAGAAAAGGCATTGACTATGATGAGATCTTTTCTCCGGTTGTGAAGATGACATCCATAAGAGTAATCCTTGGCATGGCAGCAAGTCTCAACTTGGAGGTTGAGCAAATGGATGTGAAGACTGCATTCCTTCATGGTGAGTTGGAGGAAGAAATATACATGGGCAACCTAAGGGGTTTCTTGTGAAAGGCAAAGAAGACTATGTGTGCAAGCTGAAGAAAAGTCTCTATGGCCTGAAACAAGCACCAAGACAATAGTACATGAAGTTTGAAACTGTCATGGGGGAGCAAGGCTACAAGAAGTGTAGCTCAGACCATTGTGTGTTTATTCAGAGGTTCTCAGGTGATGATTTTATCATATTATTGCTCTATGTTGATGATATCCTAATTGTTGGCAAGAATGTCTCTAGGATTGCTAAGTTGAAGAAGGAGTTGAGCAAATGTTTTGCTATGAAAGACTTAGGTCCAGCAAAGAACATTCTCGGGATGAGAATTGAGCGAGACAGAAATTGCAACAAGTTGTACTTGTCTCAAGAGAAGTATACTGAGAAGGTACTTCAGAAGTTCAGGATGGAAAATGCTAAAGTTGTGAGTTGTCCACTAGCAGCCCATTTCAAGTTGAGCAGAAAGCAATGTCCTACCACTGATGAGAAGAAAAAGGAAATGCATCATGTTCCTTATGCTTCAGCGGTTGGGAGTTTGATGTATGCTATGGTATGTACAAGGCCTGACATTGCTCATGCGGTTAGTACTGTGAGCAGATTTATGTCCAATTCAGGAAGACCTCATTGGGAAGCCGTGAAGTGGATTTTGAGATATCTCCGGGGCAGCACAAATATGAAACTTTACTTTGGTGGTGGTGAAGCCAAGCTGGTTGCCTTTTCAGATTCTGACATGGCTGGAGATGTTGACAGAAGGAAGTCTACTTTAGGTTACTTGGTTACCTATGCAGGGGGAGCGGTGTCATGGCAAAGCAGGCTGCAAAAGTGTGTGGCACTGAATACAACTGAAGCTGAATTCATTGCAGTAATAGAGGCGAGCAAAGAGCTATTGTGGCTGAAACGGTTGGCTTGTGAGCTTGGTTTTAAGCAAGACAAATATGTGTTGTTTTGTGACAACCAAAGTGCTATCCACTTAAGTAAGAATGCAAGCTTTCATTCAAGGTCTAAGCATATAGAGGTCCGTTATCATTGGATTCGAGATGTGTTGTATTCCAAGAAAATGCAACTTGAGAAGGTTCACACCGATGACAATGGGGCTGATATGTTGACTAAAGTGGTGACAAGGAAGAAACTTGAAGTATGCCGCCGGCTCGCTGGCATGGCTGCCAGAAGGCAGTGAGACCCTCCATGATGTCGGGAGGGGGAGTTTGTTGGGCTAAGTCCCTCCACACGGAGGTGTGTTGGCAGCCCAACATCAGCCCATAAGTCCAACACATGTCAGCCGTTGATCCTCACTGCATCCAACGGTTGAGAGTGCTTCCAAGTGAAGTGAAGCAAGGAGAAAACCCTAGCCACTCCACCCCTGCTGGTGGTGGCTGCCATTCGTGAGAGTGTGAGAGAGAACACACAAGACAAACCACAACCTGAGAGAGAGAGGAAGAAGAAGTAAAGGTTCTGTCCAGATTTGCTGCATCTGACTAGACAGTGTTCAAGCTGGTGATTCGAGGCTCAAACGTGCTTGGATCGACCCCAAACTTGGTGAGCTCGTTCCTTACTTTGAGTACTTCGATCTGGTTGGCTAGTTTGAGGATTGGGTCAGTGGAGCATCAGATTTGAGAGTGGTTTTGTCAGCTCTGACTGCTGCAGTTTCAGAACAAAGTAGTTTTGGGAGACGAACAGTTTGGGTAGGCAAACGATGTCCGATTGAGCTGAAATTTGGAGGGGATCTCAGGAACTCGTGTGTCTACTTGTCTGCCAAATTTGGTGCTGTTTGGTTCAGCGGTTTAAGAGCAGTTTGCAAAACACTGGAGGATACAGAAGCTGTGTAAACTCTGCTTTGCTAAAATCTTGTTTCTTGTGGCTGTTGTTGCTGTTGCCGGTTGGCAACGTGGAGAGTGTGTTATAAATCTCTCTAGAGGTTCTAGAGCAGACTTTGTACTCATCATTCTCATAGTGAAGTTGCATGGACCGGTCGGTCCACATCCATGGTTTTTTACTCCTCAAGTTGAGGAGGTTTTTCCACGTTAAATCCTGTGTCACTTGTGCATGTTGTTTGTGTTATTCCGCTGCTTACTTGTTGGTTGAAGCTGTCCTCAAAGTTCATCACAAGTGGAAGGGGCTGTGTAGTGTGCATATTTGCCGTGTCGGTGAATTTGTGCAGCGCATTGTTACTTTCCAGCCCCAACATTTGGATCACAATTAGAATTGAAATCTTTAACTACCTACTAGGCCATTGGACTTGTTTCTTCTTCTATCTTGAGTAGTTACAGTTGGTATTATGTGTTTCCAAGTTAATTGAGTAGTGTCCAGGTTTTCCCTCGTTATCCTCCGAGAGCATAATAGAGTTGACTGGAAACTATTTTTGTTGATTGTTGAGAATTTTCCTATCCCCAAGAGATGGAATACTCGATATCCGTGGAGTGAAATATCATGTGAATCCACAGAAAGGACACTAAGTTGGAAAGACCGCATGTCCAAGAACTTGAAATGTCTGAAGATGTAGGTTCCCTTACAGTTTGCTCAAGGGATTTTGTTGCTATTGAACGGTTAATATTTTTTCCCTTAAGTCATGTTACTGCCATGTAAGATCAATGCTCATTTATTGTATACATAGTGTTTGCTATGAAAGATGTCATTGTGGTTCTACGTGCATAACGTGTGCATATGCCTGTATGACTTTGCCATGTACCCACTGACCAGTCGCCAAAGGGGCACAATGCAAACAAGCAAAATATTGTATAATAAACCTCCAAATGAAAGCCGATACACTTGTTATTTCTTAGTAGTATTTTCTTTCATAATTTGATCATAGAGTTCGGGTTATGTGTTTTGTGGTTGAACAGTTTCCTTGCTAGGCTCCGTCTTTAGAGTACTTAGAATAGAAAACATGGAAGTAAAAAGAACAAAAAATTGTAGGTTGTTGTGGTCGTTCCTTTGCATCTTACATTGTCAAGATAATTTTTAACTGAATTTTCAAAAAGATAATCTAAAATAGTGCCGAAGCTATAACTAAATAAGTACTCCCTACGTTCCAAATTGATTGAAGTTCTAGTTTTGTCCTAAGTCAAACTTTATATTTGACCAAGTCTATACAAATGTTCTAATATCGACAACACTAACGAGATGTTGCTTTCTTTCCCAACATATGCATTACTGGTGAACCCCTTTAATTCTCTCAAGTCAGTTGGTGTCCCTTACCTTTTCTAATAGCTAGGCAACGATTTGGAATTTTTTTATACTGATTGGTCTTTTGTGACAGCATTTCTAGTTATTGTGAGTGTTCTGCATCAGGTAGATCTTGCAATGATTGCAACTACAAAAACTGTTCTAGTAATGTTAGTCATGATGTTACAAGACAGGATGCTACCGATGTTGTAAAGGAAAGGAATCATGTGGCCTTTATGCCCAAAATTGGGATATTCCTCCACAGGATGCTAACTCACCACTAAGAGCATCTCCAATAAAAGATGCAAATTTGAAGATGTAAAAATAGGTGTTGTATAATTTACATCACCAAAAAGTGATTTTTACATCTTCAAAAAAGAGTCAACTCCAACAGATGATGCAAAACGGAGATGTAAAAGGGCAACTCCAACAGGTGATGTAAACCGGAGATGCAAAACCGGCCGGCTGCCGCGCATCTTCTGTTCATCTGCCGCCGGCCACATTTGCACATCAAAATTTCATAATTGTAGCAACAAAAGTGCATCATCAATCATAGTTTTAAATTCTACAAGCAAAAGTCAATTATCTCAAGCAAAGTTGTTGGTCCAACAAATGAAAATGCACATAGACATCACTCAATTTGCGTCCTCTCCGTTCTCACTAGTGCCATTGTCGACGGTGGTCTCATCATCATCAACGTCTTCTTTCTCGATGTTTTCTTGTGTTGAAGTCTCATTGCCGCTAACTCCACGGGAAGCACCTTCATTGCCATCTCCCATGACGGTCATGTTGCCACTGAAGCCACCTCCCATGCCACTCATCATGTTACCGCCGAAGCCACCTCCCATGCCACTCATCATGTTGCCGCCGAAGCCACTTCCCATTCCACCTCCCATTCCTCTGAAGCCACCATCCATGTTGCCACCAAAGCCACCTCCCATGTTTCCACCAAATGCACCATTCATGGCACCACCCATCATGTTCATGTACCATCCCATTCCTCCTCCCATGGCACCTCCCATTCCTCCTCCCGTCATGCTTCTCATGAGCATTTGCTTCTTCATGAGCACTTCGTGGCGACAAAGTTTGACATACACCTTTGCCTTGACATCAAGAGTGGATGTGTCCATGAACATAAACTTGAGTGTCTTCTCCTCTACTATCTTCATCTCCTCGGCCGCCGCCTTTCTCTCCTCAAGCTCAACTTTTCTCTTCTCGGCCGCTGCCAACCTCTCTTCGGCTGACACCCTCTTCTCCTCGCCCGCCGCCCTCTGTCGCTTCGCTTCACTCCTCTCCTCAATTTCTTTGAGCTTCAACAAATTTTTTCTTCCGCATACTCTTTCCTCGCCATGACAATGGCATCAAATCCATCCTTGAGATCATTGTCTCCGGCCTTGGACCCCTTCAACACTTTCTTAGTTCCATCAGGCCTATATGATTTGGTCGCCGAGTGAGGAGTGGGACTCCTTCTCTCCTCACCTGGGGCATCTTCATCATCATCCA
Organism: Triticum dicoccoides; assembly: GCF_002162155.2. Lineage (NCBI taxonomy): Eukaryota > Viridiplantae > Streptophyta > Magnoliopsida > Poales > Poaceae > Triticum > Triticum dicoccoides. The sequence goes on from NC_041390.1 coordinate 550,310,353, forward strand.
CCACCACACTTTTCTTCTTCGAAGCATCAAAAACTTCTCTAGTTTTCCACTTATCATCCTTGAGCTCTTTGTAGCAATGATGGAAAGTGAAAGCTTTTCCTTTCTTCTTCCTCTTCTCTACTTTGTTGTTCCTCTCTCGAAATAGTCCTTGCGCAATCATTTTCTACGAGAAAACAATCAAAGATGTCATCATCAAATTAGTGAACAATTCAATATTTGCGAAAAGTGAAGAAAGCACACATGCATAACAAATGATTATTACCAAGTCATTTTCACCGCAACCATTTGGGTTCATGCGATCAACATTTGCCGAGCAACCCACACATTTTTGCCGAAACCGCGTCTGGCTTGGACATTTTCGCCGGCCAATCTTGGTTGCCCGCCGGGTTGCGGCCAGGGCCAGGGCAGCAGGGGCGACGGCCCAGGGCCCAGCCAAATTAGGGGCCCCGACCTAGTGCTGCTACCTGCAGTGTATATATAGATATGGGCCATAATAAATTGATGCAAATATAAAGGCCTGTAGATAGGGAGGCCCATCTCATACAGAAGGCAGAAGCCCAACAGCTAAGAGGCCTGAAACTCAAGGCACACACGCACTGGCAGTGGCGAGCGACTCTGTTCCTCCTCAGACTGCACGCCGACGCCGGTTCCTTTTGTCGCCTGTTCCTCAGTCTGCGACAGCGGCCGCCGGCGGATGCTAGCACATAGGGTGCGTTCACAAGGACTAGCAGGAGACGAAGGTAAATCTCTAGATGAATTTCTCTTAGCCCTCAATCTTAATCTAGTGAATACTGATTCATCTATAATCTTCTTTTTACAGCAGAGTTTGATCATCTGTTGCTGCCGACTTGGTCCTGAAGACCTGGACTTCTTGTTTCCTTGATGATTGCTGGACAGCAGAAGCGTGAAGAAATCACAGATTGTCACTGATTTACTACAACCTTCAGCCTTCAGGTCCATTCACTCCTTTTCTTGTAGCTTTGCAAAAAAATAAAAAATATATTAATGTATGGAATCAATTTTTAACTCCAATGTCACCACTGAGCCCATTCATTTGAGTTCGCCCCGGGGCCTACCAAACTCCAGGACCGGCCCTGGTTGCGGCCCCACGATGTCGGCCACTTGACGCCTCCACCGCAAGGCTTGGCGGCCCCCTTCTTCTTTGCAGCCTCCGGCGCGACAACAACCGGCTGGGGTGGGGCGAATTGGCACGAAGGCGGCTGCCGCGATGGCGGCAGTGGCGGACGAGTTGGGTAAAGGTGCCGCGGAGGCGGCGACAGCGGCAAGGTGGGTCAAAGCGCCGGCGACGGAGTCGAAGAAGGTGGCGGGGTCATCGGTGTCGGCCATGGCGGCGGCGGGCAGGAGGCTGGTCGTGTAGAAGAGGAAAGAAGTGGCAGTTGGGCGGTTGGAGGACGAAGGCGTTTTTACATCTCCAATAGGAGTAGATGCAAATTTACACCGCGAGGTGTTGTAATTTACATCTCCGAGAGGTGGAGATGTATTTTTTTTTTCATCTACATCATCTGTTGGAGCAGCGTTTTTGGGCCTCGGAGATGCAAAAGGTAGTTATTTTTACATCTACATCTTCTATTGGAAATGCTCTAAGTGCTTGCAATTTACAAAGGAGAAGCTTTCGATGCTTGCTTCTGTTTTGGATGAGAACCCACACATTTAGAACTTGTATTGCTAGTGGTATATTTCATTGACGGGTCTAATGGTGATAAATGCATATATGAATTTACATCTTATCACGATACATTTTCTCCAAATCTCTTTACTGTTTCATATTCAGGTGTTAAGGAGAACACTAACAGAAGAAAACTAGACCAAGCAGAGGGTTGCCTTTCTTTCAGAAACCAAGACACGGAAGCAGTTCAGAAACAGCATGATGAACAAGTGTGCTCAACAGAAAACATTTTAACCACGGTTCCTGTTTCTGAAGTAAGGGCAGGAATGCCAAGATCCGGCCCTTCTGACACATGGAAGTATGACAAGGCCCGTGTCCCCTGGAACCCAGGAACTGATATGTAACGACCAAAATAAGTTTTTCCAGCCATCTGAGTGTTGTAGCTGCAATTCCCTCAGCCACCAAACAGAAATAGCAAGAGAAGCGTATTCTGAAAATTCTGCACAACTATCTTGGCGAGCTTGTGAACTGCGGAAAGCTTCATGGTGAGCATTCAGCAAGCTTGGTACGTACATAAAAACACCAATTATACTCTCGCAGAAATGTTGTAGGATGGTAAAAAAGAAATTCACCTATCTGAAACTAGTTAATTAAGTAATGAAGTAGCAGGTCACATTGCACCTGTAAAAAATTAAGCTGGTCTTCAACAACACAAACAAAATATTTTTACTGTTGTAATATTCTAGAGTTATATACTGCACCACAATATAAAATAAGATAATAATTGAAATGTCTTATCCATTCGAGCCTCCAAGAAATGGAAATCTACCTCGAAGCTAAATAACAGTAGACAAATATGCATGTTGACTGAAGGTCTATGAACCTCTGAAGTAATGTGGGACTTTTTTACCTTTTTACTTTTGGTGGAGACTTCAAGGCAGCCTCAAATTTATTGAATATAACAATTCATTTGGACGGTGGAAACGACGATGTGTGCGACTTCTGAAAGTACATATGTATCACGTATAGCCAGAGATATGACTTAGACATTTGCGATACGAAAAACAGAATGGAGCATTGGCACATAAACTAATTGAACAGATTGTAATTAGTGTTGTAAAATTTGTAATCATGTCATCTAACTGATGGAGAACCAAAGGTAAAGTTAGCTGAGAAGGGCTAAGCTGTTGCTTCTTCTTGGGTAATTGTTAATGTTAACGAAATTCGGCTCACCTCAGTTAGCCCAGCTATACTGCTCTATTCATAATGATGAATGAAAAATGCAGCTAGGATGCTTTGACGGTGGGATGCTCAGAATATTTGTTCAACAACTATACTGGATATGACCAGTCGTAACGTCCAGATTCACAAATAAGTCATGTATACTCTCAAGGCTTCTCCCCGCTATGAAAATATGGCTGAAACTCGCACGTAAACTTCAGAAAGAATAAACTAAAATCGAATTGATAACAGAATCAAACTATGTAGTGCAACTTTATATCAGAAAACTTGTAGAATTAATTGTTATGGCAAACTGAACCGAAATTTCACTGACACATCAATTTTTTGCCATGCTTGAAGCTTATACATGTATGTACGACTTCAGGCTGAAGCTAAAAAGCTGAAATTACAACCACATCTTGTAAATTGGCATTAGAAAATAAGAACTTTGTTTGCTCAGATGCTTAACAAATTAACTTACCCCTCAAATCTCTGGGCCTCCTCAAGGATTGGTTGTCCCCAGGAAAACAGACCCGGCTCCACGTCTTTATCCATCGCTGGGGTGCAAAGGATTAGTTTTGCTTCGGATAATCGGATAGCATGCACAGAGAACAAGCTAACGTTTAAAGGAGAAACACATTTGATAAGGACCTGAAATGATAATTTTTGTCATACCGTAATAACATAAGAAATATGAGGCCAAAGCACCTCTAAATAGAGGACTGGCAAACATGGCATTTTTAATACCATGGAGGCTTAAACTTTGTGTGACCTATGTGGTTGGGAATTTCGTCAAATTCCAATGAAAGCGGTTCAGATCCTCCCTTGTAAGTTCTTCTACATCATGAATCTCTTTGCATCGTTCCATTCTAACTGCGCAAACAGTACCATCCATGAGGGCTATAATATGTTTGTTTGACAAATCATGCACACTAATGTGTAAACCTGAGTTCAACATCTTCCATCATATTCAGTTATTGACTTTCTCTTCTTTTACGATTTAGTGTGCATCCACTCAAGCAGCCCCAAACTGGCTAAAACAGGGCTAACTCATAACCTATCTGGAAATATAAAATGTTTAGCAACAGCAAGCAGGAGCACGTTTCGGCTGCAGTATGGCCTAAAAACGGCTTATCAAATCTAAGTACAGCAAAATAGTTATAGGCAGATCATGACATCTATATTCTTACCATTGGTAGCCTACCTCCAAGTATTTTCATTCACCATTCTAGTAATTTGTCGAGAGCAGTACTTGACAAATTGAAATTGCACTGGAGGCAAGACAAAGATCAGAAGATGGATGTTGCTTCTCAGGGTGGATTCCCAGATTCAATTCAGTAGGAAGAACCTTGTAGGGCATAGTGGGAAGCACGTACTAAATTCCACCTTGGCCAGGCATAGTACGGCCCTATAAACAGAGGACTTGGGAGCGGTATTTGAGACCAAGCCGCTGCATTGTGCTCAAGCAAGAGAAGGGGCGCGGGGGACTTGGGCGTTGTTCGGTGCTGTAATAGGGGCAGCTTTACTGTTTCTTAATAAACATTTTGTTGGTAGTGGCATCACAAAAGACTGGAAAAGAACATATGGAAACAATATGTGCTCCCTGGTAAGTACTAAAATCAGATTGAATAACAAAATTTAAAATTAGATAAATGTTAGTAGCATCAGTATTAAAAGTTAGGGTTAACAACAATTGTACCTACAAGAACTACTGTTGTAAGTTCTAACTAATAGAGCTTTTGTTCTTGCACAAATGAATGATCAGAAATAGAAATCATGATCAGACATAAGAAACTGTTCACTAAGACGGGCATTCACAAAGGCAATATACTCGGGGTCGTTGCCAGTGATGATCATGTGTCAACATATAGAAGAAGAGTCTGACCACGAGTAGAAAAGTGGACAAACAGCACCGGATCATGAGCACACGCTAAAAAAGCAGTGGCAGTGGGCAAAATGCTCAAAATAGGTGTGAGGGGCTTATTTAAGGCCAGAGAGAGCGAGAGAGAGAGAGATGAAGACGGATGATCAGGAACAGAATACCCAGTTGGTGGCTGGATATAAACCTCCACACGCAACTCACCATTAAGAAAGGCAGTCTTAACATGAAGCTGAGAAACAAACCTGTGGCGAACAGAGGCCACGACAAGAAGTGTGCGAACAGTGGCCATATGGGCCACAGGAGCAAAAGTCTCATCGTAATCACGACCATGCTCCTGCTGAAAGCCACAAGCCACATGACAAGTTTTCTAACGCTTAAGAAAACCATCAGAGCGAGTCTTAACCTTGTAGACCCGCTTACAAGTGATGGGACGGACACGGGGAGGAAGAGAAACAAGATCAGACGTGCCGGTGCGCCCAAGAGTAGAAGCTCCTCTACCATCGCAAACTGCCATTCAGAGTGAACAACAGCTTCACGATAAGAAGTCGACTCAAGAACAGCAGGGTCGGCGCTTGGAAAACCAAGGTAATGAACAAGTGGAAGCAAAGGAGGACCCAAGCCATAAGTAGACTGAGACGAGGAAGATGACACATCAGAAGTAGATGGCACATTAGTAGACACATCCACAACACATGAACGGCGATTAAAAAAGGGAGGAAACGATGGAAGAATACGAGGAATCATCGGGGTGGACTCAGATTGATGGAGACAGAGAAGTCACCGGAGATGAAGGTGCATCTCCGGTGAAGAGAACGAAGGCTTGGGCCTCGCCTTTCTTCCTCAGGAAATCGACCAGGCGATCCTGGGAATGAAATCTAACACGGCACCCGGCCCAGATGGGTGGCCGGTGGCGATGTTCAAATTTTTTTGGCAAGTCCTCAAGGGCCCAATTTTCGAGGTGTGTAACGGGTTTATGCGTGGCACTGTAGACATCTCGCGCCTTAACTTTGGGGTTCTTTTGCTTATCCCCAAAGTTCAAGGAGCGGACAATATTAGACTTTTCCACCCCATAGCGCTTATCAACGTCCCGTTCAAAATCTGCTCTAAGGCTTGTTCTACGCGCTTGTCTCCGGTGGCCCATCGTATTATTAGTAGGAATCAAACGGCGTTCATTCGTGGTCGTAACATTTTGGAGGGCCCGTTGGCCCTCCAAGAGATCGTTCACTCGCTCAAGCGTAGCCGCCAGCCGGCAATACTTCTGAAATTAGATTTCGAGAAGGCGTATGACCGAGTGAACTGGGAGTTTCTCCGACAAATCCTTCTGGATCGAGGGTTTTCGGCAGTATGGGTTCACCGTATGATGCAATTGGTTTCGGGAGGCCAAACGGCGATTGCGGTGAACGGAGGAGTAGGGAACTTCTTCCGCAACAAGCGTGGGCTGCGTCAAGGGGACCCAGCCTCACCGTTGCTTTTCAACTTTGTGGCAGATGCATTGGGCGTCATGCTGGACAAAGCTCGCGTTGCTGGCCACATCAGGGGAGTGGTCGGCAATCTGATCCCTGGAGGGGTGTCGCACCTTCAATATGCCGATGACACCCTACTCCTTTTTGAGCCGGACACTCACAGCATAGCAACGGTTAAGGCCATCTTGTTATGCTTTGAACTTATGTCCGGACTAAAAATTAACTTCCACAAGTGTGAAGTGGTGTCCATAGGGATGGATGCGGCCAAAAGCGAACGGGTGGCCAAATTGCTAAATTGCAAGCTTGGAAAGTTCCCGTTCACCTACCTAGGCCTCCCGATCGCAGAGAAGAAATGCTCGATTGCCGATTGGGAACCTCTCAACACTAAGGTGGCGGACCGGGTATGTCCTTGGAGAGGTCGATTTATGTCATCAGGGGCACGACTAATCCTTACTAACTCTAGCCTCTCGTCCCTACCCATGTTCGCCATGGGTATGTTCTTGTTGGCGGATGGTGTCCACAAGAAAATGGACACTCCCCGGGCACGTTTCTTCTGGGAAGGTGCGGACCCTAAACGGAAGTACCACATGGTTAAGTGGCATGCCGTCTGCAGACCCAAAACCCAGGGGGGTCTCGGGGTCATCAACTCTAAGCTGATGAACATTGCACTTATGTGCAAGTGGATCTGGAAGCTGTCCCAGGGAGGGACCGGCCTCTGGATTGACCTACTTCATGCCAAGTACTTCCCCCTTGGGAATTTCTTTGAGGCGTCTCCTCACGGGTCACCTTTCTGGACCTCCATCCAATCCCTCAAACCGTACTTCGCCAGGGGAGCGAGGTTTACGGTTAACAACGGCCGCTCCACCCGGTTTTGGCACGACGTGTGGATTGGCCAGCAACCTCTTTGGTCGGAGTTTCCCCACCTCTACGCCATCGCGGTTGAGCCCAATCAACTGGTGGCGTCGGCCCTCAGTGCCTCCCCGCCCCCCATATACTTCAGAAGGGAGCTTGTGGGACCAGAGCGGGCCGAGTGGGATCTCGTGCGGGCCTTGACGGCGACCGTCCGCTTATCGGACTCCGCAGACGAGGTCTCTTGGAGACTCTCGGGCTCTGGCAAGTTCACTGTCAAGTCCATGTACAGGGAGTTGTGCCGCGGGCATGCCCCTATGGCAGCCTCGGGGCTTTGGAAGGCGCGAATCCCGCTAAAAATTAAGGTCTTTCTTTGGCAATTATGTCAGGATCGCCTTCCTACCTCTATTAATATAGCCAAGCACAATGGCCCTGCTTCCGGACCGTGCGCTTTGTGTCATAACGCGGAAGATGCTGACCACGCATTTTTTCGTTGCCCTTTGACGCGGTTTGCTTGGAGTGCGGTCAGGGAGGCCGCTGGGGTGGATTGGGATCCACGCTCACGCTCTGAGCTTGTGTCTTACTTATCTGCGACCCCGGGCTCTTTGCGCCGGATAATGTGGACGTGTGCTTCGGCCTTGCTATGGGCCATATGGCATATTCATAACAAGTTCACTATTGAGGGAGCATTTCCCTCCCACCCCGCTGATGTTATCTTCAAATGCATCTTATTCTTGCAGCAGTGGGCTCCGCTGGGAAGGCAACAGGATGCTGATCTTCATCGACATGCCATCGCTCGGCTCCGCTCAGTCTACTCGGTGTCCCGAGCCCCGTCGCCTCCCCCGTCTGCTGCCTTATAGGGATAGGCGGCCCTTTTGGTCCTGCTTCCTTTGAGCCTGCGTGCTTGCTATTCTGGCTAGCTATGCCATGTAACGCACTTATCACCGGTCTCGCCTTTTGGCTCTGCTTCGAAACTTGGCTGCCTAGCTTCGGTTCCGTTTAGTTTGGTCTTGAGACTCTGTTTGCACGCTGCCTATTGTTGTGGGCTTTATTAATTTAAAGCCGGACGTCTCTGACGTCTATGTTCTAAAAAAAATGAAGGTGCATAATCCTGTGACAAACGAGGTGAGGAAACCATGCGAGATGGCAACACCGGATCTGCAATAGTCAGAGAGGCAGGGTGAAGCAGCACAAAGGTTGTGGAGGAGCAACTCCACTTTGCTGCTACAATGTGTACATCACAAGTGTTGAAGGAACAACTTCAACGTGATGCGCTAGATATCGCTCTAGAGGCGAATGTAGGCTGATATGGCAGCAAGAGTTCAATCCAGAACTCCTAGAGCACAAGATCTACTCCAAGATCTTAGATAAGAATAACAAGTTCTATTATAGGTAGTGGGTACATAGTCTGGTTTACAAAGTAGATGTGAGGACCTCTATTTATAGGGCTTTGGGAAGCCTTCACATTCTTCTACTTATAGCTGGAACACTCTAGAAACATTATTTAGGATTCATCTCTCTACTCACAACTACATATAGCTAGAGAACTCTAGAAACAACGGGTAGGGTAAAGAAAACAAAAGAAATACTACATTAGAGTGGAAGCATCTAGAAGTAACCAAACATATCCGGCATTTGTTTTTCTTTCTTCTCATCTAGTGTTCCTCATCATTCTACCCTGGTTGTTTGGAACTCGCCCTCGAGTTATCTTCATAGAGCGCTTCTTCTGGATGGTAGAGAGTCAAGTCCGCAACATTGAAAGTGTTGGAGATGTTAAACATATTGTGTACAGGTTTTAGCATGTCCTTTTGTAACACGCCTTGAGGCCTTGAGGCTCACGATGAGGTAGTTAGGAGGTTTCCTATTTTGTGTTTTATCTCACTTTATCTCCTAAACCTCCTGTAATATCTCCCGATGGTTAGCCTTGACGCTGCCATCTTCTGTACCGCATCCCACAATCAATATATACCTAGCGGGTCTCCGTGTATGGAGATTGAGACGCTTACCCATAGATTTCTACATAGTATACAGAGCTAGTCCCTTCCATCACATCTAGCGCCATCAACCTTCATGTACCATGTCATCTTCCACCTCTGTCATCTCCTCTAGCCTCAACAACAACACATCTGAACCTCTCACACGCAGCAACTATATCCTATGGCACGCCCAAGCTAGATCACAGATCATGGGCGCCGGCCTATACAGTTACCTTGACCAAACCATCGAAGAACCCTCCAAAACAATCACCACCAAGACCACCGACGGCAAGGACTAGGTTGCTATGAACCCTGCCTATGCCCCCTGGTTGATCCAGGACCAACAAATCGTAGCATATCTTCTTAGGAATCTGTCCAAGGAGGTTCTCGTCCAGGTTGTGTCGCTTGAGCGATCACATGCGATCTGGAGCGCCCTAGGGAACATGTTCTCAGTTGTCTCCCTCTCTCACGCCAATAACATCCGAGCCGCTCTCACCAACGCATAGAAGGGGTCCCAATCCGCCTCAGTGTACTTCGGTCACATGCGCTCGCTCTCTGATGAACTCGCGGTGGCGGGAAAACCCATCGGAGAGCCAAAGCTCATCTCCTTCATCATTGCGGGCCTTGACATGGAATACCAGCCGATTGTCTCTTTGCTGGACGTCCGCACCGAGCCAATCATCGTTGACATCCTCTTCTCCATGGTGGCGAACTTCGACCAGCGGGTCAAGATGTTCCACGGCAATGGCAGCGGCCCCTTCAAGTCATCGGCAAACACTGCTTCTCGCGGCCGGCGGGGAGGCAACAAGGGTAACTACCACAACCAGAAGGGAAGCGGTGGTGGATCCCATGGCGGCGGCGGCTACGGTGGCGTCGACCACGGCAATGGAGGCGACGGCTATAATGGTGGTGGCAACTACCACCAGAACAACAACCAAGGCGGCGGCAGGGGCTATCATGGTGGTGGCGGCGGCTACTATCACTAGGGCCACCCAAACGGCAACAACAACGCTTGGCGCCCCTCCCCCCTAACAGCAGCAACAGGGGGGCAACTTCCAAGGCTATGGGGGATACGAGGGTAAATGTCAAATTTGCAAAAAGACAAATCATATAGCTAAGGATTGTGGCGTTACGCCGATGATGGTGCCCAAAAGAAAAAAATTGCAGCTGCAGCCGATACGTCATATGGTGTCGATACCAACTGGTACATGGAAACAGGCGCCACCAATCACATCACTTGCGAACTGGAGAAGCTGACAATGCACGAGCAGTATCGTGGCCAAGATGAAGTCTACACCGCAGCAAATGGTGCAGGTATGGAGATTAGCCATATTGGTCAAGCAGTTATCAAAACCTTGAGATCAATGAAATCTTGCATGTTCCTAATGCTTCCAAAACTTTGTTATCTATCCATTGAATTGCCCTTGACAATAATGTTTTTCTAGAATTTCACCCTTTCTTCTTTTTGATCAAGGATAAGGTCACGAAGAGAGTCCTCCATAGGGGTGTTTGTGTGCAAGGGCTCTATGCGTTACTTCCCAAGTATTGCCAGTTCAATAAACAAGTGTATGGTGCCATCAAGCTTTCTGTTGAAAGGTGGCATAGTCGCTTAGGTCATCCATCTTTTTCTACTATTCATCAAATTCTTAGTAGAAATAAACTCCCAGTTGTTGGAGAGAAAAACTCAGAAACTATTTGTGATTCATGTCAGAGAGCAAAAAGTCATCAATTGCCATATCTGCTTCCACTAGTGTGTCAACCAAGCCTTTGCAACTTATTTTTTCTGATGTTTGGGGTCCAGCACCCACTTCTGTTGGTAGACATACTTACTATGTGAGCTTTGTTGATGATTATAGCAAGTACACCTGGATCTATCTCCTTAAAAAACGTTCTGATGTGTTCGAAGTGTTTCATAACTTCAAAGCTCTCGTGGAACCTAAATTTGATAGCAAAATCATTGCCATGCAATCAGATTGGGGTGGTGAATATGAAAAACTGAATTCTTTTTTTCAAAAGATTGGTATTTCTCACCCTATTTCATGCCACATGCCCATCGGCAAAATGGTTCTGCCGAGCGCAAGCACCACCATAGCATTGAAGTAGGCCTAGCCCTCCTAGCTTCAGCTTCCATGCCACTAAAATTTTGGGATGAAGCGTTTCTCACTGCCATGCATCTCATCAACATGTGGCCAAGTCGTGTCATCTCCAATGAAACTTCCACTGAACGTCTCTTGCATGTCACACCAGATTACACCACTCTTCATGTATTTGGTTGCGCCTGTTGGCCCAACCTTCACCCATACAATACTCGCAAGCTTATGTTTCGTTCCAAGGAGTGTGTTTTTCGTGGGTATAGTGCTCAACACAAGGGTGCTAAACCGCTCGTGTATACATTTCTCGTGATGTTGTGTTTGATGAAATGCAATTCCCATTCGCCAAACTTCATCCCAATGCCGGTGCTCTCCTTCGGAAAGAAATCCTTCTCCTTCCATCAAGTCTTCGTGTGGGTAATGATAATTGTGATGATCATGTTTTGGCTAATGCTCCTAATCCCTTGCCTGAGTTTGATACAGAAAAAAATTGCAGTTCAAATGGTGCAAAAATAAGTCATTTTTGTGTTGAAATCAGTGCTACAGATGGTGCAGCAGAGGACACAGGAGATCTGTTGCAATCTCCTTCGGGATCCATGCACCTGACCGTGCCAGACCCAACAGAATCCGCCTCGGGATCCTCCCCGCGCTAGGAGGATCGCGTCGAACCCTCTGTGTTCCCCTCGCGCCAACCCACACCCGCCATGCAATCACGCGCTGCGGCGTCAGACCCCGTGGGCTCGGTGCGCTAATCAGCGGTCGGGGCCCCGTCGCCTAAGTGCTATGCGCCCACCCCACGACTCTTCACCAGGTGGGCCCCATGCCCCACTACGGTCGTGCCAGGCGGGCACGACACACGCTCTGAGCCGGATCAGGCTGGCTCGCTCGGATCCTCTACGGTGGCTTCCTTGTCTTCGATGCCTACGCATGCCGCAGATGATCCTGGCAGCCCTGACGCGCCTGCCTCCTCGGGATCAGGCAGATCTGCTGCAACGATCACTATCACCCCCGCTGGATCTTCTAAGCCTGTGCCTATGCCTCCAATGCTGCCTCACACCCTCCTTCAAACAGGAACACTTGAACCTGTTAATTATAAAACCAAATATGGTTTAATTGTTTCTAATGATGTTACAATGGAACCGTGCACTGTTTCTCGGGCTCTTGCTGATCCGAAGTGGAAACACGTCATGCATGAAGAGTTTGGAGCTCTTCAGAAAAATCATACTTGGCATCTTGTCCCTTCCTGTCCAGGTACAAACTTAATTGATTGCAAGTGGGTTTTTCGCATCAAGTGACGATCAGATGGTACCATAAACCTCTACATCTTGTCCCTTCCCATCCAAGTACAAACTTAATTGATTGCAAGTGGGTTTTTTTGCATCAAGCGACGATCAGATGGTACCATAGACCTCTACAAAGCTCGTCTCGTTGCCAAAGGGTTCAAGCAAAGGTACGACCTCGACTATGAGGACACGTTTAGTCCTGTTGTTAAAGCCGCCACTATTCGTCGTGTTCTATCCATAGCTGTGTCCCGAGGTTGGTGCCTTCATCAGCTAGATGTGCAGAATGCGTTCCTTCATGGTGTTATGGAAGAGGAAGTTTACATTAAGCAACCTCCTGGGCTTGTAGATCCCGATAAACCATTCCATGTTTGCAAACTTGATAAATCGCTCTATGGACTGAAGCAAGCTCCAAGGGCATGGTACTCTCGTCTCAGCTCCAAACTGCACACTCTTGGATTTGTTCCTTCCAAGTCTGATACTTCATTATTTATTTACAACAAGTCCAACACAGTTATCTTCATGCTTATTTATGTTGATGACATCATTGTCACTAGTTCATCTAATGAGGCAGTAACGACTCTCTTGAAAGACTTGCAATCAGATTTTGCTCTCAAAGATCTAGGTGGCTTGCACTTTTTCCTTGGCATTAAGGTCAAGAAGAACCAGGAAGGTGGTCTTCACCTTTCTCAAGAAAAATATGCAACTGATCTTCTGAGCAAGGCAGGGTTGCAGGGTTGTAAACCATGACCAACACCACTCTCCAGTTTAGAAAAATTGTCTCTTGTAGAGGGTGTTCCTTTGAGTCAAGAGGATGGCACCAAATACAGGAGTTTGGTAGGAGCACTTCAGTACTTGACACTCACCAGGCCTGATATTTCTTTTGCAGTAAATAAATTGTCTCTTGCATAGGGTGTTTGACTCAAGAGGATGGCACCAAATACAGGAGTTTGGCAGGAGCACTTCAGTACTTGACACCCATCAGGCCTGATATTTCTTTTGCAGTAAATAAAGTGTGTCAGTTTCTTCATGCACATACTTCTGCTCTCAAAGAAGTAGGTGACTTGCACTTTTTCCTTGGCATTGAGGTCAAGAAGAACTAGGAAGGTGGTCTTCACCTTTCTCAAGAAAAACATGCAACTGATCTTCTGAGCAAGGCAGGGTTGCAGGGTTGTAAACCATCACCAACACCACTCTCCAGTTCAGAAAAATTGTCTCTTGTAGAGGGTATTCCTTTGAGTCAAGAGGATGGCACCAAATACAGGAGTTTGGTAGGAGCACTTCAGTACTTGACACTCACCAGGCCTGATATTTCTTTTGCAGTAAATAAAGTGTGTCAGTTTCCTCATGCACCTACTTCTGCTCATCGGACTGCTGCTAAACGCATACTCAAATATGTTAAGAACACATTAAGTGTTGGGTTAACCTTCACCAAGTCAACCTCTACTCTTGTTAGTGCCTTTTCTGACTCTGATTGGGCAGGCTGCTTGGATGATAGGTCTACAGGTGGCTTTGCGGTTTTCTTTGGGCCCAATTTAATTTCTTGGTGTGCAAAGAAACAGGCAACAATATCAGAGGGAAAACTTTATTTTTGACACTCTAGCTTTTGACAATTTTGCTTATGCCACTCTAGAATTTGACATCTCACTTTTGCCAGTCTTTGCTTTTGACAATACATCACAAATGCCATACCGTGGCAAAACCAATAATTTTTTATTTCACTTTTGCCACTCTTAGCTTTTGACAATGTATCACAATTGCCACATTGAAAGTTTTGCTTTTGCCACTAAATGGCAAAAGTGATATATTATCAAAAGCTAAGAGTGGCAAAAGTGAAATGTCAATTTCTAGAGTGGCATAAGCAAAGTGGGCAAAAACCAGAGTGGCAAAAACAATATCAAGATCAAGTACTGAGGCAGAATACAAGGCACTAGCAAATGCCACAGCAGGAATAATATGGGTTAAAGCTCTACTTAAGGAACTTGGAATATGTTACACACAAACTCCATGTCTCTGTGTGATAACATTGGTGCAACATATCTTTCCGCTAACCCTGTCTTTCATGCAAGAACAAAACATAGTATTGAGACTGATTATCACTCTATGAGAGAAATGGTTGCTAGCAAGGAACTGGAGATTCGGTTTATTCCCTCAAAGGACCAAGTTGCAGATGGATTCACAAAGGTTTTGCCCACAAAATCATTTGAAGAGTTTAAGCGTAATCTAAACTTGAGAAGTTCAGATTAAGGGAGGATGTTAAACATATTGTGTACAGGTTTTAGCGTGTCCTTTTGTAACACGCCTTGAGGCCTCGAGGCTCACGGTGAGGTAGTTAGGAGGTTTCTTATTTTGTCTTTTACTCCCTCCGTCCCATAATATAAGATCGTTTTTGAAGCTAACATAGCTTGAAAAATGTTCTTATATGGGACAGAGGCAGTATCTCCTAAACCTCCTGTAATATCTCCTAATGGTTAGCCTTGACACTGCTATCTTCTGTACCGCATCCCACAATCAATATATACCCAACGGGTCTCCATGTATGGAGATTGAGACGCTTACCCATAGATTTCTACAGGAGATACCCATGTCGCTTGGAAGATCTATTATGTAAGCATTATCATTTATCTTCCTCACGATAGAGAAGGGCCCATACCTTTGCTGCCTAAGTTTCCCTTTAACACCTAAAGGCAGCCTCTCTTTTTGGAGGTAGGCCATCACCTTATCACCGACTTGGAATGATTTTGGCCTCCTTTTGCAATCAGCAAGTTGTTTATATTTCTGATTTTGTGCTTCCAAAGCCCTATCAATAGAGGTCCTCACCTCTACTTTGTAAACCAGACTATTTACCCACTACCTATAATAGAACTTGTTGTTCTTATCTAAGATCTTGGAGTAGACCTTGTGCTCTAGGAGTTCTGGATTGAACTCTTGCTGCCATATCGGCCTACATTCGCCTCTAGAGCGATATCTAGCGCAACACGTTAAACAACATGTTGTTGTGGTAGTCTTGCTCCAATATTACCCCTCCTTTGATGAACATCTTCTTTAGATGAATCTCCTTCATTGGTAGCGGGGAGGACACCCTTTCTTATCATCTCAACCAGCTAGTCAAATCTTCTATTAAGATCTTTACGCGGCTCTTTGATTTGTTGTTCTACATCATCCATCCTCTTCTCCAATTGCTCCATTGCTTGCTGCAGCTTGCTCTCGAAGAGGACAACACTTATTTAGATGAATCTCCTTCATTGGTAGCAGGGAGGACACCCTTTCTTATCATCTCAACCAGCTGGTCAAATCTCCGATTAAGATCTTCATGCAGCTCATTGATTTGTTGTTCTGCAGCATCCATCATCTTCTCTAATTAATCCATTGCTTGCTGCAGCTTGCTCTCGAAGAGGACAGAAGAACTAGTATGGGTCAACAAGGCTCTGATACCACCTGAAGCAGCACAAAGATTGTGGATGAGCTACTCCACTTTGCTGCTACAATGTGTACAACACAAGTGTTGAAGGAACAACTTCAACGTGTTGCGCTAGATACCGCTCTAGAGGCGAATGTAGGCCGATATGGCGGCAAGAGTTCAATCCAGAACTCCTAGAGCACAAGATCTACTCCAAGATCTTAGATGAGAACAACAAGTTTTATTATAGGTAGTGGGTACATAATCTGGTTTACAAAGTAGAGGTGAGGACCTCTATTTATAGGCCTTTGGGAAGCCTTCACATACTTGTACTTATAGCTGGAACACTCTACAAAACATTATTTAGGATTCATCTCTCTACTCACAACTACTTATAACTAGAGAATTCTAGAAACAGCGGGTAGCGTAAAGAAAACAAAAGAAATACTACACTAGAGTGGAAGCATCTAGAAGTAGCCAAACAGATATGGCATGTGTTTTCCTTTCTTCTCATCTAGTGTTCCTCATCACAGGGGCAATAGGACGGATGTACAAGGGCTCATAGATGTGTCAGGGAAAGTGAGGAAAGAGATATCCTCCACTGAAAGGGTCAAGGAAGATGGGTGCGGGTAGAAAGAAGAGTCATCAAAAGTCACATCTCGAAAAATACGTATTCGACGACCAACATGATCACAACAACGATAGTCCTTGTGCTCATCACTATACTAAGAAGACACACTCGACAGATGTGCCATCAACAACCCCAATAGTCTAAAGACACACCGCCAGAGAGGGATCCAAGAAGGCCACATCAAACTAAGGATGAGAGACGAGAGCCTCACAGATGACCAAGGTGATGATGCCACTACTGAAAAGAGCTTGTAGGCAAGGCAACGGAGGTGGAGAGACTGGCAGCATGGTAGTGAAGGGAAGGTATAGCCGGTCAAGCAAAACTATCCCTCGTCTGAACACCTGCATTGATAACTGTGATTGGGCCCTCTCAGCTGAATGGTATCGAGGATAAGTGTTCGCTCTCGGTACCTCAAAGTAACTTCCGTCTCATCCTCAAAAGCACTCCTGACTCTGCTAAAATATAAACAGGAGTATTGGAAAAAGAGGTACACGATTAGATGGTTTCATGGCAGTAGTGTTAAAACACCAAGTTCTTCCATTCTGCAGCTACCGAGCAAAGAGGCAATCTTGTTCCAAACCTATAAAGAGAGACTGGGCCAGTGTAACCCTGTGGACATGAAGTTTGACCTGTCGTCTATCTAAAATGTGTCGATGGCCACAAGGAGCTAACGGTTCCTTTCACAAGTGAGGAAATTGATCGGGTTGTGAGGGACATGCCGGCTGACCGTGCGCCTATACCTGATGGATTGAGCGGTTGCTTTTTAAAATCATGTTGGCACATTGTCAAAGAGGAGTTCTACAAGGTTTGCATGGATTTGTATTAAGGAAATTTACATTTGAGTAGCCTTAACTCCGGCTTTATCAATCTCATCCCCAAAGTTTTGTAGCCTCAGACAGCAAATGATTATCGCCCGATCACTTCTAAACTGCTATCAGAAGTTGGTCACTAAACTCCTAGCAAACTGCCTGCAGAAACTTATCATTTGTATCATCCATCGCAATCAATACAGGTTCTTCAAGAGTAGGTCCATCCAAGATTGCTTGGCATGGGCTTTCGAATACATCCACCAGTGTCGGGTGTCACATCATGCTTGCTTACTCTTGAAGTTGGATTTTGCCAAGGCATTCGACATGATCGAGCATGAACCGATGATTCAAATCATGAGGAACATGTGTTTCAATGATAAGTGGTTGCAATGGATTGACTGTATCTTTTCTTCAGGAAGCTCGGTTGAGTTGTCAATGGATTGTCGGGCCGACAGTTCTCCTGCAAGCATGGGGTCAGATAGGGTGAACCCTTGTAGTCGTTGATCTTTGTTCTAGCTGCGGATCTACTGCAATCAGCCATCAACGATGCACATGCCAGAAATCTAATTCAGCTCCCAATTCCAACCTGTAATAATGACTCCGGTGATTCAATATGCCGATGACACCATGGTGATCATGTCGGCCTGCCCAGTCAAACTAAGCAAATGAAACTTATTCTGTCAGACTATGCAACTTCTGTTGGGCTGTGCATTAATTTTCATAAATCAACTATGGTGCCAATCAATTTGGATCATGCAGAAAACATTTGTTTTGGCCCAGATCTTTTAGTGTGTGGTGGGACAAATGTCGTTTACTTACATGGGGTTGCCTTTGGGCACCACACGCCCCTTCCGTCATGGATCTTATGCCACTAGTTTCTTCTATTCAGAGAAGATTGCACACGGCTACTTCCCTGCTTGACTATGGTTCAAAGCCTACGCTGGTTAACTCCATGCTTACATCTTTGGCCATCTATGCGATGTGCTCGATGAAGGTACACCCCAAGATCATTGAACATCTTCATAAACTATGTAGGTATTGTCTATGGCATAAAAAATGATGATGGAGTCAAGGGGAACTCACTGGCTGTCTGGGACATGGTCTGTCGCCCAAAAGACAAAGGTGGACTGGGTGTTATAAACTTCGAGGTGCAGAACCAAGGTTTGTTGCTCAAACAGTTGCATAAGTTCTACAATAGTGAGGATATCACATGGGTGCAATTAATTTGGTCTATATACTATACTGACAAGATCCCACACTCCTCTGATCTGTGGATCCTTCTGGTGGAGGGACATCCTTCAGTTGTCGGATATCTACAGGGGTGTGATAGAAGTCACTGTAGGGTATAGCAAAATGGTACTTTTTTGGAAAGATCTCTGACAAGATAACAATAGCCTCACACTCTATCTACCCTTATCCATTGAGGCTCGCGAGGAAGTCAGAGACTTGCAACTCATTAGGTTGATCGTGCGTTGGATGTCATTGACACTTGGTTGTGTGCCTAATATGGGTGAAAGTGTTTTAAGCCAGCAAATTCTACAGGTATTGTTTTAGAGATGTGCAGGTGGATGATGCATTCCGTTGGATATGGAGAACCACATGCACTATGGAGTGGAAGATGTTTCTTTGACTCCTTTTGCCTGATCGTCTACATACAAGAAATATGTTGCGTAGGAGGCACTACAAGATTGATAATGATGATTATAGCTTCCTCTTATGCCATAACCCCCGGAGGAATGCCTGGCACACCTTTTCTTCAAATGCCCATTCCGTGTTCAGTGCTGGAATGCCTTGGGTATTGTTTGGCCTGACAGTAACTGCAGATTGCATCTAGTTCAGGTGGCACCAATGTTTATGAACGTCTTTGTAGTAGTTGCTTGGGGCATTTGGAAGGAATGAGATGACAAGCTTTTCAGGGGTGTGCCTCCATCACACAACTCCTGGCTTTCTAGATATAAAAAGGACGCTATGTTGGCCAATAGGGCAAACCAGAGGCTTGAGCCCTTCATTTTATCCTTTGTTGCTACTCTGTAGTGCTCTAATTCTTGTGAGTGCCCTACTTGCTCTGTACTCCCCCACCCCTCACTCTCTCTTCCTTAGATTACTAGACTCCGAACACACCCCCATTCCCTATGTAATTCCCATCTATGTACATTTCTAGCCCCCCCCTTTTAACTTTTAATTCAAAAGTCAATTGGAGCCTTTCACGAGGTCCAGTGAGGATTACATCAATACTACATCCCAAATTACGTTTTAGGCAAATCTGAGATTAGTTAACTCTTTATGCTAGTTTTGGGACTCCTTACATAAATTTAGATGTATTCTACTTGTCTTCTAGGAAATTCTTTTCTCAAATAATATTTCAAAGGCAAACCTGGATATTGATCTTTGATTTTAGGCCAGCTCATTTTGTTTCAGAACTTCCATGGAAAAGAGCCAACAATTACGAAAGAAGACGATGCTGGTGAAGATAGAAAGCATGTTTTCCGTTCTTCCTTGCAGCAAGGAGTTGCCTCGACATACATTTTAACATTGTAACATGATCTAGAAAAAAGTTATTCTCTAGGACCAACCCCTAGCAAGTTAGAATCAATTCCTAATGGTCGCAAGCTAACTCTAGCACAACTAACATGAGTACGGTCATGTTTTTATCCCATATATTTTCCTATATTTGAACTGACAGAAAGGGGTACTGCAGACACAATTTGTCGAAAGTGCATTCCCTTGCAACATAATAATGAGCCAGTATAGGCCAATTTGGCATCTTTGCCGCAAACCCCGAGCATAGGTATTATGTTGCAATCTTAGTGTATGGATAGCTTGAAGCATCGTGTGTGTTTTCAGAACATGGTACTCTAGATACTTGACTACCATAGTAAGCAATATAGACTAAGCTGCCCTTTCTAAGCTTAACTTTAATGAAAATAACATGGTTGATGATGAAGCAAACGGCACACAATCTAATGCAAGTTGGAGTGGGTGATCTGGTGAAGACCACAACTCTTGTCGATGCCAACATGGAGGACTAGTTTCGTTTGACTTTGACCGATTTTGGTGCGGCATTTGGTCCAACATATGAATGATGTGCACCCCTACAACTTGATTGTTTCTTTTGCATCAACATGAGTATAACGAATCTAAGAACATGCAACTCCTAGCAAATTTACACAGAGAGAGAAGATTGTCAATCTCACATCACACGGCAAGAGCAGGGAACATCAATGGAGTATGAAGAGAGTTACACGAATCAGCCCTTCACGGTCACCACTGAACGTATCATCTCCCATGACCATGGGCCTCAACCTCGCCATTATTCAAGCTAGGGAGCAACTAGAAGGCAACACCCCACTAATGAGGAGAGGAAGGTAGCCACAACAACACAGGGAGGCATCTTAAAGTAGCTACTACAGGTCCATCAATCCCTGTCCAGAGGCATCAGCCTACAATGCGGGCAATGGCAAGGGATATGACCATTCTTTGCAAACTTCTTGCTATGGCTTATGTTCGCCATTGGTCTGTCTATTAGCTTGATGTCAAGAATGTTTGTTTTAATGTAGCCAACACCAGGGTATTATGCTCCTGATGGCATGATATGATGTCTTCGTCACTTTCTCCATGGCGCAAACCCATCGTGCATGGCTTGAGCGTTTTGTCTCGATGGTGACTGCAGTTGGTTTTTGGCGAGTGCTCATGATCCTGCGCTTTATGTCCACCTTTCAGCCCAATGTCAGACTCTTTTATGTCGATTACATGATCATCAGTTGCAACGGCTCCGAGTACATTGCCTTTGTGAAGGATCGTCTTACTGAGTAGTTTCTTATGCCTGATCGAGGTCCTCTTCGCTACTTTGTTGGGATTGAGGTTTCTACCTCAGATGGCTTCTTATTTCCCAAGATTAGTATATCCAGGATCTTCTTGCTCTTGCTGATGAGCGCACTGTTGAGACTCCTATGGGCCTGAACGTCCACCTCTGTGCTTCTAACGGTGAGCCTTTGTCTGACCTAACGAGCTATTGTCATCTTGCTGGGAGTCTTCTCTGTTTAGATGTCACTCATCCAGACATTTCATGTTCCTTCACACTTTAAGTCAGTCTGTTTGTGCTCCCACTTTGACCCACTAGAGTCACCTCCTCCATGTGTTATGATATCTTCATCTGGACATTTATCCTTTCTCATTGAGTTTGCTACTTCTTCTTGCCCCCAGTGAAAGCACCAAACTAACTATTTGTCTATTGAATGTGTCTTCTTAGGTTACAACGACGAGCACAAGGGCCCTTGACGTTCGGATGCTATGGGTAGTTGGAGGCACATTTCTGGTTGTCCTTTCTATCATCGCCCATGTACTTCCCCCATTGAAGATATTTCTTTCCTCAATTTCCCAGATACACCTATTACTCATGTATTACCCTCATCCACCCATCCCACCGTGTCTTCCCATACTACTATTGTAGACGCACGTCGTCATCACTTGTGACTTCCCCACTTCGTTTGTTGCCTAAGGCTACCTCACCTCGCCCGTCCCATGAGGCTTCCCCGGTGATTCCCCCTCATCCTCTTCTTTACTACATTGGTCGCCCATGTGTTGTGGATTCTTTTGCCTGATGAAGAAAATGTATCTACTACCTCCTTGCTCATGGGCTTCATCAAAAAGCTTTTCCCATGAAGAAGCTTACATCACCATCCTCACTCAGATGAAAGAGCTCTCTGAGCTATCCAAGAGCAATGCTCCAAAGCAAGAAAGGTTAGAGCAAGTGCTTGAGAATTGTACTCGAGAAGTTGTAGATGACCCTCAACCAGCTCTGAATGTGCCTCCTTCGGCTGAAGCTCAAGATTCTTGATATCTCCTTTTGATTAGCCATCTCCCCCGACTACTTTGTCTCCTTACCTTAGCCATGCACCACCTCCAGCTCACCCTATTTATGACTTCCGCGCTTTGCTGCCTCCGCCTATTGATCACTGTGGTTATTCTGGAGTCGCTCTTCTTGAAACTTCTTATCATGACGTTGCTCATCTTGAACGGCAGCATGCGATGGCGCAAGAGATTGCTGCTCTCGAGTGCATCAGCACGTGGGATCACATTTCCCTTCCTCCCCGTGCCCGTCTCATCACTTGTAAGTGGGTCTACAAGGTAAAACTCTAATGGTTTCTCTTGAGCATTACAGGCTCATATTGTGGTCTGAATGAGCCTCCTCCTTGGGCTGAAGCTCCTCAAGATTGTTCATATCTTATTCTCAATAGCCATCTCTCTCGACTATTATGTTTCCTTCTCTTGGCTACGGACCACCTCCAACTCACCCTATTTATGGCTTTTACACTCATTAGCTTCTGCCTAATGACCACTATGGTTATTCTGATGTTGCTCTTCTCAAGACCACTTCTTATCGTACATTGTTACCCATCTTGGACGGCAACATGCGATGGCATAGGAGATTACTTCTCTTGAGCGCCCGACACGTGGGAACACGATGCTCGTCCCATCACTTGTAAGTGGGTCTACAAGGTTCAGACTGTAATGGTTCTCTTAAGACTAATAGTTCTTTTGATTAGCCATCTCCCCCGACTCTCATGTCTCCTTCCCATAGCCATGCACCACCTCAATCTCATCATGTTTATGGCTTCCGCGCTCGACCGCTTCCGCCTATTGACCACTATGGTTATTCTGGAGCCGCTCTTCTCAAGACAACTTCTTATCGTGACGTTGTTCATCCTAAACGGCAGCATGTGATGTCACAGGAGATTGCTGCTCTTGAGTGCATCGGCACGTGGGATCACATATCCCTTCCTCCCCATGCCCGCTCCATCACTTGTAAGTGGGTCTACAATACTCTAATGGTTTCTCTTAAGCGTTACAAAGCTCATATTGTGGTCTGAATGTGCCTCCTCCTTGGGTTAAAGCTCCTCAAGATTCTTCATATCTTCTCAGTAGCCATCTCCCTCGACTACCATGTCTCCTTCTGTTGGCCATGCAACACCTCCAACTCACCCTATTTATGGCTTTCACACTCAACCGCTTCCACCTATTGACCACTATGGTTATTCTAGTGTCGCTCTTCTCGAGACGACTTCTTATTGTGATGTTGTTGCTCACCCTGAATGGCAACAAGTGATGGCACAGAAGATTACTGCTCTTGAGTGCACCGACACATGGGAACACAATTCCCTTTCTCACCGTGCTCGTCTCATCACTTGTAAGTGGGTCGCAAGGTTAAGACTCTTATGGTTCTCTTGAGCGTTTCAAAGCTCGTATTGTGGTATGAGGCTTTAGGCATGAACATGGCCATGACTATGATGAGACATTTGCTCCTATGCCCCACATGACCACTCTTTGAACACTTCTCGTTGTGGCTTCTATTCACCACTGGTTTCTCTCAGCTGATGTCGAAAAAGGCTTTCTTAATGGCAAGTTGCATGAGACGGTCTACATGTAGCCTCCACCTGGGTATCCTGTTCCTGATGGCATGATTTGTTTTCTTCATCGCCATGTCTATTGCAAGCAAACCCATCATGCCTAGCTTGAGCATTTCATCTCGATGGTGACTATGGTTGGTTTTTGGGGAGTGCTCATGATCTGCAATTTATACCCACCTTTCTGCTCATGGTCGAAATCTTCTATATGTCGATGACATGATCATCACTCATGACGACTCTGACTACATTGCCTTTGTGAAGGCTCATCTTACCAAGTAGTTTCTTATGCCTAATCTTGGTCCTCTTCACTACTTCCTTGGGATTGAGGTTTCTTCTACCTCTGATGGCTTCTTAATTTTGCCAATAGAAGTATATCCAAGATATTCTTGCTCGTGATGCTCTTGTTGGGGAACGTAGCATAAATTCAAAATTTTCCTACGTGTCACCAAGATCAATCTATGGAGTCATCTAGCAACGAGGGAGGAGTGGATCTACATACCCTTGTAGATCGCGCACGGAAGCGTTCAAGAGAACAGTGTTGATGGAGTCGTACTCGTCGTGATCCAAATCACCGATGATCCTAGCACCGAACGGACGGCACCTCCGCGTTCAACACATGTATGGAGCAGCAACGTCTCCTCCTTCTTGATCCAGCAAGGGGAGAGGAGAGGTTGATGGAGATCCAGCAGCATGACGGCGTGGTGGTGGAAGTAGCGGGATTCCAACAGGGCTTCGCCAAGCGCTGCGGGAGGAGGGAGATGTGTCATGGGAGGGAGAGGGAGGCGCCAGGGCTTAGGTCTCTTGCCCTCCCTTCTCACCCACTATATATAGGGCCAAGGAAGAGGGGGAGGGCGCAGCCTTGCCCCTTCCTCCAAGGAAGGGTGCGGCCAAGGGGGGGAGGAGTCCATCCTCCCCAAGGCACCTCGGAGGTGCCTTCCCCCTTTAGGACTCTCCCCTCCTCTTGTCCCTTTGGCGCATGGGCCTCTAGGGGCTGGTGCCCTTGGCCCATGTAGGCCAAGGCGCACCCCCTACAGCCCATGTGCCCCCGGGGCAGGTGGCCCCACCCGGTGGACCCCCGGGACCCTTCCGGTGGTCCCGGTACAATACCGATGACCTCGAAACTTGTCCCGATGGCCGAAATAGCACTTCCTATATATAATTCTTTACCTCCGGACCATTCTGGAACTCCTCGTGACGTCCGGGATCTCATCCGGGACTCCGAACAACTTTCGGGTTACCGCATACTAATATCTCTATAACCCTAGCGTCACCGAACCTTAAGTGTGTAGACCCTACGGGTTTGGGAGACATGCAGACATGACCGAGATGACTCTCCGGTCAATAACCAACAGCGGGATCTGGATACCCATGTTGGCTCCCACATGTTCCATGATGATCTCATCGGATGAACCACGATGTCAAGGACTTAATCAATCCCGTATACAATTCTCTTTGTCTATCGGTACGATACTTGCCCGAGATTCGATCGTCGGTATCCCGATACCTTGTTCAATCTCGTTACTGGCAAGTCTCTTTACTCGTTCCGTCACACATCATCCCGTGATCAACTCCTTGATCACATTGTGCACATTATGATGATGTCCTACCGAGTGGGCCCAGAGATACCTCTCCGTCACACGGAGTGACAAATCTCAGTCTCGATTCGCGCCAACCCAACAAACACTTTCGGAGATACCTGTAGTGTACCTTTATAGCCACCCAGTTACGTTGTGACGTTTGGCACACCCAAAGCACTCCTACGGTATCCGGGAGTTGCACAATCTCATGGTCTAAGGAAATGATACTTGACATTAGAAAAGCTTTAGCATACGAACTACATGATCTTGTGCTAGGCTTAGGATTGGGTCTTGTCCATCACATCATTCTCCTAATGATGTGACCCCGTTATCAACGACATCCAATGTCCATGGTCAGGAAACCGTAACCATCTATTGATCAATGAGCTAGTCAACTAGAGGCTTACTAGGGACATGGTGTTGTCTATGTATCCACACATGTATCTGAGTTTCCTATCAATACAATTCTAGCATGGATAATAAACGATTATCATGAACAAGGAAATATAATAATAACTAATTTATTATTGCCTCTAGGTCATATTTCCAACAGTCTCCCACTTGCACTAGAGTCAATAATCTAGTTCACATCGGCATGTGATTAACACTCACAGGTCACATCGCCATGTGACCAACATCCAAAGAGTTTACTAGTGTCACTAAACTAGTTCACATCATCATGTGATTAAGACTCAATGAGTTCTGGGTTTGATCATGTTTTGCTTTTGAGAGAGGTTTTAGTCAACGGGTCTGAATCTTTCAGATCCGTATGTACTTCGCAAATTTCTATGTCATCTCCTAGATGCAGCTACCACGTTCTATTTGGAGCTATTCCAAATAACTGTTCTACTTGGAGCTATTCTAAATCGTTGCTCCATTATACGTATCCGGTATCTCTACTCAGAGCTATCCGGATAGGTGTTAAGCTTGCATCGACGTAACTCTTTACGTCGAACTCTTTATCACCTCCATAACCGAGAAACATATCCTTATTCCTCTAAGGATAATTTAGACCGCTATCTGGTGATCTACTCCTAGATTACCTTTGTACCCTCTTGCCAGATATGTGGCAAGGCACACATCAGGTGCGGTACTCAGCATGGCATACCGTATAGAGCCTATGACAAAAACATAGGGGACGACCTTCGTCCTTCCTCTTTCTTCTGCCGTGGTCGAGCTTTAAGTCTTAACTTCATACCTTACAACTCAGGCAAGAACTCCTTCTTTGACTGATCCATCTTGAACACCTTCAAGATCATGTCAAGGTATGTGCTCATTTGAAAGTACTATTAAGCGTTTTGATCTATCCTTATAGATCTTAATGCTCAATACTCAAGTAGCCTAATCCAGGTTTTCCATTGAAAAACACTTTTCAAATAACTCTGCATGCTTTCCAGAAATTCTACATCATTTCCGATCAACAATATGTTAACAACATATACTCATCGGAAATTCTATAGTGCTCCCACTCACTTCTTTGGAAATACAAGTTTCTCATAAACTTTGAATAAACCCAAAATCTTTGATCATCATCAAAGCATACATTCCAACTCCGAGATGCTTACTCCAGTCCCTAGAAGGATTGCTGGAGCTTTGCATACTTATTAGCATCTTTCAGGATTGACAAAACCTTCCGGTTTGTATCACATACAACCTTTCCTAAAAAAAACGTCGAGGAAACAATGTTTTAACATCCTATCTGCAAGATTTCATAAATAATGCAGTAATCGCTAATATAATTCCAACAGACTTTTAGCATCGCTACGAGTGAGAAAAGTCTCATCGTAGTCAACTCCTTGAACTTGTCGGAAAACATCTTAACGACAAGTCAAGCTTTCTTAATGGTGACATTTACCATCATTGTCCATCTTCCTTTTAAAATCCATCTGTACTCAACAGCCTCACTACCATCGAGCTATTCTGTCAAAGTCTACACTTTGTTTTCATACATGGATCCTCTCTCGGATTTTATGGCCTCAAGCCATTTATCGGAATCCGGGCCCACCATCGCTTCTCCATAGCTCGTAGGTTCATTGTTGTCTAGCAACATGACTTCCAAGACAGGATTACGTACCACTCTGAAGTAGTACGCATCCTTGTCATCCCACGAGGTTTGGTAGTGACTTGATCTGAAGTTTCATGATCACTATCATAAGCTTCTACTTCAATTGGTGTAGGTGCCACAGGAACAACTCCCTGTGCCCTGCCACACACTAGTTGAAGAGACGGTTCAATAATCTCATCAAGTCTCCACCATCCTCCCACTCAATTCTTTCGAGAGAAACTTTTCCTCGAGAAAGGACCCGATTCTAAAAACAATCCCTTATTGCTTTCGAATCTGAGACAGGAGGTATACCCAACTGTTTTTGGGTGTACTATGAAGATGCATTTATCCGCTTTGGGTTCGAGCTTATCAGCCTGAAACTTTTTCACATAAGCGTTGCAGCCCCAAACTTTTAAGAAATGACAGCTTAGGTTTCTCTAAATCATAGTTCATACGGTGTCATCTCATCGGAATTACGTGGTGCCCTATTTAAAGTGAATGTGGTTGTCTCTAATGCCTAACCCATAAACTATCGTGGTAATTCGATAAGAGACATCATGGTATGCATCATATCCAATAGGGTGCAGTTATGATGTTCGGACACACCATCACACTATGGTGTTCCAGGCTGTATTTAGTTGTGAAACAATTTCCACAACGTCTTAATTCTGTGCCAAACTCGTAATTCAGATATTCATCTCTATGATCATATCATAGATCTTTTATCCTCTTGTCACGACGATCTTTCAACTTCACCCTGAAATTACTTGAACCTTTCAATAATTCAGACTCGTGATTCATCAAGTAAATATACTCAACATCTACTCAAACCATCTGTGAAGTAAGAACATAACGATATCCACTACATGCCTCAGCACTCATTGGATTGCACACATCAAAATGTATTACTTCCAACAAGTTGCTTTCTAATTCCATTTTACTGAAAAACGAGGCTTTCAGTCATCTTGCCCATGTGGTATGATTTGCATGTCTCAAGTGATTCAAAATCAAGTGAGCCCAAACGGTCCATTTGCATGGAGTTTCTTCATGCATATACACCAATAGACATGGTTCGCATGTCTCAAACCTTTCAAAAACGAGTGAGCCCAAAGATCCATCAACATGGAGCTTCTTCATGCGTTTTATACCGATATGACTTACGTGGCAGTGCCACAAGTAGGTGGTACTATCATTACTATCTTATATCTTTTGGCACGAACATGTGTATCACTACGATCGAGATTCAATAAACCATTCATTTTAGGTGCAAGACCATTGAAGGTATTATTCAAATAAACAGAGTAACCGTTATTCTCCTTAAATGAATAACCGTATTGCGATAGACATAATCCAATCATGTCTATGCTCAACGCAAACACCAATCTCGATGGTAGAGGGAGCGTGTGATGCTTGATCATATCAACATTGGAAACACTTCCAACACATATCGTCAGCTCACCTTTAGCTAGTCTCCGTTTATTCCGTAACTTTTATTTCGAGTTACTAACACTTAGCAACCGAACCGGTATCTAATACCCTGGTGCTACTAGGAGTACTAGTAAAGTACACATCAACACAATGTATATCCAATATACTTCTATCGACCTTGCCAGCCTTCTCATCTACCAAGTATCTAGGGTAATTCTGCTCCAGTGGCTGTTCCCCTTATTACAGAAGCACTTAGTCTCGGGTTTGGGTTCAACCTCGGGTTTCTTCACTAGAGCAGCAGCTGAATTGCCGTTTCATGAAGTATCCCTTCTTGCCCTTGCCCTTCTTGAAACTAGTGGTTTCACCAACCATCAACAATTGATGCTCCTTTTTGATTTCTACTTTTGTGGTGTCAAACATCGTGAATATCTCAAGGATCATCATATATGTCCCCGATACATTATAGTTCATCACGAAGCTCTAGCAGCTTGGTGATAATGACTTCGGAGAAACATCACTATCTCATTTGGAAGATCAACTCCCACTTGATTCAAATGATTGTTGTACTCAGACAATCTGAGCACAAGCTCAACAATTGAGCTTTTCTCCTTAGTTTGCAGGCTAAGAAAATCGTCGGAGGTCTCATACCTCTTGACGTGGGCACAAGTCTGAAATCCCAATTACAGCCCTCGAAACATCTCATATGTTTCGCGATGTTTCAAAACATCTTTGGTGCCTCAACTCTAAACCGTTTAACTGAACTATCACGTAGTTATCAAAATGTGTATGTCAGATGTTCGCAACATCCACAGACGATGTTCGAGGTTCAGCACACTGAGCGGTGCATTAAGGACATAAGCCTTCTATGAAGCAATGAGGACAATCCTCAGTTTATGGACCTAGTCCGGATAATTGCTACTATCAACTTTCAACTAAATTTTCTCTAGGAACATATCTAAACAGTAGAACTGAAGCGCGAGCTACGACATAATTTGCGAAGACCTTTTGTCTATATTCAGGATAATTAAGTTCATCTTATGCACTCCCACTCAGATAGACATCCCTCTAGTCATCTAAGTGATTACATGATCCAAGTCAACTAGGCCGTGTCCGATCATCACGTGAGACGGACTAGTCAACATCGGTGAACATCTTCATGTTGATCGTATCTACCATACGACTCATGCTCGACCTTTCGGTCTTCTGTGTTCTGAGGCCATGTCTGTACATGCTAGGCTCGTCAAGTCAACCTAAGTGTTTGCATGTGTAAATCTATCTTACACCCGTTGTATGTGAATGTTGGAATCTATCACACCCGATCATCACGTGGTGCTTAGAAACGAACGAACTGTCGCAACGGTGCATAGTTAGGGGGAACACTTTCTTGAAATTTTAATGAGGGATCATCTTATTTACTACCGTCGTTCTAAGCAAATAAGATGTATAAACATGATAAACATCACATGCAATCAAATAATAGTGACATGATATGGCCAATATCATATAGCTCCTTTGATCTCCATCTTGGGGCTCCATGATCATCTTGTCACCGGCATGACACCATGATCTCCATCATCATGATCTCCATCATCGTGTCTTCTTGAAGTTGTCTCGTCAACTATTACTTCTACTACTACAGCTAACGGTTAGCAATAAAGTAAAGTAATTACATGATGTTTATGTTGACACGCAGGTCATAAATAAATTAAGACAACTCCTATGGCTCCTGCCGGTTGTCATACTCATCGACATGCAAGTCGTGATTCCTATTACAAGAACATGATCAATCTCATACATCACATATATCATTCATCACATCCTTTGGCCATATCACATCACATAGCATACCCTGCAAAAACAAGTTAGACGTCCTCTAATTGTTGTTTGCATGTTTTACGTGGCTGCTATGGGTTTCTAGCAAGAACGTTTCTTACCTACGCAAAGACCACAACGTGATATGCCAATTGCTATTTACCCTTCATAAGGACCCCTTTCATCGAATCCGATCCGACTAAAGTGGGAGAGACAGACACCCGCCAGCCACCTTATGCAACTAGTGCATGTTAGTCGGTGGAACCGGTCTCACGTAAGCGTACGTGTAAGGTTGGTCCGGGCCGCTTCATCCCACGATGCTGACGAATCAAGATTGGACTAGTAACGGTAAGCATATTGAACAAAATCAACGCCCACAACTACTTTGTGTTCTACTCGTGCATAGAAACTACGCATAGACCTAGCTCATGATGCCACTGTTGGGGAACGTAGCATAAATTCAAAATTTTCCTACGTGTAACCAAGATTAATCTATGGAGTCATCTAGCAATGAGGGAGGAGTGGATCTACATACCCTTGTAGATCGCGCGTGGAAGCGTTCAGGAGAACGGGGTTGATGGAGTCGTACTCGTCGTGATCCAAATCACCGATGATCCTAGCGCCGAACGGACGGCACCTCCGCGTTCAACACACGTACGGAGCAGCGACGTCTCCTCCTTCTTGATCCTGCAAGGGGAGAGGAGAGGTTGATGGAGATCCAGCAGCACGATGGCGTGGTGGTGGAAGTAGCGGGATTCCAACAGGGCTTCGCCAAGCGCTGCGGGAGGAGGGAGATGTGTCATGGGAGGGAGAGGGAGGCGCCAGGGCTTAGGTCTCTTGCCCTCCCTTCTCCCCCACTATATATAGGGCCAAGGGAGAGGGGGAGAGCGCAGCCTTGCCCCTTCCTCCAAGGAAGGGTGCGGCCAAGGGGGGGGGGGGAGGAGTCCATCCTCCCCAAGGCACCTCGGAGGTGCCTTCCCCCTTTAGGACTCTCCCCTCCTCTCGTCCCTTTGGCGCATGGGCCTCTAGGGGCTGGTGCCCTTGGCCCATGTAGGCCAAGGCGCACCCCCTACAGCCCATGTGCCCCCGGGGCAGGTGGCCCCACCCGGTGGACCCCCGGGACCCTTCCGGTGGTCCCGGTACAATACCGGTGACCCCGAAACTTGTCCCGATGGCCGAAATAGCACTTCCTATATATAATTCTTTACCTCCGGACCATTCTGGAACTCCTCGTGACGTCCGGGATCTCATCCGGGACTCCGAACAACTTTCGGATTACCGCATACTAATATCTCTATAACCCTAGCGTCACCGAACCTTAAGTGTGTAGACCCTACGGGTTCGGGAGACATGCAGACATGACCGAGATGACTCTCCGGTCAATAACCAACAGCGGGATCTGGATACCCATGTTGGCTCCCACATGTTCCACGATGATCTCATCGGATGAACCACGATGTCAAGGACTTAATCAATCCCGTATACAATTCCCTTTGCCTATCGGTACGATACTTGCCCGAGATTCGATCGTCGGTATCCCGATACCTTGTTCAATCTCGTTACCGGCAAGTCTCTTTACTCGTTCCGTAACACATCATCCCGTGATCAACTCCCTGATCACATTGTGCACATTATGATGATGTCCTACCGAGTGGGCCCAGAGATACCTCTCCGTCACACGGAGTGACAAATCTCAGTCTCGATTTGCGCCAACCCAACAGACACTTTTGGAGATACCTGTAGTGTACCTTTATAGCCACCCAGTTACATTGTGACGTTTGGCACACCCAAAGCACTCCTACGGTATCCGGGAGTTGCACAATCTCATGGTCTAAGGAAATGATACTTGACATTAGAAAAGCTTTAGCATACGAACTACATGATCTTGTGCTAGGCTTAGGATTGGGTCTTGTCCATCACATCATTCTCCTAATGATGTGATCCCGTTATCAACGACATCCAATGTCCATGGTCAGGAAATCGTAACCATCTATTGATCAACGAGCTAGTCAACTAGAGGCTTACTAGGGACATGGTGTTGTCTATGTATCCACACATGTATTTGAGTTTCCTATCAATACAATTCTAGCATGGATAATAAATGATTATCATGAACAAGGAAATATAATAATAACTAATTTATTATTGCCTCTAGGGCATATTTCCAACAGCTCTTACTAATGAGCACACTGTTCAGACTCCTATAGACCTCATCGTCCACCTCTGTGCTTCTAACAGTGAGCCTTTGTTTCATCTGACGCGCTACTGTCATCTTGTTGGGAGTCTTGTCTATTTAGATCTCACTCGCCCGAACATTTCATATCCCATCATAGTCTAGGTCAGTTTGTCTACGCTCCCGCTTCAACCCACTAGTCACCTCCACGTTCTATGCTATCTTCGTTCGGACACTTACCAAATGATTCAACATGTTTGCTATGTTCTTTCTCCTCGTGAACGCACCAAACTAACTACTCAGTATGTTGAATGTGTCGTCTTAGGTTACAGTGATGAGCACCAGGGCTATCGATAGTCAAGTGCGCAATTCTCGATATGTGACTTTTGATTAGTCTCGTCCTTTCTATCCACGTCCATACTCTCCCATGCCCCCCCCCCCACTGAAAACGGTCAATACATAAGTAAAAACACACGAAAAACGGCCCAAAAAACCTAGGGTACCTTGAAGAAGGCCCAAAAAGATTCCCAAAATTGTAACATGAGAAAAAGAAAAATACGAGCGTGCGGTGCGAAGTAAATGGTCCAAGGCCGAAGGTCGAACAGGGTGTGCGCTTTCTACCAAAAAGAATAGAACCTGGTGACTTAAGCGTTGAATAAGGTTTGGCATGGGAAAGGGGTGAAAAATGCTCACAAATTGGAAAAAAGAATCACAAAGTTGAAATGGTTCAGGAACTCGAAAAATGTTCACGCACGAATTCTGGAGGAAGTTCATGAATTTGAAAAAAAAGGTCATGAATTTGGAAATAATTTTTTGCAAATTTGAAAAAAGTTCAGGAATTTGAAAAAAATAAACTTCTGACGTTTGGTCGGGAGCCAAGCGGGTTAGGATTAGGGTCGTCACACGGGTACACTACTTGGTGTTGGCCCTTAATGTTGTGACTCCTAGGGCCTCTAGGAGCTTGACTAGCTTCACCTTCCCTCAGCTATCGTCGACGCCGATCTCTCCGCCTCTATTACCTCGTCTACCAGCTCTGGCATCATCGTTTTGGTCACTTGTGTAGATCTCGTCTCTCATCCTTAGTTTGTCTGTCTTCTTCGATCTATCTCTAGTGATGTGTCTTTATGCTATGAGGTTTGTCAATTTGGTAAATAGGTTCTGTTAGCTTATCTTCATAGTGAGACTGTGTCTCGACGTCCTTTCAATCTTGTTCACTCTAATATCTGGGGTCCGACTCGCTTTGCCTCGAAAGGAGGCCATCACTATTACTACCTTTATAGACAATTTCTCTCAACACGTGAGATTTCATTTCCCTTGCTCCTCGTGCTCATCCCATCACTTGTAAGTGGGTCTGGAAGGTTAAGATGTTGGTGGTTCTCTTGAGCATTAAAGAGCTCGTAGTATGGTTCGTGCTTTAAGCACGAACATGGTCGTGACTAATGATGAGACATTTGCTCCTATGCCCCAGATGACCACTCTTCGCACACTTCTTGTTGTGGCTTCTATTCACCACTGATTTGTCTCTGAGCTGATGTCAAAAATGTCTTTCTTAATGGTGAGTTCCATGAGACGGCCTACATGTAGCCACTATGATGAGACATTTGCTCCTATGCCCCAGATGACCACTCTTCGCACACTTCTTGTTGTGGCTTCTATTCGCCACTGATTTGTCTCTGAGCTGATGTCAAAAATGTCTTTCTTAATGGTGAGTTCCATGAGTCGGCCTACATGTAGCCTCCACCTGGGTATCCTATTCCTGATGGCATGATTTGTTGTCTTCGTCGCCCTATCTATGACCTTAAGCAAACTCATTGTGTCTGATTTCAGTGTTCCGTATCAGTGGTGACTACAATCGGTTTTGTCAAATGCTCATGATCTGCAATTTATATCCACCTCACGCTCATGGTCAAAATCTTCTATATGTCGATGATGTGATCATCACTCGCGACAACTCTAAGGACACTGCCTCTGTGAAGGCTCGTCTTACCGAATAATTTCTTAAGATCTTGGTCTTCTTCGCTACTTCCTTGGGATTGAGGTTTATTCTTTCTTTTCAAGAGAAGTATATCTAGGATCTTCTTGCTTGTGTTGCTCTTTCCGATGAGCGCACTATTGAGACTCCTATGGACCCCAACATCCACCTCTGTACTTCTAACGATGAGGCTTTGTCTGATCTAATGTACTATTGTCATCTTGTTGACAGTCTTGTCTATTTAGATGTCACTCGCCCGGACATTTCATATCCCGTCAAATTCCAAGTAAGTTTGTCTACACTCCCACTTCGACACGCTAGTCGCCTCCTCCGTGCTCTACGATATCTTCATTTGGACATTTACCACTTGTTTCGTTGCGTTTGCTACATTCTTCTTGCTACTCGTGAACAACCTAACTTACTACTCAGTTTGTTGAATGTGTCTTATTAGGTTACAGTTATGAGCACAAGGGTTGTCAATAGTCGGATGTGCATTTCTCGGTAAGTGACTTTTGATGAGTCTCGTCCTTTCTATCCACACCCATCCTCTGCTTTGCCTCCCCAATGAAAATATTTCTTTACTCAGTGTCCCTGATACACCTATCACTCATGTATTGCCCTCGTCCACCCATCCTACTGTTATTCCCGCACTACTGTTGTAGACCCACGCCATCATCACCTGCGGCTTCACCACCTCCAGCTCAACCTATGTATGGCTTCACGCTCACCCGCTTCCGCCTATTGACCAATGTGGTTATTCTAGGTTGCTCTTCTCGAGACGACTTCTTATCGTGACGCCATTGTTCAACCTAAACTGTAGCATGCGATGGCAGAGGAAATTGCTACTCTTGAGCGCA
The DNA here is from genome assembly GCF_002162155.2 of Triticum dicoccoides. NCBI lineage: Eukaryota > Viridiplantae > Streptophyta > Magnoliopsida > Poales > Poaceae > Triticum > Triticum dicoccoides. The sequence continues at coordinate 550,345,851 of NC_041390.1, forward strand.
CCATCACGTGGGATCTCATTTCCCTTCCTCTGTATGCTCGTCCCATCACTTATAAGTGGGTCTACAAGGTTAATACAGATGGTTCTCTTGAGCGTTACAAAGCTCATATAGTGGCCTATGGCTTTCAGCAGAAACATGGTCGTGACCACGACGAGGCATTTGCTCCTATGGCACACATGGCCACTCGTTGCACAATTCTTGTTGTGGTTTTTGTTCGCCGCTGGTATGTCTCTCAACTTGATGTCAAGAATGTCTTTCTCCTCCAAGTGCCCTCTTCCCTCACACCTCCCATGCACTCTCCGCTCCTTGCCAGTCTGGTTGGGCATCCTTTGCCTGGCTGTGGGTTGTTTTGTGCCCTTCCTTGATACTACGTCTGTGTTCCCTTGATGGATGCCACAATAGCCAAATGCTCGAACGCCACTGTGAATTTGGAAGAAAAAAAGTTCGGGAGTTTGTACCCTTCCTATGGCTTTCAAACATGAATTCAGTATAAGAAGTACGTGAATTTGGAAGAACAAAAAGGTCATGGGTTTGGAAAAAGTTTACAAATTTGAAAAAAGTTCTCGAACGTGGAAAAAATTTGGTATGGTCTTCTTGGATCTATCTTTGGCAATGTGTCTTTAGACTGTCAAGTTTGTTGACTTGGTAACAAGTTCGGTTAGCTCATCCTCATAGCGAGATTATCTCGCGTCCTTCCAATCTTGACTGGCTTCACCTTCCCTTTGTTGCCATCATCGCTAATCTCTCCGCATCTAATACCTCGTCTAGCGCCTCTAGGTGGCATCATCATTTTGTTTCACTTGTGTGGCTCTCGTCATCCATCCTTGTTTTGATGTGGTCTTGTTGGATCTATCTCTAGCGATGTGTCTTTAGATTGTCAAGTTTGTCGACTTGGTAAATAGGTTCGATTAGATTATCCTCATAGCGAGACTGTGTCTCGACATCCTTTCAATCTCTACTCTGTTATTTGGGGTCCAACTCCCTTTACATCGAAAGTCGACCATTTCTACTATACTACTTTTATAGACAATTTCTCTTGGCGCGCAGGGATATATTTTACGCCTTCTTGTTGTAAGGTCTTATCTATCTGTAAGAAGTTTGTCGCCAGGGTTCGTACCCAATTTTCTTCACTCCTATTATTTGTCTTCCATGCAAATTCTGCTTGTGAGTATATCTCTCATTTGCTGCGTAGATTCCTTGCTAAGCATGGCACACTAGCTCAGTTCTCTTGTCCTAGTGCTCATGCTCAGAATGGTGTTGTTGAGCGCAAGCGTCGTCATCTTAAGAAGCTGGTGCGTTGATGGTCATTGCCTCTCTTCTGCCACACTTTTGGGTGAGGTTATTTCTACATCGACCTATCTCACCAACATTCATCCTTCCTCTACAATGAGATTCCTCTCGAGTGTCTTTTTGGTTGTTCTCGTGAACTCGACGCTTCATTTGTTCTATTGCATCTGCAGCATTCTTCTTACCTTTGTGAACGCCCCAAACTTGATTGCTTAGTCTGCTGAATGCGTCTTCTTAGAGTCTAATGATGAGGGCTATTTGTGTTGAGATACTATCGGCAGTCGAATGCGCATTACTCTGTTTGTGACTTCTCATGAGTCTCGGTCCTTTCTATCGAGGTCCATCATCTCCCCCCCACCCTCAGCGACATTTATTCCATCAATTTCCTCGATACATCTATCACTCAAGTATTACCTCGTCCACCCAATGCCGCTTCACCATTCAACTCATGGTCGAACACTACTTCTACATGTCAATCATCACTGGCGATGACTCTTACATTGCCTTTATGAAGGCTCGTCATAGTGAGTTTCTTATGTCTGATCTTGGTCCTTGTCACTACCTCCTTCAGATTGAGGTTTCTTCTACCTCTGACTTCTTTATTTCCTAAGAGAAGTATATCCAGGATCTTCTTGCTCGTGCTACTCTTACTTGTGAGCGCACTATTCAGACTCCTATGGTGCTCAACATCCACCTTTGTGTCCACCTCCGCTCCCTATAAAAGTCTGGATGGGCATCCTTTGCCTGGTGGCGGGTTGCTATGTGTACTGTCTCGATCCCACATCCCGTGTTCCCTTGCTGGGCCACACCATAACCGCACGCTCGAGCACCACCAATGGTGAGCAGGAGCTCAGACAATCGGCGCATACCTGGATTTTACCCACGGGACATGCCCGAGAACACGGCGCTACCTATCGTCAAGGCCAAGGGCGCACAATATTAGAACGTGGGATGCTTAATCAAGTGCGTGACACAAAACCTGCAAACAGGACAAGAACACCAAGCCGGATCAACGGGGAACGAAGAGTGCACATGCACATGGGATGCTGGATTAAATCCATCTGCTGCCACTACCGCCAATCTCTCCGCCTCCGTTGCCTTGTTTACCAGTTATTTTCAGCAATGGCATTATCGCCTTGAGGTTGTCATTGGTATATTATCTTTATAGATGATTCCTCTCCACACACCTGGATGTACTTTATTTCTTATCATAGTGAAGTCTTATCTATATATAAGTGTTTTGCTGCCATGGTTCACATTCATTTCTCAACACCTGTTGTGTTATGTGATGACTCTGCTTGAGAGTATATCTCCAAGCTCTTGCATGGAGTTCTTTCTCAAATCTCTTCCTGGTGCTCATGCTCAAAATGGCGTCACAAGCATCGTTACCTTCTTGAGACGGCTCATGCGTTGAAGGTCGTCGCTCTCTTCTGCTGCACTTCTGGGCCGAGTCTATCACCACTTCCATCTAGCTCATCAACCTTCGGCCATCCAGAGCTCCATAGGGTGGCGTTCCTTTCAAGTGTCTCATCATTTCTTGATTATCAGCGCTTCAATTGTTTAGTTGTGTTTGCTAAGTCCTTGCCCCTCGTGAAGGCACCAAACTGACTGCTCGGCCTATTGAGTGTGCCGTCATAGGATACAACGATGAGCATAGGGGGTCTCTGTTATGATCATGTTGGTCATCTGATGCCTATTTCTCGAGATGTGACTTGATGAGTCTCGTCTGTTCTACTCGCGTCCACCTTCCTAACCTTTTCGACGGAGGATATCTCTTTCCCGACTTTTCCCAACACTCCTGTTATGCCCTTATCCATTCATCATACTGGTCATGCTTCTTCAATTATTGCAAATCCAACATCATCTCCTATGATTTCCACACCTCGCCTATCACAAAATTCAACACCTTCATCACCGGTGGCTTCCTTGTCACAATCACCTGAGATCACTTTTATACACGTCATTTACGTGTTGTAGATGTGTCTACTAATATGCCATCTTCCCCGTCTCAGCCTACTTATGGCTTGCGTGCTCGTTCGCCTTCCATCAGTTGACCACCTTGGTCTTCCAAGCGCTAGTGCTACTGTTCATGAGTCGGCTTCTTATCATGATGTTGTTCATCCCAGTATGTTGCAATGGCAAAAGAGGTTGATGCCCTTGAGCGCACCGACATGTGGGATCTTGTTTCTCTTCCTCCTCGCCTTCATCCCATCACTTATAAGGGGTCTACAAGGTTAAGACTCGCCCGGATGGCTCTGTTGAGCGTTACAAAGCTCATCTAGTGTCTGGTGGCTTTCAGCAGGAGCATAGCCTTAATTCCGATAAGACTTTTTGCTTCTGTGAACCATATGACCACTATTCAAACACTTTTTGTTGTGGCCCAGCTTGATGCTAAGAATGCCTTTGTTAATGGTGAGCTACGTGAGAAGGTTTACATGCAACCACCACTTGGGTATTCTGTTCCTGATGACATGCTATGTCTTCTTCCTTGCTCTATGGAGTTATAAGCAAGCCCTAGCACCTGATTCGAGTGTTTTGCCTCTGTGGTGGTTGTCGCTGGAATTATGAAGGCACGTCTTAGTGAACAGTTTCTTATGCCTGATCTTGGCCCTCTCCGCTACTTTCTTGGGATTACGATCTCTTCTTGCTCAAGAAAAGTAATCCAAAATCTTCTTGCTTGTGCCGCTCTTACTGATGAGCGCACTTTGAGACTCCCATGGAGCTTAATGTTCACCTCCACGCACCAATGGTGACACTTTGTCTGATCCGACGTGTTACCTTCATCTTGTTAGGAGACTTATCTATCTAGCTGCCACTTGCCCGAAAGAAGAAACAAAGTACAGTGCCCTTGTTCAAGTGCACCTCTACCCTCCAATATATGCTTTGCGGCATTGTCGTTGTGGCTAGGATGGTGGCAAACTCGCTAGCTGCGATGCCTCTCACACAATGTCGCTAGAGCCTTCATGCCTCTCACACGATGTCGCTAAAGCCTTCATTCTCTCATGGAGGGAACAATGCCGCCATGGCTGTTGGAATTCCCACTCGTGGATCAATGTGTTTGTGAGTGAGACTAACAAAAATACAAGGAAGGAGACTATGACTAGCGTATTAGGGGAATGAGGCCTAAACATAATCGTTGAGATGAATTCGGCCCACTACCAAAATGGTTGGTGTATTCTTCTCCAAAGTGGGACACGCTTTTGATGCAAACAGGACCGAGCAGTGAGATATAGTCATCGTCTATCAAGGCCAAATGATAATCTCCTTTTTTGGCAAACTTTTAACCACTGCTTTCAAATACTAATTTGACCGAAACACTAAACATAGCATTGACTGTAATTCTTTATACATCACAACATATTTTCAGAATCTACTAACATGAAAGGCAAATTTGAAAGAGGTCTTTGTGAATTCAATAAAAGTTCACAAATTCAAAAAATATGTTTGCGAATTCAAAAAAATATTCACGAATTCAATATAAGTTTATGAGTCCAAAAAATGTTGATGAATTCAAAAAATGTTCATGGTGAAATCAAAATATGTTCACGGATTCAAAAAAAGTTTGGGGATACCAAAAATTTTCTCATATTTAAAAAACATTAACATATTCAAAAAATGTTCACGTATTCAAAACAAGTTCATGAATTCAAAAAATGTTTAGGAATTTAAAAAATGTCACATATTCAAAAAATGTTCATCTATTCAAAAAAAAGTTCATGAATTCATAAAATGTTTGCATCAAATTCAAAAAATGTTTGCAGATTCCAAGAAAATGCTCACAAATTCCAAAAATGTTCACACATTTGAGAAAAAGTTCACACATTTTTCCAAAAATGTCCAGGAATTCAAAAAATGTTGGCGACTAATTCAAAAAATGTTCACGGATTCTAAAATCGATTCACAAATTCCAAAACTGTTCATGTCTATGAAAAATGTTCACATATACAAAAGTATTTATGAATAGGAAAAGGTTAGAAAAATTCAAAAAATATTCATGAATTTGAAGAACATTGGGGAAATCAACTTTTTAGCAATTTCAAAAATTGTTTGCGGATTTAATAGAAGTTCATGATTTGAAATTTGTTCATAAATTTGAGAAATGTTCAAAAGATTTAAGAAAGAAAAGGAATGAAAAAACGAACAGGAAGAAACCAAAGAAAAACAAAACAAAGATATAGAGAAATGTATAAAAATAAGAAACGGAAAAACCGGTTGGAACGATCTCCAATCACTTCTAAAAGACTGTTTCTGGTTCTTAATCACATGATGCTTCTTCCCCAATCACTTCTAAAAGACCATTTCTGGTTCTTAATCACATGATGCTTCTTCATCGACCTCTTCAGTTGAGCCCCTGGCTACCCTGGAAATTGATTACACGACGTAGGTGTCTGTAAGCTGCTTATTTTGGTTCTTCATCGATAGGCTTTGCAAGTTTTCCTACTTCCCCTAGTGGCACGGAGAGACCACTTTTTTACAATATCAGGTACACCTCCATGGATCCTTGGTACTCAGGCGTCTTTTCATACAACTTATGATCATTCTAACTTGCCCTCCATTCCACCTTTAGATTCTCTTGTT
>NC_041390.1:550351823-550408974 GCF_002162155.2 Triticum dicoccoides
CACTTCCTCTTTTCATGTTTCTTCTTTTCACCATGATCCTCAGACTCTGATACACTGATCGTCTGTTTGTTGTGGATTCTTCTCATGAGCCGTCTCCCTCGACTACTATGTCTTCTTCTGTTGGCAACGCACTACCTCTAGCTCAGACTACTTATGGCTTTCGAGCTCGCCCGCTTCTGCCTACTGACCGATATTGTTATTGCATCGCTCTTCCCGAGGCTCTTCCCGAGATGACTTCTTATTGTGACTTTGTTATTCATCCTAAATGGCATCGTGTGATGGCATCGAAGATCGATACTCTTGCCCGCATCAACGCGTGGGATCTCATTTCTCTTCCTCCGACATCACTTGTAAGTGGATCTAGAAGGTTAAGACAAAGGTGGCCGGTGCGTTGATGGTCGTCGTCTCTCTTCCGCCTCACTTTCGGGTTGAGGTTATTTCTACTTCAACTTATCTCAACATTCACCATTCCTCTGCTCTACAGGGTGAGATTCCTCTCAAGCGTCTTTTTGGTCGTTTCGTGACTACTCAACGCTTCTTTTTTTCTATTGCGTTTGTAGCGTTCTTATTACCTTTGTGAACGCCCCAAACTGACTGCTCAGCCTGCTAAATGTGTCTTCTTAGAGTCTAGCGATGAGCACAAGGGCTATTGGTGTTGGGATCCTATCGGTAGCCGGATGCGCATTTCTCGATATGTGACTTTTCGTGAGTCTCGTCATTTCTATCCAGGTCCATCGTCTCCTTTGGCCTCCCACATTAACAATATTTTTTGCCTCAATTTCCTCGATACACCTACCACTCATGTATTGCCCTCTTCCACCCATCCCACCATGTCTTCCCGCCACACCACCTTGTTTGTTACCTCGGGCTACCTCACCTCACTTGTCATTTAAGGTTTCCCAGATGATTCCTCCTAATCCTCTTCACTGCACTGCTAGTACACGTGTTGTGGATTCTTCTGATGTAGGTTTACAGTTATAATTATATCATTTTAGAAATCGTATGTAGGTTTGACTAGATGTCTGGCCTATGATTATACTCTATAATATCATACGTAAATACAAGGGTGTGCCTTAACTATCACCATCATCCAGAAGGCAATCTCTATTCCAACCTAGGGCGTGCATTACATGATGGAAAATACAAAATCTTTCGAACTTTGACAAAAACTTATAGAAGTAATTGTGTTAGAGTATGTAATGGGCCTAATGGGCCCGTTAGTCTTAGGGTTAATTAGAGATAAGAGTCGTTTGCTTAGGGATCAAGTAAGCCTTGCTTGGGAGTCAAGTAAACCTCTCTATATAAAGAGAGGAGATGTATCAATGTAATCAAGCAAGAATTAAGAAGGAAATCCCTTCCCTCTTGCCCGGCCGTGGGCAGAAAGGCCCCCGGCCGGCCCTCTCGCGCCCTCCTTCTAGCAGCGCCATAACAATTTGGTATCAGGTAGCTTGGTTTCGATCATGGCTTCGTCGCCGCCCACCCTGTCGCTTCCGCTACCGACCGTCACCATCGGGACGCTGGCCATCTACACCGCGCCGCTGCCCTCCCCGTCCACGCCGCTGGTCGCATCCTCTGGCGCCGCCATCGCCCAGATGCCGGCGCCCTCCACCGCACCTCCGTCCGCCGTCTACACCTCGGAGGAGATCACCGGGGTCCTCAACGACCTTGTCACAGCCATCCAGGGGATCCGGCTGTACCTGGCCAGCCCCTACGGGCCGCCGCCGCCCCTGCCGGGCCGCTGGCCCTGTCATGGTACTCGCCGCATCCAGGGGCCTCCGCGGCATTCGCTGAGACGCTGCTGCCCCAGCTGCAGCTGTCGCCCGGCGCCGCCCCGCAGTGGCCGGCGCTGGCTCCCGCCGCGCCTCCAGCGCCCATCGCCGCCCCCGCGCCGCCGTGGCTGCCGTGGCAGCCGCCACACCAGGCGGCCTTCGCCGCGCTCGTCGGACCATTGCAGCAACCACTGCAGCTTCCATCCATCGCCACCACCGCCCAGCCCTGGCTGCAGTGGCAGCCGCCGCTCCTGGCGGCCTCGCCCGGCGCTCCGCCGCAGCAGCCGCTGCCGTTGCCCGGTGCGCCACCATCACCGCCGCAGCCGCTGCAGCTGCAGCAGCCACCATCGGTCAGCTCCGGGCCCGCATCGACCGCGCCGGCGGGAGTCCCGCTCCACCAAGTCCAGTCCCTATCGTCGTCGTCACCGCTTCCGTCTTGGATCGCTACCCGCCACGTGTCAGCGGCGGTGAGGCTACAGGCTACTGTGCGCGGCCTCCTAGCGCGTCGGCGTGTGCGGGAGATGCGTGGTCTGCAGCTGCCGCTCCTCCAAGTTGCCCTTCGCTGCGCAAAGGACCTCGATCTCATCCGTTGCGCCGGGGATCTTGGGCATGCGGTTTCCCCCACGGGCAGTGGGCATGCTGTTTTCCCCGCGGACAACGACCTCAAAGTCTGCGACATCGGCGGTTGGGGAGGCGCATCCCTCCTCGTCATTCTCCATCGCAAGCCCTCCACTCTTCCCTATGCGGTGCAGACCAACAGCCGTCCGGCAGGAAGAAGCCATGGTGTCACCGACAGCAGCGCACCACGTAGCACCACTGCATTCCGTCACCGGCCGCCGCGAGAGCGCCTCTGCTGGTCACTCTTGCGACCACTTCCAGGTGGTCCTACACATGCACTTCTTTTGTCTAGATGGTGTCCATGGGATCCAGGTGGCTGTACACGTGCACGTCCGACGTGCGGATGGTGTCCACTTTTTGTTAAGGGGTCCAAAATAAAGCGTCCCAGTTCATTTCAGGTTGAGAATAATAAAACAAGCCGAGATGTAAAAGGCTTGTTTTTAGGTGTTAGGTTTGTGTTGCGTCGAGTCATGGTTATAAGTTGGTTAGGCTGCAGCTTGAGGACAAGCTGCATGTCCAGGTGGGGGTGTAGTGTTAGAGTATGTAATGGGCCTAATGGGCCCGTTAGTCTTAGGGTTAATTAGAGATAAGAACCGTTTGCTTAGGGGTCAAGTAAGCCTTGCTTGGGAGTCAAGTAAACCTCTCTATATAAAGAGAGGAGATGTATCAATGTAATCAAGCAAGAATTAAGAAGGAAATCCCTTCCCTCTTGCCCGGCCGTGGGCAGAAAGGCCCCCGGCCGGCCCTCTCGCGTCCTCCTTCTAGCAGCGCCATAACAAATTGTAACTGAAATAAATAGCTATGTTTGCAATTTCAAAAGGAAGATATTAATGATAAGGTGCAAACAAATATGCATGCATGTTGTATCATGCTTATGGAGTGAACTCACATGAGCTGCAGAACGATCCTCATCTCCGAGGAATTGAGTATTTGAAGTTGGTGAATGAAAACTTAAATTCATCAGCAGATCTATCTGTAGGAAATGAGGGGAAAAGGGAGTTACACTTGCCTGTTTTACTAATGACCTTACAAAGAATTGTAACTAGACACTGTGCAACCACCAAGATGGTGCGTGAGAGTGCATCTACCATGCAGCACATAGAAGATTTGAATATCTATTGGGTATATGGCCTAACATCAGCAGCAAGTTAGACTTAAACTACCTGTGGATCTGAAAATGTCACAAAGCAGAAGCAGCAGTAGCGGTTTATGTGTCTCTACAGCATGGTCTGCAATAAGAAATACTCGAGCAACAACCTACATATAGACCAAAGCATAATAGTAAGCATCTGCCAACCTTTGAACTGCGCGATGGAGGGCAAAAAATTCAGTAAATAATAACAAGGATTCATCACCACAACATTTGCCGTAGTTCGTTCGAAACTGTAGCATACAACAGCTTATAAATGGATTGGCACACGAAAATAACTGGAAATTTGCACTTTGACAAGGTAGCAAAAGGAAACGTTACAAACATATGCAAGTCTATAGAAGCTAGTCTCCTTCAAAAAAGCATGATTCTCTTTTGGAATAAACTAGCACATATGCATATGCATTGCAACGAGGACATAAATATTCTAGCAGTTCAGCACCCATCGTCTATGATTTGAAATTCTGGTTGAGAAAAGAGGTGTTAAGTTCTTGTAAAAATCCTGATGCTATATACAACAATGGAATTTTGTCACTATATCAACCATTGTTGTTAAACTGAATCAATATAACTACAATCAGCATACCTTGTGTCAGCTTATAGAAGTGCTAAGACATATCACAGCAAGTATACCTTGTGCATTTAACAAAGAAACCATATGAACATATGGCAAGCAAGGTAAGTACCACAAAAACGCTAACTGTTAAGCTCATGCTGAGTAGGCTCATACACATTAAATGCAACTCAGGAGAATTTCACTTTTATCCTTGTTACCAGCACACAATTATAATGAGCGCCAGACCTCAAATACATCATCTCTCAAAATCATCCAGCCACACACCTATTAGCAATACACCTGCAGAACCCACAGAGGGATCTGCTGATACAGAACTATTTGACAACCAAATACATAATGTCGTCCAACAAATCACATAAAATGACCAGGTTCGCATGTACCATATACTCCCTCCGTCCCAAATTACTTGTCTTAGATTTGTCTAGATATGGATGTATCTAGACACGCTTTAGTGTTACACACATCCGTATTTAGACAAATCTAAGATAAGTATTTAGTACGGAGGTAATATAATTTCTTCCCTCCTGCTGCACAAAAACCAATTGAACCTACTGATTTTAGTACAACAGCAATTAATTTGCTCTACCCAATTGTGTTTCACTAGCAACAGCTGCTAAATTTAGTTGTACTGTCCATAAACTTCAGAAATTTAGATGGGGTATACTGGCAACGTGAAGGCTAGAAAATCAGTACTGGCCATGTTTTGAATTAGGTAAAACCTGCCACACTCGCCAACATGTCGTTAGTAGTATGCTTAAAATCCATGATCGGACTAGGAAGGCAACACAGCTGTTTACATGTTAGTTAGTAATAAGGTCGAGCGCTTCTTCCATGCATGACAATGACACTGATTTGTCTCCAGTTGAAAACAACCTAGCCGAAAAGCATAGTATAAGGCCATGTAAATATACTCGGTTAATTTATGTTCATTCCAATCCATTAGCATAACACAGAAACATAGTGTATACTGATTAGATATAATCGACAACATGTTAGGACGGCAATCTAGCACACCAACCCACAAGGTGATCAGAATGAAATTTTATACACCCAGCACAGCGCAAGAAAGGCAGGTGTGCATCTTTGCTCCCTAAAATAATAATCAATTAGACAGCCTGAAGTGTGTTTTTTGTCAAACCTGTCCTGTTTGAGTTCATAGTAAACTTGACATGTCCCTCTCTATACTACACGCCTATTTAATTCTGGTAATTAGATGGATATAATACCATAGTCATCACTCATCATTATAGGCTTCCCCTTTTTGTTTGCAAAATCTGCAGACTGTCCGTACATGGCAAGGTATTAACGATGGAAGCTAAAATTCATGTCTTTTTAAAAACAAAAGAGCCGCATTTAGCTTGGCATGTGATCCAGCGTACCTGAGGTGGAGCACCGGCAGTCGGTGTTCAGGCGAAGTTGGTAGAACAGCGAGATTGGATGCTACCATAGAGCGCTTGATGTCTATTATGTGGCAAAGGAGGGAGTTCATGTGGAGTCCGTGTCTGACAAAAGTTGATGGCATGGTCAAGCATGACACAACACTGGCAAAGGAGGGTGGAAGAGTCCGTGTCCAGCACCCGTTGATGGCATAATCGTCCTGCTTTGCACATGAACGGATAAGACCTACAATGGACAATAATATAAACCTGAGACTATAACATGTAGCATCTAAATAACAAAGAATTGGAAATATTACCAGAGAGAAAACCCACCCTGGTAACCCACCCTGGTAAACAAGCAATAGTACTTCGACTAAATATGGTATTTAGACATAGCCGGCCATTAACATGGGGTCATTGTTTGGATATTATCAGCAATGTGCTTAGGGAACGTTTGCGTGCTTCTATTGATAGCCAGAAGCCATGGCTAATGTATCTCATCTATGACAAGAACATGTGCCATAAGTTATCAGCTAATTACATGACAGATAATCTAGCAATTTGGGATTTTTGGGGGTCCGTGGAGGAGACGGGCAAGTGGGGATTGGGGAATCGAAGAGGCGGCGGGGGCGCGGGGGAGTCCGTGGGGAAGGAAGAATCCGACCGACGCGGTCATTGCTTTTGCTTTCCTGTTCGCTTCTTCTTCTGGGTGTGGGATTGGGCTTTGTTGGGCCATATGTCGAGGCCCAGGCGGGCAACGACGGGATTTGGAATACCGAAATCACTAAGGCCAGTTTGCTTGCGCGCATCGAGCCCAATCAGAGCCGCACGCTGCAGCATCTTTTCAAACCTCGGTTGTTTGGTTCCCCGCATACATTTATTTTTTGAGAAAAACTCGCCACTTTTTTTTGAGCATCAGTACAGACACATGCGCTCATATACACGCGCATACACTCACCCCTATGAACACACACACGCACACCCTACCCTTATGAGCATCTCTGAGAGACTGAGCCGGCATATCATCTTGAGATTTACGAAGTCACCGTAGATGCCTCGTCGTCGGCGGGAACGTCTCCTCCCACTGAAAGCGCATCGCCGGAAATCCTGAAATAAATCCAGAAATAATGCGAGCACCAGGATTTGAACACTGGTGGATTGGGGATACCACTGTCCACCTAACCATCTCAACCACAGGTTGATTCGCAACTCGCCACTTTATTGATTCAAGAGAATGTTCATAGGTACACGGTTTGGGTCGTGGGGGTTACCCAACCAAACAGGGAGAAACCCGCTGCCGGAGCCAACCACCTTTTAACTTCGGCTTGGGGTGTTAAAGTAACCGGTGGTCGGGCCTCTAACTTTGCCAGCTGATCCAACTCAGAGATGTAGTTATTCACAAAAGAAGCCGTTTTGTGAGGACTCTGCAAGATAGACTCGTAGACAGCCTTGCGGCGAGCATACCATATCGACCATAACGTCACAATCAACCGAGTGAAACTTGCCTGATCAAGAGTCTCATACAGTTCAAAGATCCAACACTTGGCACTCGGATTTTCATTGGCACTCATTGTAGCCACAAGGGACTCGTCTGATAATGCCCAAATGCACCTAGACATCGTGCAAGAGAGTAGTGCATGTCGCCAAAAATCCTCGGCCCCGCATAGCGGACAAGAGTCACGGTCTGCCATGTTCCTCTTGTGCAACACATCAATTGTAGGCAGAGAATGACGAGCCAACCTCCAAACAAACACCCTCACCTTAGAAGGAACGTGGAGCTTCCATAGTTTAGCCCAGGCCTTCTCCTCCGTTGCAGTATTGGAGGCCCCGGACCGGCCCTCGAGCCAATCTTCTCGCTGTAGTTTAGTTTTGACCAAAAATTTATATGCTGAACTCACAGAGAATTTACCCTTGCTATCCGGGTACCAAGCCCAAAAATCTTCCAAGTTCCTTGTGCACACTGGTATTTTGAGGATTGCGTCGGCATCAAAACGAAGGAAGACCGATCGAATCAATGGTTCGTTCCATGTAGTTGCCGCTGGAAGGAGCAGATCCGCAACTTTTCTAGGTGGTGAATCTACCGGCGACGTTATAGGCCTCGGCACTGTTTCCTTCGGTATCCAGTTGTCTTCCCAAATATTTGTCGTTCGAACATTGCCAATTCGCCGAATAAGCCCTTGCTTAAGCACATCTCGGCCATCCAGAATAGCGCGCCAAATCTGCGATGGTCGAGACCCCAACTCCGCCTCAAGAAGTGACTTGTCTGGGAAATAAGAGGCTTTCAATATTCGAGCACTTAAAGTCTCAGGTTCCTGCAAGATGCGCCATGCTTGCCTTGCTAACAGCGCCAAATTGAACAACTCTAGATCTTTGAATCCAAGTCCTCCCAAGTATTTTGGTCTAGTCATCACATCACATGAGACCCAAGCTGGCTTGCGCTGTCCCTGCTTGCACACCCACCAAAATTTGCGAATAATGGACTTTAAGTGGTCACACAATCCTCTAGGTAGTTTAAAGCAAGACATAGAGAAGACCGGGATTGCTTGGGCGACAGATTTGATGAGCACCTCTTTGCCTCCAGATGATAAACATTTACTCATCTACCCCTTCACTTTATCCCAAACTCGGTCACTCAAATATTTAAAAGTGCCCTTCTTAGAGTGACCAACATCCGACGGCAATCCCAAATACTTATCACTCAATGACTCATTAGGAACATGCAAGAAACCCTTGACAGCATTGCGTACTATCTTCGGTGTCCCTCTACTGAAGAAAATAGATGACTTGTCCCTGTTAACTCTCTGCCCCGACGCCAAACAATATGCATCCAATAGGTTTGATACTGATTCCGCTCCATCAATACTCGCCCTGAAAAACAGCAGGCTATCATCCGCGAAAAGAAGGTGGTTCACCGGCGGAGCCGTTGGGGCCACCTTAATGCCGCCGAGCTGGGATGACTGGTTTTGGGATTTTAAAAGGCACGAAAGGCCCTCCGCTGCCAACAAGAAAAGATATGGAGAGATGGGATCTTCCTGTCGAATACCTCGTGTAGGTCTAAACTCCTCTGATTTAACTCCATTAAACAAAACTGTGAAGGAAACCAAGCTCACATGTTCATAACTATATTAACCCATGACGTGGCAAACCCCAGCTTCTGCATAATTGCCCTGAGATACTCCCATTCAACTCTGTCATAAACCTTCATCATGTCGAGTTTTAGTGCACAGTAACTATTGTTCTTCGACCTGTTTCTTTTCATAAAATGAAGACACTCATATGCAGATATGATGTTATCTGTGATGAACCTGCCTGGGACAAAAGCTGACTGCTCCTCAGATATAATGTTAGGAAGAATCACTTTGAGACGATTAGCAAGCACTTTGAGGCAATCTTGTAAAAACACATTACATACATTGTTGAGCTCGCATGACACGGTTCTTAAAGCACCCCTGTGTCTGCCTCGTTGGGAACGGCCGAATCGGCAGTTTCTTTAGAGCCAGCTCGAGCGATGCTTCGAGGCACACGTGGGTGGCTCCTGGAGACGTGTGTCTCGAGTTAATCCCACCCTCTCCCTAATCCTCAATCCCCTCTCTCCCTCTACTTCAGATCCCGTCGATCTCATCCGCCATGGGAGCAGGGCGCGGCGCGGACACGGCAGGGAGCCGAGCGCGGAGCGCGGGTGTGGGCGAGCGCGGCAAGGACGGGCGCCTGCGAGCTCGTCGGCCACAACGTGAGCTACGCCACCCTGCACCATGTACCATGTATGCGTCCTCCAAGTCCGAGTGCTAGCTTCGGGCTCGAGTTCTACATCGGCGGGATCCCCATGGCGTGCACCATGTACGTGTCCTCTGAGTACTCCTACATCATGTTCTAGTTCACCATGTTCTAGTTCGAGCATGTCCTTCCGGTGGGATGGCGCCGACGAGGCCGACCCCCGGGAGGCGTAGCTGAACGATGGTGGACTGGGCGGCGTCGCACGTGACCCCGACCCAGGCGCAGGCCGGCGTGGAGGTGTTCCAGCCGAGCCTCCGCTCGTGGGGCACGGCCATGAGGAACGCCAGCAGCGCGGACCGCTCGCTCGGAGGTGGCTCCGCGTAGGCGAGACATGCGAGCGATGCGACGGCCGCCAGCAGCACCGCGCGGGACACGACGATGGCCATCGCGACGGGCTCGGGCACGTCTATGAAGAAGGCATTCGGAGGCAGAGCTGAAGGTGGCTTGCTTTGTTGGGGGAAATTTTGGGGAGAAGGAAGTGGGAGTGTGCGCGGCGAGGAGCCGCGAGGCGCCGGCGAGCTGGGCGCGGCCACGGTGCCACACATGGAGGAGTCCAGGTGCCGGGCGCGTCCATAGTCGCCGGGAGATGGCGGTGGGCATGATGGGCAGAGGAAGCTCCAGCGCACTCAATGTGTTTGACGAAATGAGAAGCCAAATCTGGTGGCTGTTAAGTTTTGTTGTTAGCTCCTAATCATATGCATGTATACAACCAAACGCGGGGTGAAAATTGCATCTTGATGACAAGACCCCCAATGCAGGCAACAAATCAACTGGTCATCTACGTTTTTGACCCTGTTTTGGCTCACCCAGGCCCTGCTCAGCCTGGTTGTTTTTTCCCTCTGAGCCAGGCCCGACAGCGAAAGCAACCAAACACGCCCTAGTTGAGGAGCGCTCTTCATAACAATTAGTCGACTTGTCGCGCGCGGAGCGCTCGTGAAACTCTTACGGGGAGCTTCGCGCGTGACACTTGTCGCGCGGAGGGGCACTCCGATGATTTCCGATTTTCTTTCTGGTTTTCCCTTTTTCCAGTTTAGTCCTTAATCTTTTAGTGTTTTCTAATAGAGTTTTGATCTGTTTTTATCTGGTGTTGCTGACCCGTCGTCGCCGACTGGGCTTTCATTGACGTCCTTGCCGCGCGTCGTGGCCGCCGCTCTTATCGCCTGCTTAGGGCAACCCTTCTTTACCGTCCATGGCGCTTCGCCATTCACACAGGCATCGTTGTCTACCGCCTTCATTCGTTGGTTCCCTGTTTCCGGTTTGTTTCCCTTGTTGTTTCCATTATATTTCCGGGCAATGTAGATTTATGGGGTGATTATGGGTGGGGGCTTCCAACACTATCAGATGTCAACTTTCAACTTGGTTTGTGCAATTAGTTCTTAATATTCATTGTGTTCTTTGTAGGTATGGCTTGTCTTTTTTGCCGTATGCCGAGTGGCCCTTGCTCCTCTTTTGATTCTTATGTAGATGTGTTCATTGTGGTGCTGGATCGGCGTTGCTTGAGTCGTGTTGTAAGAATAACATTTTATAATTGTTCATTTTTTTGCACACATACTTATTTCTTTTGATGCTGCTGATGTTGTTTTGAATGAAAATTATTCTAGGTCTTCTTTTTCTGATTATGATGATTATTTTGATTCGTTTTGCAATATGTTTCGTGCAGTGTTAGAGCTCATCTTGCTCGTTACATTCAGTAGTAGGGCTTTAGCCAGAAGGAGGGGTGACAAAGATACTGATCTTGCTCTTCACTCCAGTGAGGGTGATTTGTATGGTGTTTTGCTTAGTCATGGTCGGGTGAGCGGCAAATTCCATGGTTCTTCCTGGGAATGATTGGTAACTGATTGTGGTCTTCGTCATCGTGATATAATGACCATTAGGCTTGAGCACTATGGAACGTTGATTGGTGTTGATTTTTATAGGGGTGGAGATATGTTGTCCCCTTTACCTTCTGTTGGTACAGTTTATTTTTAAGGAAGTATTTAGCTTGTTTCATTTCAGATAATTTTCTATTCCCTTGAACCTGTGGAATTTTATTTTGTAGCTCTTGAGGATTTGAGCGATTCTAAGAAGGAACTTGTTGGCAGTTGTTTTTACACTCGTGGTGCTGATCATTATCAGCAAATGTATTTCATGTGACGACAACTATTTGATGACAACTACATACTTTTTGTCCTTTTGTTCACAGGATTAATTCCATGAATGTTAATGGTCATCATATGGTCATATTTATTTTCCATTATTTTTATTAGTTTCTATTTATTTATTTTTTATTATTTCATCTTTTTATAGTTTTAATTTTTGTTTTATTTCTAATAGCTTGATGTTTTTTCATGTTATTCCTGGTATGGTTGTGAGGAGTTTGAAGGGATTTGTGTCATTTTCTAGGAGTGGTGTTTTGACTCTTGAAGTTACTTTGGAATCTCACGATGATGATATATATGTGAGCACTCCTTGTTCCTACTTCATCAGCTTGGGTGATAGAATGGTGTTCAAAAAGCAAGGGTTCGGTGATTTTCTACAGGCATCGTCTATTGAAGTAACCAGCTTGGTGCTCATAACCTTCAAAGAGCGTGATGGGAGACTTGTTTTTCTCTCCAGTCTTCTAGCGCAGTGATGTTAGTTATAGCCTTTGAAGAGAATAGATGTTGTTTAGAAATCAATGCTGGAGTATAATGTTATTTGGATATATAAAACCGATATGAACCTAACTGTTCATTGTTGTACTTTGGATGTAGAAGAGGCAGGGCTATGCATCTTTTTTTGATGTTTTTTGGGATGTGTGTCAATTTGTGAGAGGCATAGTTATATATAAATTAGAGGCACGTGTGTGCCTTTCTTTTTTCTATGTTTCCTCTGACATGGGCAGTCGGAGGTGTGTAGATAAAGGGGCACTGTTATGCATAAATTAGTAGCACTGGTGTGCTTGTTTGTTTTCAAATGTTTCTATTTGGTACGTATAGACTGAGAGAATCAGGGTCATGAAGATACTATAAGCACGTTTATTTATAGAGTGGGGGCATGGTCATTGAGGGAGTCCTGGACTAAGGGGTCCTCGGGCGTCCGGCCTATTCTCTATGGGCCGGACTGATGGGCTGTGAAGATATGAAGACCGAAATTGTACCCGCGTTCGGATGAAACTCTCCTTGACGTGGGAGGCAAGCTTGGCGAACAACTATGAAGATTCCCTCTTATGTAACCGACTCTATGTAACCCTAGATCCCCCCGGTGTCTATATAAACCGGAGGGTGTAGTCCGGAAAGGATATACTCAATACCTTAGACATACAGGATAGACTTCTACGGTTTAGCCATTACGATCTCGTGGTAGATCAACTCTTGTAACACTCATATTCATCAATATCGATCAAGCAGGAAGTAGGGTATTACCTCCATAGAGAGGGCCCGAACCTGGGTAAACATTGTGTCCCCTGTCTCCTGTTACCATCAACCTTAGATGCACAGTCCGACGGTTTTGACACCGACATTGGTGATTTCATGGAGAGTTCCTATGTGCTGTCGCTGAAAGGTTGGATGCCCCCTTCAATCGTCAATAATGACGCTGTCTGCGGATAAACTTTCCTCCCCGGGCAGATCTTCATGTTCGGCGGCTTCGCACTGCGAGCCAACTCGTTTGTCCATCTGGAGCAGATCAAAAGCTACGCCCCTGGCCATCAGGTCAGATTTGGGAGCTTGAACTACGTCGTGGACATCCGTGGAGACTTGATCTTCGCCGGATTTGATACCGCGGTGGCCGCTCCCGGTCACCCCGATGATCATGACCTAAATCTGTCATCAGGCCGCATCCGGGAGATCACTCTTGTAACCGCTCTGGCCCTAGAGTCGGGGCAGGCCGCGCCATCCAAAGACGGGAGGATTAACCCCACCTCAAAGGCCGCACACTCCACGGCGTTGGAGCCGCACATGGACTTGGTCTTACAAGATGCCTATGCTACCGGAACGCCAGACTCGTCTCCGGCCGTAGGTTTCGAACCGCGCGAGCCCGTGGACGCCGAGTTTGATCGTTTATCGATCTTCAAATTCAGCGCCGCAGACATCTTCCAGCACTCGCCTTTGGGTGATGTGCTAAACTCATTAAAAAACCTGTCCTTGGCAGAGGACTTGTTGGAAATATGCCCTAGAGGCAATAATAAAATGGTTATTATTATATTTCCTTGTTCATGATAATTGTCTATTGTTCATGCTATAATTGATCACAACATGTCCCTAGTGAGCCTCTAGTTGACTAGCTCGTTGATCAATAGATGGTTATGGTTTCCTGACCATGGACATTGGATGTAGTTGATAACGGGATCACATCATTGGGAGAATGATGTGATGGACAAGACTCAATCCTAAGCGTACCACAAGATTGTGTACTTCGTCCGTTAAAGCTTTTCTAATGTCAAGTATCATTTCCTTAGACCATGAGATTGTGCAACTCCCGGATACCGTAGGAATGCTTTTGGGTGTGCCAAACGTCACAACATAATTGGGTGGCTATAAAGGCACACTACGGGTATCTCCGAAAGTGTCTGTTGAGTTGGCACGAATCGAGACTGGGATTTGTCACTCTGTGTGATGGAGAGGTATCTCTGAAGGAAATATGCCCTAGAGGCAATAATAAAGTTATTATTTATTTCCTTATTTCATGATAAATGTTTATTATTCATGCTAGAATTGTATTAACCGAAAACATGATACATGTGTGAATACATAGACAAACAGAGTGTCACTAGTATGCCTCTACTTGACTAGCTCGTTGATCAAAGATGGTTATGTTTCCTAGCCATAGACATGAGTTGTCATTTGATTAACGGGATCACATCATTAGGAGAATGTTGTGATTGACTTGACCCATTCTGTTAGCTTAGCACTCGATCGTTTAGTATGTTGGTATTGCTTTCTTCATGACTTATACATGTTCCTATGACTATGAGATTATGCAACTCCCGTTTACCGGAGGAACACTTTGTGTGCTACCAAACGTCACAACGTAACTGGGTGATTATAAAGGTGCTCTACAGGTGTCTCCAAAGGTACATGTTGGGTTGGCGTATTTCAAGATTAGGATTTGTCACTCTGATTGTCGGAGAGGTATCTCTGGCCCCTCTCGATAATGCACATCACTTAAGCCTTGCAGGCAATGCAACTAATGAGTTAGTTGCGGGATGATGTGTTACGGAACGAGTAAAGAGACTTGCCGGTAACGAGATTGAACTAGGTATTGAGATACCGACAATCGAATCTCGGGCAAGTAACATACCGATGACAAAAGGAACAACGTATGTTGTTATGCGGTTTGACCGATAAGGATCTTCGTAGAATATGTGGGAGCCAATATGAGCATCCAGGTTCCGCTATTGGTTATTGACCGGAGACATGTCTTGGTCATGTCTACATTGTTCTCAAACCCATAGGGTCCGCACGCTTAAAGTTTCGATGACAGTTATATTATGAGTTTATGAGTTTTGATGTACCGAAGGAGTTCGGAGTCCCGGATGAGATCAGGGACATGACGAGGAGTCTCGAAATGGTCGAGACGTAAAGATCGATTTATTGGACGACTATATTCGGACATCGGAAAGGTTTCGAGTGATTCGGGTATTGATCGGAGTACCGGAGAGTTACGGGAATTCGCCGGGGAGTATATGGGCCTTATTGGGCCATACGGGAATAGAGGAGAGAGGCTAAAAGGAAGGAGGCGCCTCCCCCCCTCTGGTCCGAATTGGATAAGGGGTGCAGCCCCCTTTTCCTTCTTCCTCTCCTCCTCTTTCCTTCTCTCCTACTCCAACAAGGAAAGGAGGAGTCCTACTCCCGTTGGGAGTAGGACTCCCCCCTTGGTGCGCCCTCCTCCTAGGCCGCCCGCCTCCCCCCTTGCTCCTTTATATACGGGGGCAGGGGGGCACCCCATGGACACAAAAATTTATCATTGATCTCTTAGCCGTGTGCGGTGCCCCCCTCCACCATAATCCTCGATAATATTGTAGCGGTGCTTAGGCGAAGCCCTGCGACGGTAGAACATCAAGATCGTCACCACGCCGTCGTGCTGACGGAACTCTTCCTCGACATTCTACTGGATCGGAGTCCGGGGATCGTCATCGAGCTGAACGTGTGCTAGACTCGGAGGTGCGGTAGTTTTGGTGCTTGATCGGTCGGGCCATGAAGATGTACGACTACATCAACCGCGTTGTGCTAACGCTTCCGCTTTCGGTCTACGAGGGTACGTAGACAACACTCTCCTCTCTCGTTGCTATGCATCACCATGATCTTGCGTGTGCGTAGGATTTTTTTTGAAATTACTACGTTCCCCAACAATCTCTGGGCCCACTCGGTAAGACATCATCATAATGAGCTCAATGTGACCAAGGAGTTGATCACGGGATGATGTGTTATGGAACGAGTAAAGAGACTTGCCGGTAATGAGATTGAACAAGGTATAGGGATACCGACGATCAAATCTTGGGCAAGTATCATACCGGTAGACAAAGGGAATTGTATACGGGATTGATTGAATCCCCGACATCGTGGTTCATCCGATGAGATCATCGTGGAACATGTGGGAACCAACGTGGGTATCCAGATCCCGCTGTTGGTTATTGTCCGGAGAGATGTCTCGGTCATGTCTGCATGATTCCCGAACCCGTAGGGTCTACACACTTAAGGTTCGGTGACGCTAGAGTTGTTATGGGAAATAGTATGCTGTTACCGAATGTTGTTCGGAGTCCCGGATGAGACCCCGGACGTCACGAGGAGTTCCGGAATGGTCCGGAGGTGAAGATTTATATATATGGGATGTCATCATACGGTCACCGGAAGTGTTCGGGTGTTTATCGGTATTGTACCAGGACCACCGAAGGGATTCCGGGGGTCCACCGGGAGGGTCCGCCTGCCCCGGAGGGCCCTATGGGCTGTATGTGGAAGGGAACCAGCCCCTAAGTGGGCTGGGCGCCATCCCCCCTTAGGGCCCATGCACATAGGGTTGGGGGTGTAACATCCCAAAATTCTAAATTTTGGAATGTTATAATAAATAGATAGATTTGATTGATTGTTTGATTGTTGTGTGATTGATTGACTGAAATTGAGTGAAATTCGAAACTTTTTGAAGTTAAATGAGAGGGAATAAAAGGACTTTCCCAAACTTTCATTTTGCATTTGTGATCCCCAGGAATTCAAATTCTTTTCATCACAAAACCCCTGAGAGAAGATGACATGACTTCTTCCATTTATTTAAATGAAAAGGGTTTTTGAAAACATTTGAATTTCATTTGAAAATATTTCAAATTCAAAAACTTTAAGCAACTCAATGGTTTTCACGAGAGAAGATAATATGACTTGTTCAAAATATATGAAATATGAGTTGGAAGTTTTAAAAGAATTAAATTTAAAGCCTTTTGGAATTTATTTTCAATTTGGAGTTATTTGACTTTTATTCAAATTATTTTTCTCCAAAAATAAAATGTATGGAAATTAGGGTAAAATGATTCCCTACATCATAAAGTGTCACATCCCTGTGTTAGTCATGCATTAGGATTGGTCGAACATGTGCATCATGTTTAAATTCCCAGAAAACTGAAATGGGATGACAGAACCCCCAGCACCCCCGTGGAACAACTAGGGTTTACTAAAAACTTTTTCAATGAACCTGAAATGCCCTTCTAAAAAGCCCACCTTTTTTGTTTTGGGTTAAAACCTTTGACAAAAATGGTGCACATTTTTCTAGGACATCTTAAGGTCATTGGATTAATTCTTATAGTATTTGCATTTGGGCATTTAAATGCTATAAAATATTTTAAATGCTCAAATAATCATAAACTAAAATGTTTGCTGTTGGATATATTCTAAGCAGTAGCCATGATTAGTTTTATGATTTTTCGAAATGCCCTGGCATTTTTAATAAAGCCCTGAAGATACAGAAATAATAGAATAAATAAAAAAACAGAAAAGAGAGAGAGAGAGGGGAACTTACCTGGCACAGCCCACCTAGCCCACCAGCCGGCCCACCTGGCGGCCCAGTACTGTGCTGGCCCGCGCCAGCCAGCTGCTTCTTCCCTGCTAGGCAGGCAGGGAGGTGATGCCGATGTGCCTGAACTCGCCACGGCGCCACCTGCTTGCCGCCCGCGCCCCTGGACGCCTGGACGCCTCCATGTCGTGCACCGAAGCCCCTGGACACGCCATTCCCCCTGCCTCTCTCCCTCGCTGTTCCCCACCATGGCCGACGCCCCTGCCACCGCACCGTTGTCGTAGCCGCGCCCTCCGTCATCCTCGCACCGCGCCATCGTGTCCACGAGCTCCGCCATCGTCCACTTCTTTGCCCCGACCCATCCCCGAGCGCTCGCTCGCCCCGGAGACGCTGCACCGAGCTCGTCTTCAAATCCGGCCACCGGAGATCCCCTTCACCGTCCCCGCCGCATCAGCTCGTCCCCGACCTCGCCGACTGCCTCGACGTGACCCCCGTGAGCTCAGCCACCTCCCCACCCTCTCCGTCCCCTCTCTCGAGCCCAGTAGCGACTGCACGTAGCTCACTCGCACGCGCCGCCGCGGAGCTCATCGTCGACGAGGCTCCGGCCACCCAATGGCCGCGCCACCCTGTCCACTAGCCCTACCGCACCCCCAGGAGCTCAACGCACTAAACCACGCGCCTCTCCGTTCCCCCTAGCGACTAGTTCGACCTCACCCGAGCTCCTGCCGCCACCAAACTTGTCGCCGGCGTCGTTTCCGGCCACCCCAGCTCCACCCACTGCCACCACTCGACGCAGCTCACTCCCCGCATCACGTAGATGGTCTCCGCCGTCCTTTTGGTCGCCGGAGTGCAAAACCCGCACTGCTCCGCCGCGTCTGGCCTCGCCGGCGAGTTTGACCTTGTTTGACCCCGTGTGGGCCCAGGTTGACTTTCCCCTGAGTCTATGATAGGTGGGGCCGGCCTGTTAATTAGTTTAGGATTAATACTAACTAATTTTAATTAGTTTAGTCACTGACATATGGGCCCAGGCCCCACTGACAGTTAGTTAGTGTTAATTTAATCCTGTTAGTTAGCTGAGTCACTAACAGACAGGGCCCACCAGTCAGGTTTGACCTGGCCGACCCAGTTGACCCGCTGACGTCACACCTATGTCATGCTGACGCATTAATTCAATTACTGGATTTATTCTTTAATAGGAAATTCTAGAAAATAGCCAAAACTTCTAAAAATCATAGAAAATCAACCATAACTCCAAATGCAAAGATTTATATATGAAAAATGATCAGAAAAATTCAATCTATCCATCTATAATGGTTTCATGCATGACAAAACAAGTTAACCTTGCTGTTTAAGCAAAATAAGATAATGCACTAATAAGGCTAAGTTAAATGAACTATCATTTAAATCTTTGATTCAAATGGGTTCATTCCTTTCTGTTTTAGCTTGCATTAGGCCAAGACACATTCATTTTGCCATGTCATAGCATGCATCATATTGTTGCATATTGTCATGTGTTGATTATGTTCGGTGTGTCTTTCGTGGTAGGTTCTGCCTCCGAGGATAACCCCGAGTATCCGTTTGAAGGGCAGTACCCTACTACCACTACATCAGGCAAGCAACCCATTGATCATTCCGATACAATCCCATGTTCTCGCTTTTGGTCTTGTTTACTGCATTAAGACAACGCGATTCAAACTGCTGTGTGCTACGGTAGTTGAACCCTTATCCTCTGCATGACTTGTCATTGCCACAGTAACTAGATGAAACCCACTAGCATGTGTAGGAGTTGATTGAGCCATGTGTGTGATTCCTACCTTGCTATGCCTGCTATGCTTAGAGTTGTGTCAGGCCTGGTTCATCTGGGTGATGGGCTAGAGTGAAATGATTATGTCAGTAATGTGAGGGATGTGTTGAACATGTTTTGGTAAAGGTATCGATGAGAGGCCATGTAGGAGTACATGGTGGGTTGTTTCATTGAGGCCGTCTGTAGGAACTAAGATCTGTATGCGTGATTTAAGATTCAACTACTACCACACATTGGGCCCTGAAATATGACCCCACTCGACTTACTGACCCCTCTCGCCCTCTGTCCAGGAGTTGCAACTAGTTTCTGGTGTTTGTAGGTTATGTGTTGGCGGCCGTGCGTAGCGCTGACCCTAGGGGTGGGCTATGATGCGGTAGATACACTGTGGCCGGGTATGTCGGGAGCCCGTTTGGCGTCTCGGGACCCTGTACACATCGTTTGGGGCCGTTGAGGACATCCCGGCCGGATTTCCTTGCGGATGGAACCTGAATAGGCGATAAACCTGGACTAGAGACTTGTGTGGTTAGTCAGGTCGTGGTCTACACCCACGTCGGTTTTCGCTTGAAGTCTGCCGAGCACATGTCGTGTGCAGACGCTAAGTGGTGGAAACATGTGTGATGAAGTAAACCCCTGTAGGGTATAAAACTATTCAAATAGCCGTGTCCGTGGTAAAGGACTACTTGGTTGCCTATACAGTTCATAGACAAGTTAATGGATACTATTAAAAGACTCAAGATAAGTGTGAGTACCGAGGATGGCCCTCTTGTAGAATGACAAGGGAGGATCCCCAGTGGAGTATTGTGTTGGTGATTAGTGGACTCGTGTGCGAAAACTATTTTACTAGTGGAGTCTCGTAGGATAGCTTAGCCAAGAGTCAAAACTGGCTTGCTGCAATAACTCCACCACCTTCTTGAGAATGAGCATGTATAGTAGGTTCTGTTGTAAGACTTGCTGAGTACCTTTGTACTCATGTTTGCTTAATTACTGTTTTCAGACGACAACACCGCCCCCTCCGATGGGTTCTACGTAGACCTTGATGTCGACGAGTGACTAGCCACCCAGGTGGTGATCCTGGCCATGGAGGGCCCTATGTAGATAGACAGGGTTCGAGAAGCCTTCCTTCTTTCTAGTGTCTGTACTCAGACTAGTTGCTTCCGCATGTGCTTGTATGATTGTATGACTTGAGTGTCGGGTCGTGTGACCCCTACCTGTATGAACATGTTATGTATGGCTCTCTGGAGCCTTTAAATAAAGTACTTGAGTTGTATAGTTTTGTTGTGATGCCATGTTGTATGCACTCATATCGGGCATATTGTGTGTATGATTGAAATGCTCGGTATGAGCGGGATCCAACAATCTAGTTGTTTATCCTTGGCAGCCTCTCATATGGGGAAATGTAGTCTAGTGCTTCCTGAGCGATAGTAGTCCGCTACAGCCCGGTTCACCGGAGTCCTGCTAGCCCAGCACTACTGCTCTGGACACTTGACTGGCCGGCATGTGTTTCACTTTGTTCCTATGTCTGTCCCTTCAGGGAAATGTCACGCGGTGACATCCGGAGTCCTGTTAGCCCAGTGCTACAGCCCAGATTCACTCGCTGATGACCGACATGTTCGATGTGATTCATGTATGCATGTCTCCATAGGTCTGTGCCGCTTTGGGTTCATGACTAGCCATGTCGGCCCGGATTCTCTGTCATATGGATGCTAGCGACACTATCATATACATGAGCCAAAAGGCGCAAACGGTCTCGGGCCATGGTAAGGCGACACCCGTGGGATACCGTGCGTGAGGCCGCAATGTGATATGAGGTGTTATCGACTAGATCGATGTGACTTGGAATCGGGGTCCTGACAGCGTTGGCATCAGAGCCGGACTGCCTGTAGGTTCGTTGAGCCAAACTGGTCGATGTCGAGTCTAGAAATGCTTTAGTTATATGTAGGGGAATTGATTGTGGGAGGGAATGTAAGGCTCTTTTACTCCTTTACCTTATGCCCTCTGATCTGAGTCATTCTCTTCTCATTCAACGTGGGTTAAGGACTAGGCTCTCTTCTTCTATCAGGTTCACGTGTTACTAATCCATAGTAGCTTATAGGATTGTTGTTACAAGCCTCAGTATAGTTTGTACTACTTTTAGTATGTTGCCAGTTGAATCAGAACCTTGATATGATGTTGTTGAGTGGTATTGCAAACTATTGTGGATGTCTCAAATCTTTTTCTGAGCATTTACAGCTGTTATGCTGTCCAATTTTCCCTAGAAATTCTAATGTCTTGCATTGTGGTTGTGCTTTCAGATGGCCACTCGTGCTCAAAACCAAGTGGTTCGCCTGACCCGGTGCCTCGATGTGCCCGGTCATACTGCTATGTTAGTCCGGGTAATGATCAAGACGGGTTACCGTTGGTATCCCGAATACACTGTCGAAGAGCAATTCCGAGACTTTAATCAAAGCCAATATTTCTGCACCGTCAGGATATTTCCTTCTTATCCTGGATCTACCGAGCCCCTCCACTGTTCCTATGGACTCAGGGTTACTGTTGAGATGGCTGTGCAGGATGCTGCCTATTCCATGATGACCATCATGCGAGTCCGGACCAGCCTGCTTCGGAACACCGACTTCCATTATATGCCAGCTTCACTTCCGGGAGCACAAGGGTATCTCCAGGCTATCTATGCTGACTCCACTCAGGAGGACTCACTAACGCGTACCACTGCCGAGATGCTCGAGGATAAGGACCGAGAGAATCAGGCCGTGAGACTGGAGCTTTTCAACACCCGTGCTGATCATTGGGCCACTTTGACTCGGTTTGCACCTGCGGTGCAAGCTGGATGTATGGATACAAGGGATCTATATCCTGTGAGATCTGCTCTGCAAGACATGGTGGATTGGCGTGATGTGGGAGGCATCACCCCACCCCATGGTCCCCGCAGGCCACCGTTTGTTGGTCCAAGACCTCATCCTAGCCCCTTTGGTCCACAAGCTCCTCAGGACCGTCTGTTCCCGGATGATCACGTTGAACTTCCAGGCTATGGAGGTGACTTCTATGAGGACTACTACGGAGCTGTCTGAGTTAGTAGTAGTATCACTAGTATTGTAATAGTTGTATCTCCACTGTCCTGCGTGAATTGTGGAATATGACTTTGTGTGTAATCAATCCCGGAGGTGTAGACAAATAATGTATAGGAACTTGGAATGCCTCCGATGAGATGTAACATCTTTCATCATAGTTGTACAGTAGCCTGGACTTGTACTAAACTATGTATGGTATGTAAGACCGTTGGTATATATATGGCAGTTCTATATTACCATGACATACGGATGAACATCTCTGCATTCCGTGGTATCCGTTACATTCTGCACTTCCTTGCTAAGTTTGTGCCATCCTTATCTAAACCGTTGTCTTGTTTTCCCCTAGGATGGTCAACACCCGCAGCAACCCTGCTGCCCCGGAGCAGGGGGAAGCCAGTGCAGTTAGGGGTGAAAATCTGCCTCACCCGCCTTCTCTGGTCGAAGTGGTGCTGGAGGCGGAAAGAAACAAGAGTGAGACTAACCGCTTGCTGGAGCGGATTGAGCAGAACACTGCACGCCATCAGCGAAATGACTTGGTGTCAATCAATGACTTTATCAAGCTGTACCCACCAAAGTTTAACCATTCCATCGAGCCCCTCGACGCGGATGACTGGCTTCGCAACATCACCCACAAGCTACGTTCTGCCAACGTAGCCGAAGCTGATAAGGTTACTTATGCTGCCTATCACCTCGAAGGCCCTGCTAGCCTTTGGTGGGAAAATTTTGAAGCTATGCGCCCGGTCGGCCAAATCACTACTTGGGCTGAATTCAGTGAGGCTTTCCGTGAGCATCACATTCCGGAAGGTCTCATAGATCGCAAGAGGGAAGAGTTTTGCAATTTCACCCAAGGAAGACTGACTGTGGATGCATATAGTCGTGAATTTAGGAATCTGGCACGATATGCTCCTGAAGAGGTATCCACCGACGCTAAGAAGCAGTCAAGGTTCCGCAAGGGACTTAGCCCTGAGCTTCACCGTGATCTTCGTCTGCACGAGTGCACCTCCTTTCAGAAGTTGGTCAACAAAGCCATCAGTGCTGACACATGCCAGTCTGATTATGACGCTTCACGCAAGCACTCTCGTGATTTTGGCTCTTCATCCGGCTCTGGATCTCAGAAGCGCCGGGTGTGGATTCCAAGCACGACACTGCCACCCAGGTTCATTCCGAGGCCATTGAGGGAGTCCTGGATTAGGGGGTGTTCGGATAGCCAGACTATACCTTCAGCCGGACTCCTGGACTATGAAGATACAAGATTGAAGACTTCGTCCTGTGTCCGGGAGGGACTTTCCTTGGCGTGGAAGGCAAGCTTGGCGATACGGATATGTAGATCTCCTACCATTGTAACCGAATCTATGTAACCCTAACCCTATCCGGTGTCTATATAAACCGGAGGGTTTTAGTCCGTAGGACAACATACACATCAATGATCATACCATGGGCTAGCTTCTAGGGTTTAGCCTCTTCGATCTCGTGGTAGATCTACTCTTGTACTACCCATATCATCAATATTAATCAAGCAGGACGTAGGGTTTTACCTCCATCGAGAGGGCCCGAACCTGGGTAAAACTTCGTGTCCCCTGCCTCCTGTTACCATCCGGCCTAGACGCACAGTTCGGGACCCCCTACCCGAGATCCGCCGGTTTTGACACCGACATTGGTGCTTTCATTGAGAGTTTCTCTGCGTCGTCGCCGTCAGGCTCGATGGCTCCTACGATCACCAATAACGATGCAGACCAGGGCGAGACCTTCCTCCCCGGACAGATCTTCGTCTTCGGTGGCTTCACACTACGGGCCAATTCACTTGGCCATCTGGAGCAGATCGAAAGCTATGCCCCTGGCCGTCAGGTCAGATTTGGAAGTTTAAACTACACGACTGACATCCGCGGGGACTTGATCTTCGACGGATTCGAGCCACTGCCGAGCGCGCCGCACTGTCACGACGAGCATGATCTAGCTCTGCCGCCGAACAGTGGCCTGGAGGCCGCACCCACATCGGCTCTGAACCTTAATTCGGAGCCAACCGCGCCGATCGAGGATGGGCGGTTGGACGCCACCCCGGGGACTGTGACCCCAACGGCGATTGAGCCGAACACCAGCCTCGTACTCCGCGAGACCCGTGACTCCAAGGAGGCAGACTCCTCTCCGAACTCCGAACCCTCCGCCCCCCTGCCGATCGAATCCGATTGGGCGCCGATCATGGAGTTCACTACCGCGGACATCTTTCAGCACTCGCCTTTCGGCGATATCCTGAAGTCATTGAAGTCTCTCTCTTTATCAGGAGAGCCCTGGCCGGACTACGATCAGCAAGGTTGGGGTACAGACGATGAAGAAATTCAAAGCCCACCCACCACCCACTTTGTAGCCACTATCGACGACTTAACCAACATGCTCGACTTCGACTCCGAAGACATCGACGGTATGGAAGCCGATGAAAGAGATGATGAAGAACCAGCGCCTACTAGGCCCTGGAAAGCCACCTCGTCATATGACATATACATGGTGGACACCCCAAAAGAGGGAGATGGCGATGGAACAGCGGAGGATGACCCCTCCAAGAAACCGCCTAAGCGCCGGCGTCAGCGGCGCCGCTCAAAATCCCGCCAAAACAAATACGGCGATTCCAGCACGGGAGATAATAACACTCCGGAAAGTGCCGAAGAAAACCCCCTCCAGCAAGACTTAGCACAGGAGGATGGAGAAACCAGCCCTCATGAGAGAGCGGCAGACAGAGAGGTCGAGGACGATAATTATATGCCTCCCTCCGAAGATGAGGCAAGCCTCAACGACGACAAATTCGTCGTGCCAGAGGATCCCGTCGAGCAAGAGCGTTTTCAACACAGGCTTATGGCCACGGCAAGAAGCCTCAATAAAAAACAGCAGCAGCTTAGAGCTGATCAAGATTTGCTGGTCGATAGATGGACTGAAGTCCTTGCGGCCGAAGAGCATAAACTCAAATGCCCCTCCAAGAGCTACCCAAAGCGCAAGTTGCTACCCCAATTAGAGGAGGAAGCACTTGATGCGGCCGACCGGCCACCTCGTGGCCGCGACAGAGAAGCCTCCCGGCCCTCCACTCAAGCCGCACCCCGTACCAAAGGCACGAGAATATGCGCCGGACTTACGATACATGTTGGAGGACAAGGCAAGGCAAACAAGATCGATCTACGGATCGCGTGGGCGCCCCACGGCTCGAGACGGTAACTGTCACGCCGGCCACAAATTCGGCAGGGCCGAACACAGTAGACAAAGCTCACTGGAGCTACGTCATGATATAGCCCAGTACAGAGGCGCCGCACACCCACTATGCTTTACAAATGAAACAATGGATCATCAAATCCCCGAGGGTTTCAAACCCGTAAACATCGAATCATATGATGGCACAACAGATCCTGCGGTATGGATCGAGGATTATCTCCTTCATATCCACATGGCCCGCGGCGACGATTTCCATGCCATCAAATACCTCCCACTCAAGCTTAAAGGACCACCTCGGCATTGGCTTAACAGCTTGCCAACAGGATCAATCAGTTGTTGGGAGGACCTGGAAGCCGCATTCCTCGACAATTTCTAGGGCACATATGTGCGACCCCCAGACGCCGATGACCTAAGTCACATAATTCAGCAGCCAGAGGAATCGGCCAGGCAATTCTGGACACGGTTCCTAACAAAGAAAAATCAAATAGTCGACTGTCCGGACGCTGAGGCCCTAGCAGCCTTCAAGCACAATATCCGTGACAAGTGGCTGGCCCGGCACCTTGGACAGGAAAAGCCAAAATCTATGGCAGGACTCACGACACTCATGACCCGCTTTTGCGTGGGAGAAGACAGCTGGCTTGCTCGTAGCAACAATATGACCAAGAACCCTGGTAATTCGGACACCAGGGACAGTAGTGGCAGGTCGCGTCGCAACAAGCAGAAGCGCCACATTAACGGTGATAATGCTGAGGATACGACAGTTAATGCCGGATTCAGAGGTTCTAAATCCGGTCAGCGAAAAAAGCCATTCAAACGGAATCCTAGGGGCCCATCCAGTTTGGACCGAATACTCGACCGCTTGTGCCAGATACATGGCACCCCCGAAAAGCCGACTAATCACACCAACAGGGATTGTTGGGTGTTCAAGCAGACAGGCAAGTTAAACGCCGAAAATGAAGACAAGGGGCTGCATAGCGATGACGATGAGGAGCCCCAGCCGCCGAACAACAGTGGACAGAAGGGTTTTCCCCCACAAGTGCGGACGGTGAACATGATATACGCAACCCACGTCCCCAAAAGGGAGCGGAAGCGCACGTTAAGGGACGTATACGCGGTAGAGCCAGTCGCCCCAAAGTTCAACCCATGGTCCTCCTGCCCGATCACCTTTGATCGAAGGGACCATCCCACTAGCATCCGTCATGGCGGATTCGCCGCATTGGTCCTAGACCCAATTATTGATGGATTTCATCTCACTAGAGTCCTTATGGATGGCGGCATCAGCCTGAACCTGCTTTACCAGGATACAGTGCGGAAAATGGGCATAGATCCCTCGAGGATTAAGCCCACCAAAACAACCTTTAAAGGCGGAATACCAGGTGTAGAGGCCAACTGTACAGGCTCAGTCACACTTGAAGTGGTCTTCGGATCTCCAGATAATTTCCGCAACGAGGAGTTAATCTTCGACATAGTCCCGTTTCGCAGTGGTTATCACGCACTGCTCGGGCAAACTGCATTCGCTAAGTTCAATGCGGTACCGCACTACGCATACCTTAAGCTCAAGATGCCAGGCCCTCGAGGAGTAATTACGGTCAATGGAGACACCGAACGCTCCCTCCGAACGGAGGAGCACACGGCGGCCCTTGCAGTGGAAGTACAAAGCAGCCTCTCCAGGCAGTTCTCCAGTCCGGCCACTAAACGACCGGACACCGTCAAGCGCGCCCGGAGTAACCTACAACAAGACCGCCTGGCACAATCCGAGCAGGCGTAGCAACATGGCCCCAACCCCAACCCTTGCAAAAAGGCGACACCAGTACTTTGCGTACATAACTACGCTCTAGAGATACCATGGGTACAGGGGGAGGGGCACCATCATGGCACGCCCAAAAATACGGCTTAAACCGTACCAGGAGCTACCGATTTTTTAATTTTCTCTTACTTTCAGGACTCCATCCTTCGGAAGGCCTGTTCGGCAGTTCAATTGCCGCACAAACGGTGTAAGAACCAGGGAAGCAGACAAGCCACACCGCAGTACGAAACTCCCAGGGGCTTTAGTACCCCTCAATATGGTGTGAGAAGTCCGAACACTTTAACAAGTGCGGCACCCCGAACTTATAGCATTATATGCATCGGCTCCGTATCATGTCTTGGGTCAATAGTTGGGTTTGCCCGGCTCGTATGTTTTGGTGCCTTACGTTCCGCTATATTGGCTAAGGTAGCACTAGGAGAACCACTGCGATTGTGCCCCAGTTGAGCTAGGTCGAGCACCTCAGTGGAGAAAGCTAAAACTGACTGTCATGATGAAGCGAGAGCTGGTCGCTGTTCGAGAGGTTTTTCGAGTCCTTAAAGACTTATGCCGCTTAGGGCGAGGAGCCGGCTCTGTCCGGCCAAGGCATGGATAGCGCCCCGAACTCGGTCTTCCGAATACCAGGGGCTTTGCAGAAAATTTAAAATTATTGAATTCTATGGCTAAGTGAGAGTGTTCATGCATTATAGTCCGATTGCCTTGTTCGTTGGGCTGAGCGCCTCCCTCGAAGGACCCAAACATGGGAAAAAGAGCGCTCAGGTTTATCCCCGAACACCCCAGCACTAGCGGCACGGGGGCAGAAGCCGACGACTCGCCATCTCTCAGAATTGATAAACAACCGCACAGAAGGTAATATTTTAAATTCCAATAGAATTGCTTAGCGCATATGAACAAGTTTTCAGCGCACAGGACAAAACGAGCAAGTTTCACTCAAAAATTACATCCCTAGAACATTCATCCGCCACAAGGCGGGCACCCTTCAGAACATCCTTATAGTAATTCTCGGGCTTGCGATGCTCTTTCCCCGGCGGTGGCCCGTCCTTCACAAGCTTCTCAGCATCCAGCTTGCCCCAGTGCACCTTAGCACGGGCAAGGGCCCTACGGGCACCTTCAATGCATATGGAGTGCTTGATGACTTCGAGCCTTGGATAGGCCTCCACCAATCGCCGCACCAGCCCGAAATAGCTCCCAGGCAGAGCCCCTCCAGGCCACAGCCGAACAATGAGGCCCTTCATGGCCTGTTCGGCCGCCTTGTGGAGCTCAACCAGTTGCTTCAGCTAGTCGCTCAGGGGCACGGGGTGTCCGGCCTCAGCATACTGTGACCAGAACACCTTCTTTGTCGAGCTGCCCTCCTCGGCCCGATAGAATGCGGCGGCATCAGACACACTCCGGGGAAGATCTGTGAACGCTCCTGGAGAGCTCCAGATTTGGGTAAGTAACAAGTAACTCGCGTTTATGTGTTTGCTTTGCATAAAGAATGCCTTACCCGCCGCTATCTTCTTCACCTCATCCAACTCCTGGAGGGTCTTCTGGGATTCAGCCTTGGCAGACTTGGCATTTTCAATAGCCACCGCGAGCTCGGACGCTCGCGTCTTTGAGTCAAGCTCCAAACTCTCATGTTTTTCCATGAGAGCCTGGAGCTCTTGCCGCACCTTGCCAACCTCGGCCTCATACTTCTCCCGCTCGGTGCGCTCCGAGGCCGCCCTCTTCTCGGCCTCGACCAGCGCTTGCTTAAGGGTCGCCACTTCAGACGTGGCCCCTAAAATAGCCACGATAATCCGGTCATTCTTTGCAATTGCACCTTTTATATATATTTAAAAACAAGGTATTTCTTACCTTCATTGTCCTCGAGCTGCTTCTTGACATGCCCGAGCTCTTGCTCGGACCGCTCGAGGTTCTGCTTTAGCATGTCCACTTCCGCAGTCAGTGTGGCGGACGCAAGCTGGGAAGCCTGCATATGCATATTGACTCATTTTTGTTAGACTCTTGCGAATTCTATTTTGATCCTCTATTCGGCTTTTCTTTCCGAACGCCCAACAGAGCATCAGGGGCTACTGTCTATGCGGTACTATTATTTACACATTCTTTACTTACCTTAAAGCCTATCAAAAGGCTAGTACAAGCTTCAGTCAGTCCGCTCTTGGCGGACTGAACCTTCTGGACCACCGCACTCATAATAGTGCGGTGCTCCTCGTCGATGGAGGCGCCTTGGAGCGCCTCCAACATATTGTCCGGTGCCTCTGGTTGGACGGAGGCCACCGACACGGTGGACTTACTCCTCTTGGAAGGAGGTCCCTCACCGGACTCTGGAACCTTTGAAGGTTTCGGAGCGGTGTCCGGCCTAGAGCCAGACTTGGAGCCCTGGGGGGTTTCATCCCCTTTACTCCTGGAGTCCGGGAGGTCGCCTTGCGGCGCCTCCAGGACCACCTCCTCTCGGCTTGGAAACTGTTGGGACAACACTTCGGTGTCGTTCGTAGGGCGGGGGGAGGAAGCCGTCGGAAGCGAGTTTACATCCGACGAGTCCAGTGAGCCGCTCGACAATGCGTCGAGCTGGTCTTTGGGTGGGCTGCATAAACATATTCGACGTAAGGGAAAGCTGTGCAATAAACAAATAATATAAATTACTCTGGTATTCGGATACTTACAATTTTGCCAGGGGCTTGGCCCTGTGCTACCACTCCTCTCCGCCGTCGTCGGCGTTGGTGGAGTAGTCCAGAGGAAGGGTTTTCCCCTTCTTGGACCCTCTGGCCTCCCCAGAGAGGGCGGCCTTCCTTTTCTTCTCTCCTCCCACTGGAGGGGGAGAGGTTTCTTCTTCTTCCTCCTCGTCTTCATGGGAGGAATGCGCCTCGGAACCATCGGATGATGGATCCGACACCTCCTGGCGTCGGACACTCTTTCGAGTCCCCGCGGCCTTTTTTGCGGCCTTCTTCTCCGGCACCACATAGGGTGCCGGAACCATCAGCTTCACCAAGCGAGCGTTCGCTGGGCCTTCGGGCAAAGGAGCCGGACAATTGATCTGTCCAGATGTCACCTGCCAATCCTGTCAAAGGTAAGGGAGCTCAGATCCCGCATGGAGTCAAACTATGAAAAACTGATACCCTATAAAAGGAAAAAACAGCTTACCATGAGAGCGTGACGCTGCGCACTGAATCCGCGATCCCCGGTAGCGGATGCGGGAGCCTCGGCGCCCTTGAAAAGCACCTTCCAGGCATCTTCGTACGTCGTGTCGAAGAGCCTGCTCAGAGTTTGGTGCCGCGCCGGGTCGAACTCCCACAGGTTGAAAGCCCGTTGTTGACACGGGAGGATCAAGCGGATGAGCATAACCTGGACTACGTTGACTAGTTTGAGCTTCTTGTCCACCAGGGTTTGGACGCATGTTTGGAGTCCGATCAACTCTCCCTTCTTGCCCCACGACAGGCCGTCTCCTTCCAGGAGGTGAGCCGCGTAGGGGGTCCAGATCGGAACTCGGGGGGTGCGACCCATTCGGCGTCGCGTAGCTCGGTGATGTAAAACCACCCCGATTGCCACCCCTTCAGGGTCTCCACAAAGGAGCCCTCGAGCCATAGGACGTTGGCCATCTTGCCCACCATGGCGCCTCCACACTCCGCCTGGTTGCCACGCACCACCTTCGGCTTGACGTTGAAAGTCTTGAGCCATAGGCCGAAATGGGGGCGGATGCGGAGGAAGGCCTCGCACACGACGATAAACGCCGAGATGTTGAGGACGAAGTTCGGGGCCAGATCGTGGAAATCCAGGCCGTAGTAGAACATGAGCCCCCGGACAAATGGGTGGAGAGGGGAGCCCAGTCCGCAGAGGAAATGGGGGAGGAACACCACCCTCTCATGGGGCCTAGGGGTGGGGATGAGCTGCCCCTTTTCGGGGAGCCGATACGTGATGTCGTTAGATAGGTATCCGGCCTTCCTTAGCTTTTTGATATGTCCCTCCGTGACGGAGGAGACCATCCACTTGCCTCCCGCTCCGGACATGGCTGGAGAAGGTTGAGGTGGGGAGTGCGGACTTGGGCGCTGGAGCTCGAGTGCGCAAGAATGGATAGGCAAAGGAGGAAGAAGGCATATGTGAAAGGGTGGATCCTTATCCCCTTATATGGGTGGACGCAACTACATGTCCCCACCAGCCTGGTAAAACCCGCTTATCTCCAAGCGCCGTAATCAATGGCGCGGTTGGGTTACCCACGCCCGTATTGATGAGAATCCCGGGATAAGGGGACACGATCTCTGCTTTAACAAGACGTGCCAAGGAAACCGCCTCGCATAACGCGTTGAGGTGGGATAATGAAACGACTCGGATAAAGGCTTGGCCGTGGTGTGTCACGCTACAGAATACGTCAGCAGATTAGATTGGTGTAAACATTATTCTCTCTATGGCAATATGTGGAAACTTATTTTACAGAGTCGGACACTATCTTTGTGTTCAAAATCTTCTCCGAAGTACTTGGAGGAGGAACCCGCCTTGCAATGCCGAAGACAATCTGCGCGCCGGACTCGTCGTCATTGAAGCCTGGTTCAGGGGCTACTGAGGGAGTCCTGGATTAGGGGGTGTTCGGATAGCCGGACTATACCTTCAGCCGGACTCCTGGACTATGAAGATACAAGATTGAAGACTTCGTCCCGTGTCCGGGAGGGACTTTCCTTGGCGTGGAAGGCAAGCTTGGCGATACGGATATGTAGATCTCCTACCATTGTAACCGACTCTATGTAACCCTAACCCTATCCGGTGTCTATATAAACCGGAGGGTTTTAGTCCGTAGGACAACATACACATCAACGATCATACCATAGGCTAGCTTCTAGGGTTTAGCCTCTTCGATCTCATGGTAGATCTACTCTTGTACTAACCATATCATCAATATTAATCAAGCAGGACGTAGGGTTTTACCTCCATCGAGAGGGCCCGAGCCTGGGTAAATCTTCGTGTCCCCTGCCTCATGTTACCATCCAGCCTAGACGCACAGTTTGAGACCCCCTACCCGAGATCCGCCGGTTTTGCCACCCAGGTTCATTCCGAGGCCATCCTTTGAGGCGCCTCGTCCCAACCATCAGTTTGCACCGTCCAAGCCCTATGGTGGCCCCGCTGCTAATGCTGCTCCACGCCCCAATGTTGTGACATGTTTCAAGTGTGGAGAGCCGGGTCACTATAGTCGAGAGTGTCCTCAGAATAACAACCCCAATCAGTCTGGAAAGTCCGTTGGTCGTGGTAAGCCAGCGGGAAAGACAATCTACGCCAAGCCGGTCACCACTACACGTGGCCATGTCAACTATGTTTCAGCCGAGGAGGCTCATGAGGATCCTAACGTCGTCCTTGGTACGCTCCTTGTTAATTGCCATCCGGCATCTGTTCTTTTCGATACTGGAGCATCTCATTCATTCATATCCGAGAACTATGCTCGATTGCATAACACGACATTCTGTGACATGCCCGCTACCATGGAAATTCAAACCCCTGGCTCTAGATGGCAAACTTCTAGAGTAAGCCATGGGAATGAAATTCTTGTCAATAGACTTGTCTTCCTTGCATCCTTAATAGCTCTCAAGTCCTCGGACATAAACATCATCTTGGGTATGGACTGGATGTCAGCTCATTATGCTAAGATTGATTGTGCCACTAGAACCGTTCAACTTACTCACCCATCGGGCAAGACAGTCAATGTCTTAACTCGAGTGGCCAAGTGCCAGCTTTACTCCCTAAATGCCAACCCCCTTCCAGACCTTGAGGATGTTTCGGTAGTCCGAGACTTTTTGGATGTCTTTCTAGAAGAACTGCCAGGTGTTCCACCTAACAGGGATGTCGAGTTTGTGATAGACCTTGTTCCAGGAACCGTTCCAATTTCTAGAAGACCCTATAAGATGGCACCCTTAGAACTAGCCGAGCTTAAGAACCAACTCAATGAGTCCTTGAAAAAGGGTTTCATCCATCCTAGTTCCTCTCCTTGGGCTTGCCCCGTCCTCTTTGTCAAGAAGAAGGATGGAACGGATTGGATGGTTGTAGATTACCGACCTGTCAACTTGGTCACCATCAAGAACAAGTATCCGCTTCCCAGGATCAACGATCTGTATGATCAGCTCGCTGGATCCTCAGTCTTTTCCAAGATGGATTTGAGATTGGGCTACCATCAAATCAAAATCAGGAACGGGGACATTCCCAAAACGGCCTTTGTTACTCGCTATGGCCAATATGAGTACACCGTTATGTCCTTCGGGCTAACCAATGCCCCAGCCACCTTCTCTCGGTTAATGAACTCGGTCTTCATGGAGTATTTGGATAAATTCGTCGTAGTATACCTCGATGACATACTCATCTACTCCAAGAATGAAGAGGAACATGCCGAACATCTAAGGCTGGTATTGACGAAACTTTGAGAGCATCGCCTTTATGCCAAATTCTCCAAGTGTGAATTTTGGTTGCCAGAAGTGACCAATCTAGGCCATGTAATCTCTGGTAAGGGTATTGCTGTCAATCCCGAGCGAGTTCAAGCCGTCCTTGATTGGACTCCACCTAAGACGGTCAAGCAAGTTCGGAGCTTCCTTTGCTTAGCGAGCTATTGCCGCCTCTTCATCGAGAATTTCTCCAAGGTTGCTAAACCTCTAACTGAACTCCTCAAGAAAGATAAAAAGTTCGAGTGGACTCCACAGTGCGAGTTCAGCTTTCAGGAACTGAAAAGACGCCTGACATCTGCTCCCGTACCGGTACCACTAGATTTCTCTAAGGACTTTATTATCTATTGCGACGCCTCGCGACAAGGACTAGGTTGCATACTCATGCAAGATCGTCAGGTAATTGCCCATGCTTCACGACAATTACACCCACATGAGGAAAACTATCCGACACATGACCTAGAGCTTGCAGCTGTAGTCCATGCACTCAAAACGTGGTGACATTACCTTCTCGGTAATCGTTGCGAGATCTTCACCGATCACCAAAGTTTGAAATATATCTTCACCCAGCCGGATTTGAATCTCAGGCAAAGACATTGGGTCGAGTTGATCTCGGATTACGACTTAGGAATAACTTACACCCCGGGCAAAGCCAATGTCATGGCTGATGCACTAAGTCGTAAGTCCTATTGTAACAATCTAATGTTACAACAAAGTCAACCACTTCTCCATGAGGAATTTCGTAAGCTTAATCTTCACATTGTTCCTCGAGGATCCTATCCACCCTGGTGGCGAAACCTACCCTTACGGATCAAATCATAGCTGCCCAGAAGTGTGATAAGGGCATATTCCGGATTAAGGAAAACATTGCTAGCGGAGTTGCTAAATATTTTTCCATGGATGAGCGAGGTGTTGTCTTCTTCGAGAAC
The DNA here is from genome assembly GCF_002162155.2 of Triticum dicoccoides. Lineage (NCBI taxonomy): Eukaryota > Viridiplantae > Streptophyta > Magnoliopsida > Poales > Poaceae > Triticum > Triticum dicoccoides. The sequence goes on from NC_041390.1 coordinate 550,386,233, forward strand.
CGCTTGGTGGTTCCCAAGAAACAACATCTACGCCAGTTGATTCTCAAGGAAGCTCATGACTCCCCTCTCACAATTCATCCCGGTAGTACCAAGATGTATCAAGACCTACGCCAGAGGTTTTGGTGGACTAGGATGAAGAGATAAATTGCTCAATACATTGCTAGCTGCGACGTCTGTCGTCCTGTTAAAGCAGAGCATCAATGGCCTGCTGGCACCCTTCAACCTTTGGCTATTCCTGAGTGGAAATGGGATAAAATCAGTATGGATTTCATTACTGGGTTTCCCAGGACCAAGAGAGGGAATAATGCCATCTTCGTCGTGATCGACCGTCTTTCCAAAGTAGCCCACTTTCTACCTGTTCGTGAGAGTATCACCGCTAGCCAGCTAGCTGACTTATACATCTCCTGAATAGTGTCTCTTCATGGTGTTCCATTGGAAATTAACTCAGACCGTGGGAGTCTCTTCACCTCTCGATTTTGGGAAATTTTCCAAAATGCTATGGGAACTCGTCTCTCTTTTAGCACCGCCTTCCATCCTCAATCAAGTGGTCAAGTAGAGCGAGTCAATCAAATTCTGGAAGATATGCTCCGAGCTTCTGTCATCTCATTCGGAATGGGTTGGGAGAAATGCCTTCCATTCGCGGAGTTTGCTTATAACAATAGTTATCAAGCTAGCTTGGGCAAAGCTCCTTTCGAAGTTCTCTATGGACGAAAATGTCGAACGCCTCTTAACTGGTCAGAAACCGGGGAAAGGCAACTCTTTGGCCCGGATATGATTCAGGAAGCAGAGGAGCAGGTTTGCGTTATTCATGAGAAATTGAAAACAGCCCAATCTCGTCAAAAGAGCCAATATGATCATAAACATAAGCTCATGACTTATGAAGTCGGCGAGAAGGCTTACCTTCGGGTTACTCCGTTAAAGGGAACCCATCATTTCGGTATCAAAGGCAAATTGGCTCCTCGTTACATCAGACCCTTTCGCATTCTTGCCAAACGAGGAGAAGTTGCCTACCAATTGGAACTACCTTCGCATCTTTCCAGAGTTCATGATGTCTTCCACGTTTCTCAACTCAGGCGTTGCTTCGCAGATCCTATCCGTGGAGTGGACCATGAAACGCTTGATCTACAAGATAACCTCTCATATCGGGAATATCCCGTTCGTATCCTTGATCAAGCCGAGCGTACCACTCGACGCCATAATATCAAGTTTCCCAAGGTTCAATTGTCACACCATTCCGAGAAAGAAGCCACTTGGGAAAGGGAGGATCGTCTTCGACTCGAGTACCCCACCTTCTTCCCGGAGGATCCTAAATCTCGGGACGAGATTCTTTTGAGTGGGGGTGAGTTGTCACATCCCTGTGTTAGTCATGCATTAGGATTGGTTGAACATGTGCATCATGTTTAAATTCCCAGAAAACTGAAATGGGGATGACAGAACCCCCACCACCCCCCTGGAACAACTAGGATTTACTAAAAACTTTTTCAATGAACCTGAAATGCCCTTCTAAAAAGCCCACCTTTTTTGTTTTGGGTTAAAACCTTTGACAAAAATGGTGCACATTTTTCTAGGACATCTTAAGGTCATTGGATTAATTCTTATAGTATTTGCATTTGGGCATTTAAATACTATAAAATATTTTAAATGCTCAAATAATCATAAACTAAAATGTTTGCTATTGGATATATTCTAAGCAGTAGCAATGATTAGTTTTATGATTTTTGGAAATGCCCTGGCATTTTTAATAAAGCCCTGAAGATACAGAAATAATAGAATAAATAAAAAACAGAAGAGAGAGAGAGAGGAACTTACCTGGCGCAGCCCATCTAGCCCACCAGCCGGCCCACCTGGCGGCCCAGCACTATGCTGGCCCGCGCCAGCCAGCTGCTTCTTCCCCACCAGGCAGGCAGGGAGGTGACGCCGGCGTGCCTGAGCTCGCCACGGCGCCACCTGCTTGCCGCCCGCGCCCCTGGACGCCTCCATGTCGCGCATCGAAGCCCCTGGACACGCCATTCCTCGCTACCTCTCTCCCTCGCCGTTCCCCACCATGGCCGACGCCCCTGCCGCCGCACCGTCGTTGTAGTCGCTCCCTCCGTCGTCCTCGCGCCACGCCATCGTGTCCACGAGCTCCGCCGTCGTCCACTGCTTCGCCCTAACCCATCCCCGAGCGCTCGCTCGCCCCGGAGACGCTGTGCCGAGCTCGTCTTCAACTCCGGCCACCGGAGATCCCCTTCACCGTCCCCGCCACATCAGCTCGTCCCCGACCTCGCCGACTGCCTCGACGTGACCCCCGTGAGCTTAGCCACCTCCCCACCCTCTCTGTTCCCTCTCTCGAGCCCAGTAGCGACTGCACGTAGCTCACCCGCACGCGCCACCGCGGAGCTCGTCGGCCGACGAGGCTCCGGCCACCCAATGGCCGCGCCACCCCATCCACTAGCCCTACCGCACCCCCAGGAGCTCAACGCACTAAACCACACGCCTCTCCGTGCCCCTAGTGACTAGTTCGGCCTCACCCGAGCTCCGGCCGTCGCCAAACTCGTCGCAGGCGTCGTTTCCGGCCACCCCAGCTCCACCCACTGCCACCACTCAACGCGGCTCACTCCCCGCATCACGTAGATGGTCGCCGCTGTCCTTTTGGTCGCCGGAGTGCAAAACCCGCGCTGCTCCGCCGCGTCTGGCCTCGCCGGCGGCTAAACGCCGACGAGTTTGACCCTGTTTGACCCCGTGTGGGCCCAGGTTGACTTTCCCCTGAGTCTATGACAGGTGGGGCCGGCCTGTTAATTAGTTTAGGATTAATACTAACTAATTTTAATTAGTTTAGTCACTGACATATGGGCCCAGGCCCCACTGACAGTTAGTTAGTGTTAATTTAATCCAGTTAGTTAGTTGAGTCATTGACAGACAGAGCCCACCAGTCAAGTTTGACCTGGCCGACCCAGTTGACCCGCCGACGTCACACCTATGTCATGCTGACGCATTAATTCAATTACTGGATTTATTCTTTAATAGGAAATTCCAGAAAATAGACAAAACTTCTAAAAATCATAGAAAATCAACCATAACTCCAAATGCAAAGATTTATATATGAGAAATGATCAGAAAAATTCAATATATCCATCTGTAATGGTTTCATGCATGACAAAACAAGTTAACCTTGCTGTTTAAGCAAAATAAGATAATGCACTAATAAGGCTAAGTTAAATGAACTATCATTTGAATCTTTGTTTCAAATGGGTTCATTCCTTTCTGTTTTAGCTTGCATTAGGCCAAGACACATTCATTTTGCCATGTCATAGCATGCATCATATTGTTGCATATTGTCATGTGTTGATTATGTTCGGTGTGTCTTTCGTGGTAGGTTCTGCCTCCGAGGATAACCCCGAGTATCCGTCTGAAGGGCAGTACCCTACTACCACTACATCAGGCAAGCAACCCATTGATCATTCCGATACAATCCCATGTTCTCGCTTCCGCTCTTGTTTACTGCATTAAGACAACGCGATTCAAGCTGCTGTGTGCTACGGTAGTTGAACCCTTATCCTCTGTATGACCTTTCATTGCCACAGTAACTAGATGAAACCCACTAGCATGTGTAGGAGTTGATTGAGCCATGTGTGTGATTCCTACCTTGCTATGCCTGCTATGCTTAGAGTTGTGTCAGGTCTGGTTCATCTGGGTGATGGGCTAGAGCGAAATGATTATGTCGGTAATGTGAGGGATGTGTTGAACATGTTTTGGTAAAGGTATCGATGAGAGGTCATGTAGGAGTACATGGTGGGTTGTTTCATTGAGGCCGTTTGTAGGAACTAAGATCTGTATGCGTGATTTAAGATTCAACTACTACCACACATTGGGCCCTGAAATATGACCCCGCTCGACTTACTGACCCCTCTCGCCCTCTGTCCAGGAGTTGCAACTAGTTTCTGGTGTTTGTAGGTTATGTGTTGGCGGCCGTGCGTAGCGCTGACCCTAGGGGTGGGCTATGATGCGGTAGATACACTGTGGCCGGGTATGCCGGGCGCCCGTTTGGTGTCTCGGGACCCTGTACACATCGTTTGGGGCCGTTGAGGACACCCCGACCGGATTTCCTTGCGGATGGAACCCGAATAGGCGATAAACCTGGACTAGAGACTTGTGCGATTAGTTAGTCGTGGTCTGCACCCACGTCGGTTTTCGCTTGAAGTCTACCGAGCACATGTCGTGTGCAGACGCTAAGTGGTGGAAACATGTGTGATGAAGTACACACCTGCAGGGTATAAAACTATTCGAATAGCCGTGTCCGTGGTAAAGGATTACTTGGTTGCCTATACACTTCATAGACAAGTTAATGGATACTATTAAAAGACTCAAGATAAGTGTGAGTACCGAGGATGGCCCTCTTGTAGAAAGACGAGGGAGGATCCCCAGTGGAGTATTGTGTTGGTGATTAGTGGACTCGTGTGCGAAAACTATTTTATTAGTGGAGTCTCGTAGGATAGCTTAGCCAAGAGTCAAAGCTGGCTTGCTGCAATAACTCCACCACCTTCTTGAGAAAGAGCATGTATAGTAGGTTCTGTTGTAAGACTTGCCGAGTACCTTTGTACTCATGTTTGCTTAATTACTGTTTTCAGACGACAACACCACCCCCTCCGATGGGTTCTACGTAGACCTTGATGTCGATGAGTGACTAGCCACCCAGGTGGTGATCCTGGCCATGGAGGGCCCTATGTAGATAGACAGGCTTCGAGAAGCCTTCCTTCTTTCTAGTGTCTGTACTCAGACTAGTTGCTTCCGCATGTTCTTGTATGATTGTATGACTTGAGTGTCGGGTCGTGTCACCCCTACCTTTATGAACATGTTATGTATGGCTCTCTGGAGCCTTTAAATAAAGTACTTGAGCTGTAGAGTTTTGTTGTGATGCCATGTTGTATGCACTCATATCGGTTGTGTGTATGATTGAAATGCTCGGTATGAGCGGGATCCGACAATCTAGTTGTTTATCCTTGGCAGCCTCTCATATGGGGAAATGTAGTCTACTGCTTCCTGAGCGATAGTAGTCCGCTACAGCCCGGTTCACCGGAGCTCTGCTAGCCCAGCACTACTGCTCTGGACACTTGACTGGCCGGCATGTGTTTCACTTTGTTCCTATGTCTGTCCCTTCGGGGAAATGTCACGCGGTGACATCTGGAGTCCTGTTAGCCCAGTGCTACAGCCCGGATTCACTCGCTGATGACCGACATATTCGATGTGATTCATGTATGCCTGTCTCCATAGGTCTGTGCCGCTTTGGGTTCATGACTAGCCATGTCAGACCGGGTTCTCTGTCATATGGATGCTAGCGACACTATCATATACGTGAGCCAAAAGGCGCAAATGGTCCGGGGCCATGGTAAGGCGACACCCGTGGGATACTGTGCGTGAGGCCGCAATGTGATATGAGGTGTTACCGGCTAGATCGATGTGACTTGGAATCGGGGTCCTGACATAAAATTGGAGAGAAATAAGTTGAATTAATTTTGGTAATTTTTAAAATGATTTTTATTGGATTTTAGTAGGGCAGTAACACTCTTTGAATTATTTGAATTTTTCTCAATTTTATTTGACTTGACAAAAATGTCCACGTGGTAGAAAATTTTGATATAAAATATGCCTAGGTTCTATTTTATTTTATTTCGCTTTTATTTTATTTTTGTGTGTTTAAAAAAACTTCTTCACCGAACTGGGCCGGCCCAGCAAATCGGCAGGCCACGGCCCAGCTGGCCCGACGCCGCGACTCGCTCGTCTTCCAGCTCGGGACGGAGTCCCGAGCGATCACGCAACCGCCGCTGCGGTGCTTTGCCCGGCCTCCTCTGCCCCTTCCCCACGCAACCGCCTCCTCCTCCGCCTTTAAAAGGCGAGGCCACCCCGACCCTCTCCTCCTCTCGCTTCGCCGCAGCCGCCGCCGCAAGCGAGCCGCCCCGCCGCCTAGTCCGCCGCTCCGCCTCGCTGCTCGCCGCCACACCGTCGCCCCGCGCAGTCGCCGTCGCCCGCACCTCGCCGGAGCCGCGCCACCCTCGCCGAAGTCCATTCGTCGTCGCTGCCGGTTTTATTTGGTGAACCAGTATAAGCCGCTAACCTGCCCGTTTTTTCTATTTAATTCGGTTTCGTATTATTAGATCGATTTTATTTTTATTAGATCGTTAAGTAGCAAACGTTCTCCATTTAGACAATTTTAGCGAAAGTTTTCGTTCGTTAGCATTCGATAGCGAACATTCGCTATTTATTCTTTTTCTTTTATTTTAGTTTTCTGCCAGGGACCTAGTTGTAGTTATATTTTACCATTTAGCCCCTGGTTTTCAAACGACAACATCTTTTTTCTCGTTTATCCAAATTCAACGAAACCAATGCCCACTTCTCAACTTAAACATGTTTTTGAAAATTTTAAAATTTGAATTCAAACAGTTTTGTATTTGAACTTCGTTTGATGATAACTTGAGTTTTATAACTCTGTTTGAGTTGATTCTTTTTGCAAATCGAAGCTCTTGACCTAAACTTTCTGATAAGGCCAAATTCACCTATTTTGGTACCTTAGAAATTGTTTTATGTTGCAAGAGTTATTTGCTTGTTTTTGAAGTTTTTCGAATTGTTTTCTTCGTTCTTTTCGATCTTTGGAACGATTGCTCTTGTGTGATTGCTATTACTTGCTTACGATAGATTGACCGGAGTGTGACGAGTAGAACTATCGAGAGTTTTGAGTGCGAATCATCTTCATCAACAATACATGCAAGTTCACACTTTGATCATATCCCTTTCATACCCAGTTTTTATGCATTAGTTTCAATCCTCAAACAATTGCATGTTTAGGATCTGAATAAATTATGGGTTGGGAAGTAGTTGAGGTAGTACCTATTCACCTGTTTATTATCAAACCTTTGGGAGTTACTTCTATGTTGCTTATATTGCTATGCTATGCTTGTAGACGTGGATTGGGTGAGTGTTTTCATGACATATGTGAGTTGTTAATTAATGGTTAACGTAAGGTGGCAACTTTAATACACATCTGGGTGGATTGAGGCACCTGGGGAACCCAGTGATTGCCTGTATTTTTGGAAATCCCGGGGTACCATGTGATTCTCCTATGGACTGCCACCCAGGCTCAAAGGGATCATAAGATTATTCATGCTAGAAACTTCCGTGCGCAGCCACATGCCATTATGGGCTCTGGCATAGTTGAGTAAGTTGTGGGAAACCTTTCCATGATGGGCTAGCAGATGTAGGGGATTGTAGGTGTACATGCCTATCTATCGGTTAAGGAGACCTCTTCGGAAAGACTGTGTCTCAGTCATCCGTTTCTCAAACATATTGTAGTGCGAGAAATCCAACGGAGGAGATCGAGTCTTGTGGGGAAAAGTGCACAAACCTCTGCAGAGTGTACAAACTAATCATGATTAGCCGTGTCCCCGGTTATGGACATCTTGAGTACTTGGTTCTTGGATTATCATGTTGATCTCATCACTCTAAATTAATTTTGTTGGGTTATTAATTACCTTTTAATTGGGATTGAGAGGGGGTTTACCTTCTCAATATTTTTCAACCAACTTTGTAGTTAAATAAATTATATTCCTTTGATGTAGGGAAAAATTGCTTTTCGCAAAAACATTATAACCATAAAGCCTTTCCACCAGCCATATATGCATGTAGTGATAGCCTTTATTCATCATTATCCTATGGTGTGAATTTGCCAGTACATTCAATGTACTGACCCTTTGTGGCTGCAACGTCTCATGTTGTAGGAGTCTTACGACGAGTAAGTGATGCGTTAGGGTTATGATTTCTACACTCAACTTTGCCGTTGGTGCTGATGGGAATCCACAACCTTGTTGTTACCTCCTCTATTTGGATTGAGGTAATAGTATTTATGTTACTTTATACATGTGATTTACCTCTGTTATAAATCCTCGAGTACTGTGTGTGTCAGCATACCGATCCAGGGATGACACTTAAGCACAGAGACATGATCCATTCGGGTCGGGTCGCTACAGGGGGGACCCTAAAGGGGGGCGCCCCCTTGGCTTGGGGGCCAAGCCCCCTCCCCTTGGCCGCCGCCCCCCTCTAGATATCATCAATAGGGGTCGGCCCCCTTCCCCCATTCGCCCTATAAATAGAGGGGTGGAGGGAGGGCAACAACACCGCATCCAAGGTGCAACCCTCCCCCTCTGCAACACCCCCTCCTCCTCTGTTGAGCTTGGCGAAACCCTGCCGAAGAACTGCGAGCTCCACCACCACGCCGTCGTGCTACCGGAGCTCCTCCCCAACTTCTCCTTCCCCCTTGCCGGATCAAGAAGGAGGAGACGTCCCCGGGATGTACGTGTGTTGAACGCGGAGGGGCCGTTGTTCGGCACTTAGATCGGAATCAACCACGATCTGAATCGCTACGAATATGACTCCTTCATCCGTGTTCTTGTAACGCTTCCGCATCGCGATCTTCAAGGGTACGAAGATGCAATCCCCTCTCTCTCGTTGCTAGTCTTTCCATAGATTGATCTTGGTGATGCGTAGAAAATTTTAATTTCTGCGATGATCCCCAACAGTGGCATCATGAGCTAGGTCTATGCATAGTTTCTATGCACGAGTAGAATACAAGATTTTGTGGGCGTCGATTTTTTCAATTTAGTTGCCGTTACTAGTCTTATCTTGATTCGGCGGTGATACGTCTCCAATGTATCTATAATTTTTGATTGCTCCATGCTATATTATCAACTATTTTGGATGTTTATGGGCTTTATTATACACTTTTATATCATTTTTGGGACTAACCTATTAACCCAGAGCCCAGTGCCAGTTTCTTTTTTACCTTGTTTTAGGGTTTCGAAGAAAAGGAAAACCAAACGGAGTCCAATTGACCTGAAACTTGACGGAACCCATTTTTGGAAGGAAAGAAGCCCAGAAGACTTGAAGTGCACGTAAGGGAAGCTTCGAGGAGGCCACGAGGTAGGGGGTGCACCCTCCACCCTCGTGGGACCCTCATGCCCCCCTGACGTACTTCTTCTTCCTATATATCTCCATATACCCTAAAAACATCAGGGAGCACAATAGATCAGGAGTTCCGCCGCCAGAAGCCTCCGTAGCCACCGAAAGTCAATCTAGACCCGTCCCGGCACCCTGCCGGAGGGGGCAATCCTTCTCCGGTGGCCATCTTCATCATCCCGGTGCTCTCCATGACGAGGAGGGAGTAGTTCTCCCTCGGGGCTGAGGGTATGTACCACTAGCTATGTGTTTGATCTCTCTCTCTCTCTCTCTCGTGTTCTTGAGGTGATACGATCTTGATGTATCGCGAGCTTTGCTATTATAGTAGGATCTTATATTTCTCCTCCCCCTCTACTCCCTTGTAATGGATTGAGTTTCCCCTTTGAAGTTATCTTATCGGATTGAGTCTTTAAAGATTTGAGAACACTTGATGTATGTCTTGTCGTGCGTATCTGTGGTGACAATGGGATATCACGTGATTCACTTGATGTATGTTTTGGTGATCAACTTGCGGGTTTCGCCCATGAACCTATGCATAGGGGTTGGCACACGTTTTCGATGTGATTCTCCGGTAGAAACTTTGGGGCACTCTTTGAGGTTCTATGTGTTGGTTGAATAGATGAATCTGAGATTGTGTGATGCATATCGTATAATCATACCCATGGATACTTGAGGTGACATTGGAGTATCTAGGTGACATTAGGGTTTTGGTTGATTTGTGTCTTAAGGTGTTATTCTAGTACGAACTCTAGGGCTGTTTGTGACATTTATAGGAATAGCCCAACAGATTGATTGGAAAGAATAACTTTGAGGTGGTTTCGGACCCTACCATAATCTGTTCGTTTGTTCTCCGCTATTAGTGACTTTGGAGTGACTCTTTGTTGCATGTTGAGGGATAGTTATGTGATCCAATTATGATATTATTGTTGAGAGGACTTGCACTAGTGAAAGTATGAACCCTAGGCCTTGTTTTCTATCATTGCAATACCGTTTATGCTCACTTTTATCATTAGTTACCTTGCTGTTTTTATATTTTCAGATTTCAAAAACCTTTATCTACCATCCATATACCACTCGTATCACCATCTCTTCACCGAACTAGTGCACCTATACAATTTACCATTGTATTAGGTGTGTTGGGGACACAAGAGACTCTCTGTTATTTGGTTGCATGGTTGTTTGAGAGAGACCATCCTCATCCTACGCCTCCCACGGATTGATAAACCTTAGGTCATCCACTTGAGGGAAATTTGCTACTGTCCTACAAACCTCTGCACTTGGAGGCCCAACAACGTCTACAAGAAGAAGGTTGTGTAGTAGACATCAAGCTCTTTTCTGGCGCCGTTGCCGGGGATGCTAGAGCTTGAAGGTATATCTTTAGATCTTGCAATCGAGTCTTTTAGTTTCTTGTTTTATGACTAGTTTAGTTTATAAAAGAAAACTATAAAAAATGGAATTGAGTTTGTCTCATACACTTCACCTTTTTAATATCTTTCGTAAGTATGATGGAAAGGAAAATTGTGCTCAAGTGCTAGAAGAAGAAATCTATAAAATGTTTGGCACTAAATCTTTGAATGATGATCATGATTGCAATGTTGTTAGTACGAATTCTTTGAATATCCATGATACTAATGATGATTGCACTAGTGATGATGTCTCCTATAAACATGTCAATTTTTGTGGAGTACATTGGGTTTGTACGCACACACCAAATAGGGAAGATAGATATTGCAAGAGGCATAAGTACTTAGAAACTAAATTGTTACAAGAAAGGCTAGATGAATGTGCTAAAAATTTAAATTATATTGGCCATACTTGTGAGCTTTGCAATGAACATGATCATTTCAATACCCAATGCAAATTGTTTCATGATCGTATCGTGTCCAAAAATTGTGATGACTTGATTTCCCTTGCACATCATAATGAACTTAGTTTGCTTATGAGTTACAAAGAAATGAAACGTATAACTAATTATCTTCCAGAATTTTCCCGTCATAAACTTCTTGGATTTGATCTAGAGGAAATTTATATGTATTGTGCGGTGAATTGTATTGAAAACCCTTATATTGCCAATTACATAAAGAAAACAAAACAAATAGAAGATGAAGAGAATACTGATGAAAGGGAAGAGGCTTCCCAATACCCTCCTATTATTTCTTATGATGAATCAGGTAACGAGGAGGAGCCTCCTATTCAACGAATCTCATTAATAAGGAGCTCCAAAAAGAGGATTGAACCCACACATGATGTGGTGAAGAAGAAGAAAAGAAAAAGGAAGAGAGGTAAAAAGATATCTCTCCCAAATAATGCTGCTTCTATTACTACTGTACCTCATGAAAATATAATTGTGGAAGATAATGATACTTCTTATGATCTTGAAAATCTTTTTGGCACTTGCTTGGAAGAATATGATAATTGCTATACTATTGGTGCTATCCATACTATTAATTATGAGAGTGATTATGCTTATAATATGAAAAGGCCCAAGCTTGGGGATGCTATGTTTGATGAAGATGATGTTTTTAGAATATATTTGCTGAAATTAATGTTTGTCCTAAGCTTGGGGAAGCTATGTTTAATGAATATGATATTTTTAGTCTCCCAAGTTTTGATATGCAAATTTATAATGATGATAGCATGCCTCCTACCTATGATGATTATTGTGCTGATACTTATGCTATAAAAAGTAGTGATTATATTTATAAAACTTGCCATGATTATGGTTACCCCTTTTCTGAACATTACTCTTTTAATGTGGAAACAATTTATAGTATTCAAGTCTCTTATGATACTCCCACTATCCCGAATGAGAAGAATTTTGCTTATGTGGAGAGTAATAAAATTTCTATGCTTGTAGATCATGAAAAGAATGATTTAGGTGCTGGTTATATTGTTGAATTCATTCATGATACTACTGAAAATTATTATGAGGGAGGAACATATGCTTGTAGGAATTGCAATAATATCAAGTTTCCTCTCTATGTGCTTAAAATTTTGAAGTTATCCTTGTTTTACCTTCCTATGCAAGTTGATTCTTGTTCCCAAAAGTTGTTTGCTCACAAAATACCTATGAATAGGAAGTATGTTAGACTTAAATGTGCTATTCATATTATTCATGATGCTCTCTTTATGTTTCAATTCTTATCCTTTATGTGAGCATCATTGAAATCATCATGCCTAGCTAGGGGCATTAAACGATAGCGCTTGTTGGGAGGCAACCCAATTTAATTCTTGTTCCTTGCTTTTTGTTCCTGTTTAGTAATAAATAATTCATCTATCCTCTGCTTATATGTGGTTTTATGCTTTTAATTAGTGTTTGTGCCAAGTAGAACCTTTGGGAAGACTTGGGAGAAGTCTTGTTGATCATGCTGTAAAAAACAGAAACTTTAGCACTCACGAGAATTGCTGCCATTTTTATTTGGACAGTGATATTTAGTTAATTATTTTTGAAGATGATTAATAGATAAATTCCTCAGGTCAAGAAATTTATTTTATAATTTTATGAGTTCCAAAAGTATACGTTTGATCCAGATTACTACAGACTGTTCTGTTTTTGACAGATTCTGTTTTTCATGTGTTGTTTACTTATTTTGATGAATCTATGTATAGTAAAATAGTTTATAAACCATAGAGAAGTTGGAATACAGTAGGTTTAAAACCAATATAAATAAATAATTAGTTCATTACAGTACCTTGAAGTGGTGATTTATTTTCTTATACTAACGGAGCTTACGAGTTTTCTGTTAAGTTTTGTGTTGTGAAGTTTTCAAGTTTTGGGTAAGGATTCGATGGACTATGGAATAAGGAGTGGCAAGAGCCTAAGCTTGGGGATGCCCAAGTCACCCCAAGGTAATATTCAAGGATAGCCAAGATCTTAAGCTTGGGGATGCCCTGGAAGGCATCCCCTCTTTCGTCTTCGTTCATCGGTAACTTTACTTGGAGCTATATTTTTATTCGCCACATGATATGTGTTTTGCTTGGAGCGTCATTTTATTTCCTTTTGTTTTGCTTGCTGTATGAATAAAATACCAAGATCTGAAATTCTTAAATGTTAGAGAGTCTTCACATAGTTGCATAATTATTCGACTACTCATTGATCTTCACTTATATCTTTCAGAGTAGTTTGTCATTTGCTTTAGTGCTTCACTTATATCCTTTTAGAGAACGGTGGTGGTTTTATTTTATAGAAATAGATGAACTCTCATGCTTCACTTATATTATTTTGAGAGTCTTAAATGGCATGGTAATTTGCTTAAAATCCTAATATGCTAGGTATTCAAGAATAATAAAATTCTCTTATGAGTGTGTTGAATACTATGAGAAGTTTGATACTTGATAATTGTTTTGAGATATGGAGATGGTGATATTAGAGTCATGCTAGTTGAGTAGTTGTGAATTTGAGAGATACTTGTGTTGAAGTTTGTGATTCCCGTAGCATGCACGTATGGTGAACCGTTATGTGATGATGTCGGAGCATGATTTATTTATTGATTGTCTTCCTTATGAGTGGCGGTCGGGGACGAGCGATGGTCTTTTCCTACCAATCAATCCCCCTAGGAGCATGCGCGTAGTACTTTGTTTCGATAACTAATAGATTTTTGCAATAAGTATGTGATTTCTTTATGACTAATGTTGAGTCCATGGATTATACGCACTCTCACCCTTCCACCATTGCTAGCCTCTCTAATACTACACACCTTTCGCCGGTATCATAAACCCACCATATACCTTCCTCAAAACAGCCACCATACCTAGCTATTATGGCATTTCCATAGCCATTCCGAGATATATTGCCATGCAAACTTCCACCGTTCCGTTTATTATGACACACTTCATCATTGTCATATTGCTTTGCATGATCATGTAGTTGGCATCGTATTTGTGGCAAAACCACCGTTCATAATTCTTTCATACTTGTCACTCATGCATCATTGCATATCCCGGTACACCGCCGGAGGCATTCACATAGAGTCATATTTTGTTTTAAGTATCGAGTGGTAATTGTTGAGTTGTAAGAAAAATAAAAGTGTGATGATCATCATTATTAGAGAATTGTCCCAGTGAGGAAAGGATGATGGAGACTATGATTCCCCCACAAGTCGGGATGAGACTCCGGACGAAAAATAAATAAAAGAGGCCAAAGAAGACCAAATAAAAAAATAGAAAGAAAAGTGGCCATAAAAAAAGAGAAAATGCCCAAATAAAAAAATGAGAGAAAAAGAGAGAAGGGACAATGTTACTATCCTTTTACCACACTTGCGCTTCAAAGTAGCACCACGATCTTCATAGTAGAGAGTCTCTCATGTTATCACTTTCATATACTAGTGGGAATTTTTCATTATAGAACTTGGCTTGTATATTCCAATGATGAGCTTCCTCAAATTTCCCTAGGTCTTCATGAGCAAGCAAGTTGGATGCACGCCCACTTAGTTTCTTTTTTTAGCTTTCCCATACTTATAGCTCTAGTGCATCTGTTGCATGGCAATCCCTACTCACTCACATTGATATATATTGATGGGCATCTCCATATTCCATTGATACGCCTAGTTGATGTGAGACTATCTTCTCCTTTTTGTCTTCTCCACAACCACCACTCTATTCCACCTATAGTGCTATGTCCATGGCTCACGCTCATGTATTGCGTGAAGATTGAAAAAGTTTGAGAACATCAAAAGTATGAAACAATTGCTTGGCTTGTCATCGGGGTTGTGCATGATTTAAATACGTTGTGTGGTGAAGATGGAGCATAGCCAGACTATATGATTTTGTAGGGATAACTATCTTTGGCCATGTTATTTTGAGAAGACACGATTGCTTAGTTAGTATGCTTGAACTATTATTGTTTTCATGTCAATATTAAACTTTGGTCTTGAATCTTATGGATCTGAATATTCATGCCACAATTAATAAGAATTACATTGAAATTATGCCAAGTAGCACTCCGCATCAAAAATTCTGTTTTTATCATTTACCTACTTGAGGACGAGCAGGAATTAAGCTTGGGGATGCTGATACGTCTCCAACGTATCTATAATTTTTGATTGCTCCATGCTATATTATCTACTGTTTTGGATGTTTATGGGATTTATTATACACTTTTATATCATTTTTGGGACTAACCTATTAACCCAGAGCCCAGTGCCAGTTTCTTTTTTTACCTTGTTTTAGAGTTTCGAAGAAAAGGAAAACCAAACGGAGTCCAATTGACCTGAAACTTGACGGAACCCATTTTTGGAAGGAAAGAAGCCTAGAAGACTTGAAGTGCACGTAAGGGAAGCTTCAAGGAGGCCACGAGGTAGGGGGGCGCGCCCTCCACCCTCGTGGGCCCCTCGTGGCCCCCCTGACGTACTTCTTCTGCCTATATATCTCCATATACCCTAAAAACATCAGGGAGCACAATAGATCGGGAGTTCCACTGCCAGAAGCCTCCGTAGCCACCAAAAGTCAATCTAGACCCATTCTGGCACAATGCTGGAGGGGGCAATCCTTCTCCGGTGGCCATCTTCATCATCCCGGTGCTCTCCATGATGAGGAGGGAGTAGTTCTCCCTCGGGGCTGAGGGTATGTACCAGTAGCTATGTGTTTGATCTCTCTCTCTCTCTCTCTCTCTCGTGTTCTTGAGGTGATACGATCTTGATGTATCGCGAGCTTTGCTATTATAGTTGGATCTTATGTTTCTCCTCCCCCTCTACTCTCTTGTAATGGATTGAGTTTCCCCTTTGAAGTTATCTTATCGGATTGAGTCTTTAAAGATTTGAGAACACTTGATGTATGTCTTGTCGTGCATATTTGTGGTGACAATGGGATATCACGTGATTCACTTGATGTATGTTTTGGTGATCAACTTGCTAGTTCCGCCCATGAACCTATGCATAGGGGTTGTCACACGTTCTCGTCGTGATTCTCCGGTAGAAACTTTGGGGCACCCTTTGAGGTTCTATGTGTTGGTTGAATAGATGAATATGAGACTGTGTGATGCATATCGTATAATCATACCCACGGATACTTGAGGTGACATTGGAGTATCTAGGTGACATTAGGGTTTTGGTTGATTTGTGTCTTAAGGTGTTATTCTAGTACGAACTCTAGGGCTGTTTGTGACACTTATAGGAATAGCCCAACAGATTGATTGGAAAGAATAACTTTGAGGAGGTTTCATACCCTACCATAATCTCTTCGTTTGTTCTCCGCTATTAGTGACTTTGGAGTGACTCATTGTTGCATGTTGAGGGATAGTTATGTGATCCAATTATGATATTATTGTTGAGAGGACTTGCACTAGTGAAAGTATGAACCCTAGGCCTTGTTTCCTATCATTGCAATACCGTTTACACTCACTTTTATCATTAGTTACCTTGCTGTTTTTATATTTTCAGAATACAAAAACCTTTATCGACCATCCATATACCACTTGTATCACCATCTCTTCACCGAACTAGTGCACCTATACAATTTACCTTTGTATTGGGCGTTTTGGGGACACAAGAGACTCTCTGTTATTTGGTTGTAGGGTTGTTTGAGAGAGACTATCTTCATCCTACGCCTCCCACGGATTGATAAACCTTAGGTCATCCACTTGAGGGAAATTTGCTACTGTCCTACAAACCTCTGCACTTGGAGGCCCAACAACGTCTACAAGAAGAAGGTTGTGTAGTAGACATCAGGCGGCATCGTGGGATGAAGCGGCCCGGACCGACCTTACAGGTACGCTTACGTGAGACAGGTTCCACCGACTGACATGCACTAGTTGCATAAGGTGGATAGCGGGTGTCTGTCTCTTACACTTTAGTCGGACCGGATTCGATGAAAAGGGTCCTTATGAAGGGTAAATAGAAATTGGCATATCACGTTGTGGTTTTGGTGTAGGTAAGAAACGTTCTTGCTAGAAACCTATAGCATCCACATAAAAACTTGCAACAACAATTAGAGGACGTCTAACTTGTTCTTGCAGCATATGCCGTGTGATGTGATATGGTCAAAAGGATGTGAAGAATGATATATGTGATGTATGAGATTGATCTTGTTCATGTAATAGGAATCACGACTTGCATGTCGATGAGTATGAAAACTGGCAGGAGCCATAGGAGTTGTCTTAATTTATTGTGTGACCTGCGTGTCACTGAAAACGCCATGTAATTACTTTAATTTATTGCTAACCGTTAGCCATAGTAGTAGAAGTAACAATTGGTGAGACAACTTCATGAAGACACGATGATGGAGATCACGATGATGGAGATCATGGTGTCATGCCGGTGACAATGATGATCATGGCGCCCCGAAGATGGAGATCAAAAGGAGCAAAATGATATTGGCCATATCATGTCACTATTTGATTGCATGCGATGTTTATCATGTTTTACATCTTATTTGCTTAGAATGACGGTAGCTTAAATAAGATGATCCCTCGCAATAATTTCAAGAAAGTATTCCCCCCTAATTGTGCACCGTCGATAAGGTCCGTTGTTACGAAGCACCACGTGATGATCGGGTGTGATAGGTTCTAACATTCGCATACAACGAGTGTAAGCCAGATTTGCACATGAAATACACTTAGGTTGACTTGACGAGCCTAGCATGTACAGACATGGCCTCGAAACACGGAAGACCGAAAGGTCAAACATGAGTCGTATAGAAGATACGATCAACATGAAGATGTTCATCGATGATGACTAGTACGTCTCACGTGATGATCGGACACGGCCTAGTTGACTCGGATAATGTATCACTTAGATGAGTAGAGGGATGTCTATCTGAGTGGGAGTTCATTAAATAACTTGATTAGATGAACTTAATTATCATGAACATAGTCTAAAAATCTTTGCAATATGTCTTGTAGATCAAATGGCCATGCTAATGTTGCCCTCAACTTCAACGCGTTCCTAGAGAAAACCAAGCTGAAAGACGATGGTAGCAACTACACGGACTGGGTCCGTAACCTGAGGATTATCCTCATAGCTGCCAAGAAAGCATATGTCCTTGAAGCACCGCTAGGTGAAGCACCTGTTTTCCCAACAACTCAAGACGTTATGAACGCCTGGCAGTCGCGTAGTGATGATTAATCACTGCTTCAGTGTGGCATGCTTTACAGCTTAGAACCGGGGCTCCAAAAGTGTTTTGAGCAGCACGGAGCATATGTGATGTTCCAAGAGCTAAAAATGGTTTTCCAAGATCATGCCCGGGTCGAGAGATATGAAGTCTCCGACAAGTTCTATAGTTGTAAGATGGAGGAGAATAGTTCTGTCAGCGAGCACATACTCAAAATGTCTGGTTTGCACAACCGCTTGTCTCAGCTGGGAGTTAATCTCCCGGATGATGCGGTCGTTGACAAAATCCTTCAATCGCTCCCACCTAGCTACAAGAGCTTTGTGATGAATTTCAATATGCAGGGGATGGAGAAAACCATTCCTGAAGTATATTCAATGCTGAAATCAACGGAGGTGGAGATCAAAAAGGAACATCAAGTGTTGATGGTCAATAAAACCACTAGTTTCAAGAAAGGCAAGGGTAAGAAGAACTTCAAGAAGGACAACAAGGGAGGTACTACGCCCGGTAAGCCAGTTGCCGGGAAGAAGCCAAAGCATGGACCCAAGCCTGAGACTGAGTGCTTTTATTGCAAGGGAAACGGTCACTGGAAGCGGAACTGCCCCAAGTACTTAGCGATAAGAAGGTCGGCAATACCAAAGGTATATATGATATACATGTTATTGATGTGTATGTTACCAGCACTCGTAGTAGCTCCTGGGTATTTGATATCGGCGCAGTTGCTCATATTTGTAACTCAAAACAGGAGCTGCGGAATAAGCGGAGACTGGCGAAGGACGAGGTGACGATGCACGTCGGGAATGGTTCCAAGGTCGATGTGATCGCCGTCGGCACACTACCTCTACATTTACCTACGAGATTAGTTTTAAACCTCAATAATTGTTATTTAGTGCCAGCTTTGAGCATGAACAATATATCTGGATCTCGCTTAATGCGAGATGGCTGCACATTTAAATCTGAGAATAATGGCTATTCTATTTATATGAGAGATATGTTTTATGGTCATGCCCCATTGGTCAATGGTTTATTCTCATTTAATCTCGAACGTGATGTTACACATATGCATAGTGTGAATGCCAAAAGATGTAAGGTTGATAATGATAGTCCCACATACTTGTGGCACTGCCGCCTTGGTCACATTGGTGTCAAACGCATGAAGAAACTCCATGCAGATGGACTTTTGGAGTCTCTTGATTATGAATCATTTGACACGTGCGAACCATGCCTTATGGGAAAAATGACCAAGACTCCGTTCTCCGGAACAATGGAGCGAGCAACCAACTTATTGGAAATCATACATACTGATGTGTGTGGTCTAATGAGCATTGAGGCTCACGGTGGTTATCGTTATGTTCTCACCCTCACTGATGACTTGAGTAGATATGGGTATGTCTACTTAATGAAACACAAGTCTGAGACCTTTGAAAAGTTCAAGGAATTTCAGAATGAGGTTGATAATCAACGTGACAGGAAAATAAAGTTCTTACGATCAGATTGTGGGGGGGAATATTTGAGTCACGAATTTGGCACACACTTATGGAAATATGGAATTGTTTCACAACTCACGCCGCCGGGAACACCTCAGTGCAATGGTGTGTCCGAACATCGTAATCGCACTCTATTAGATATGGTGCGATCTATGATGTCTCTTACCGATCTACCGCTATCATTTTGGGGTTATGCTTTAGATACTGCCGCATTCACTTTAAATAGGGCTCCGTCGAAATCCGTTGAGACAACACCGTATGAATTATGGTTTGTGAAGAAACATATGCTGTCTTTCTGAAAGTTTGGGGATGCGATGCTTATGTCAAGAAACTTCAACCTGAAAAGCTCGAACCCAAGTCGGAAAAATTTGTCTTCATAGGATACCCTAAGGAAACTATTGGGTATACCTTCTACCTCAGATTCGAAGGCAAGATCTTTGTTGCCAAGAATGGATCCTTTCTAGAGAAAGAGTTTCTCTCGAAAGAAGTAAGCGGGAGGAAAGTAGAACTTGATGAAGTACTGCCTCTTGAACCGGAAAGTAGCGCAACTCAAGAAAATGTTTCTGTGGTGCCTGCACCGACTAGAGAGGAAGTTGATGATGATGATCAAGGAACTACTGAACTTCGTAGCTCCACAAGGACACGTTCCACGCCAGAATGGTATGGCAACCCTATCCTAGAAATAATGTTGTTAGACAACGGTGAACCTTCGAACTATGAAGAAGCAATGGCGGGCCCAGATTCCAACAGATGGCTTGAAGCCATGAAATCCGAGATAGGATCCATGTATGAAAACGAAGTATGGACTTTGAAAGACTTGCCTGATGATCGGCGAGCCATAGAAAATAAATGGATCTTTAAGAAGAAGACGGACGCGGATGGTAATGTGACCATCTATAAAGCTCGACTTGTCGGTAAGGGTTATCGACAAGTTCAAGGGGTTGACTACGATGAGACCTTCTCACCCGTAGCAAAGCTGAAGTCCGTCCAAATCATGTTAGCAATTGCCGCATTCTATGATTATGAGATATGGCAAATGGACGTCAAAACATCATTCCTTAATGGTTTCCTTAAGGAAGAATTGTATATGATGCAGCCAGAAGGTTTTGTCGATCCTAAGAATGCTGACAAGGTATGCAAGCTCCAATGCTCAATCTATGGGTTGGTGCAAGCATCTCGGAGTTGGAACATTTGCTTTGATGAGATGATCAAAGCGTTTGGGTTTACTTAGATTTATGGAGAAGCCTGTGTTTACAAAATGGTGAGTGGGAGCTCTGTAGCATTTCTCATATTATATGTGGATGACATACTATTGATGGGAAATGATATAGAACTCTTGGAAAGCATAAAGGCCTACTTGAATAAGTGTTTTTCAATGAAGGACCTTGGAGAAGATGCTTATATATTAGGCATCATGATCTATAGAGATAGATCGAGATGCCTCATTGGTCTTTCACAAAGCACGTACCTTGACAAGATATTGAAGAAGTTCTATATGGATCAGTCCAAGAAGGGGTTCTTTCCTGTACTGCAAGGTGTGAGATTGAGCACGGCTCAATGCCCGACCATGGCAGAAGATAGAGAAAAGATGAGTGTCATCCCCTATGCCTCGGCCATAGGGTCTATTATGTATGCCATGTTGTGTACCAGACCTGATGTAAACCTTGCCGTAAGTTTGGTAGGAAGGTACCAAAGTAATCCCGGCATGGAACACTAGAGAGCGGTCAAGAATATCCTGAAGTACCTGAAAAGGACTAAGGATATGTTTCTCGTTTATGGAGGTGACGAAGAGCTCGTCGTAAAGGGTTACGTCGATGCTAGCTTCAACACAGATCTGGATGACTCCAAGTCACAAACCGGATACGTGTATATTTTGAATGGTGGGGCAGTCAGCTGGTGCAGTTGCAAGCAACGCGTCGTGGCGGGATCTACATGTGAAGCGGAGTACATGGCAGCCTCAGAGGCAGCACATGAAGCAATCTGGATGAAGGAGTTCATTACCGACCTAGGAGTTATTCCCAATGCGTCAGGCCCGATGGCTCTCTTCTATGACAACACTGGAGCTATTGCCCTGGCCAAGGAGCCCAGGTTTCACAAGAAGACCAGGCCTATCAAGCGTCGCTTCAACTCCATTCATGAAAATGTTCAAGATGGAGACATAGATCTTTGTAAAGTGCATACGGACCTGAATTCCGCAGATCCGTTGACTAGACCTCTTCCACGAGCAAAACACGATCAACACCAGAACTCTATGGGTGTTCGATTCATCACAATGTAACTAGATTATTGACTCTAGTGCAAGTGGAAGACTGTTGGAAATATGCCCTAGAGGCAATATTAAAATGGTTATTATTATATTTCCTTGTTCATGATAATTGTCTATTGTTCATGCTATAATTGTGTTATCCGGAAATCATAATACATGTGTGAATACATAGAACACAACATGTCCCTAGTGAACCTCTAGTTGACTAGCTCGTTGATCAATAGATGGTTATGGTTTCCTGACCATGGACATTGGATGTCGTTGATAATGGGATCACATCATTGGGAGAATGATGTGATGGACAAGACCCAATCCTAAGCGTAGCATAAGATCGTGTAGTTCGTTTGCTAAATCTTTTCTAATGTCAAGTATCATTTCCTTAGACCATGAGATTGTGCAACTCCCGGATACTGTAGGAATGCTTTGGGTGTGCCAAACCTCACAACGTAACTAGGTTGCTATAAAGGCACACTACGGTTATCTCCGAAAGTGTCTGTTGAGTTGGCATGAATCGAGACTGGGATTTGTCACTCCGTGTGAAGGAGAGGTATCTCTAGGCCCACTCGGTAACACATCATCATAATGAGCTCAATGTGACCAAGGAGTTGATCACGGGATGATGTGTTACGGAACGAGTAAAGAGACTTGCCAGTAACAAGATTGAACAAGGTATAGGGATACCGACGATCGAATCTCGGGCAAGTATCATACCAGTAGACAAAGGGAATTGTATACGGGATTGATTGAATCCCCGACATCATGTTTCATCCGATGAGATCATCGTGGAACATGTGGGAACCAACATGGGTACCTAGATCCCGCTGTTGGTTATTGGCCGGAGAGATGTCTCGGTCATGTCTGCATGATTCCCGAACCCGTAGGGTCTACACACTTAAGGTTCGGTGACGCTAGAGTTGTTATGGGAAATAGTATGCAGTTACCGAATGTTGTTCGGAGTCTCGGAT
>NC_041390.1:550409284-550443124 GCF_002162155.2 Triticum dicoccoides
GGTATTGTACTGGGACCACCGAAGGGATTCTGGGGGGTCCACCAGGAGGGTCCGCCTGCCCCGGAGGGTCCTATGGGCTGTATGTGGAAGGGAACCAGCCCCTAAGTGGGCTGGGCGCCATCCCCCCTTAGGGCCCATGCGCCTAGGGTTGGGGGAGGAACCCTAAAGGGGGCGCCCCCTTGGCTTGGGGGGG
Source organism: Triticum dicoccoides (assembly GCF_002162155.2). NCBI lineage: Eukaryota > Viridiplantae > Streptophyta > Magnoliopsida > Poales > Poaceae > Triticum > Triticum dicoccoides. The sequence goes on from NC_041390.1 coordinate 550,409,478, forward strand.
GGGGGCAAGCCCCCTCCCCTTGGCCGCCGCCCCCTCTAGATATCATCTAGAGGGGCCGCCCCCCTCCCCCCTTCGCCCTTTAAATAGAGGGGTGGAGGGAGGGCAGCATCACCACATCCAAGGCACAACCCTCCCCCTCTGCAACACCCCCTCCTCCTCCGTTGAGCTTGGCGAAGCCCTGCTGGAGAACCGCGAGCTCCACCACCACGCCGTCGTGCTGCCAGAGCTCTTACCCAACTTCTCCTTCCCCCTTGCTGGATCAAGAAGGAGGAGACGTCCCCAGGCTGTACGTGTGTTGAACATGGAGGCGCCGTTTTTCGGCGCTTAGATCGGAATCAACCGCGATCTGAATCGCTGCGAGTACGACTCCTTCATCCGCGTTCTTGTAACGCTTCCGCATCGCGATCTTCAAGGGTATGAAGATGCAATCCCCTCTCTCTCTTGTTTCTAGTCTCTCCATAGATTGATCTTGGTGATGTGTAGAAAATTTTAATTTCTGCAACGATCCCCAACAGGACTCTCAGTCGAACTATATCCGGCTCGAACTAGGGGCTGACGATGGAGAATTTTACTTCCCACCCACCACCCACTTTATAGACACGATCGAGGATTTGACCAACGAACTTGATTATGAATCCGAGGACATCGACGGTATGGACGACGATGCCGGAGAAGAAGAGGCACAGAACCCACCATTCATCGGACACTGGACGGCCACTTCCTCGTATGACGTATACATGGTGGATGCACCAAAGGAGAAAAGCGGCGACGATAAGGAAGACCCAGTTGAGGATAAACCTTTTGATACGTCCATTTTGCATCATGCTTTTATATCAATAATTATTGCATTATGGGCTGTTATTACACATTATGTCACAATACTTATGCCTATTCTCTATTATTTTACAAGGTTTACATAAAGAGGGAGAATGCCGGCAGCTGGGATTCTGGCTAGAAAAGGAGCAAATATTATAGACCTATTTTGCACATCTCCAAAAGTCCTGAAACTTCACGAATGATGTTTTCCAAATATATAAAAAACATTGAGCTCAAGAACTTTACCAGGCGGGCCACTCCCTGCCCACGAGGGTGGGGGGCGCGCCCCCTGGTGGCCCTCCGGTGACCATCTTCTGCTATATGGACTCTTTCAATGGGAAAAAATCATAAGCCATCTTCTCCGACGAAACTCCGCTGCCACGTGGCGGATCCTTGGTGGAGCCAATCTAGGGTTCTGGCGGGGCTGTTCTGCCGGGGAAACTTCCCTCCCGGAGGGGGAAATCGCCGCCATCGTCATCACCAACGCTCTTCTCATCGGGAGAGGGAAATCTCCATCAACATCTTCATCAGCACCATCTCATCTCAAAACCCTAGTTCATCTCTTGTATCCAATTCTTGTCTCCAAGTCCGGGATTGGTGCTAGTAGGTTGCTAGTAGTGTTAATTACTCCTTGTAGTTGATGCTAGTTGGTTTAATTGGTGGAAGATCATATGTTCAGATCCTATATGCATATTAATACCCCTCTGATTATGAACATGTTTATGCTTTGTGAGTAGTTACTTTTGTTCCTGAGGACATGGGAGAAGTCTTGCTATTAGTAGTCATGTGAATTTGGTATTCGTTCGATATTTTCATGAGATGTATGTTGTCTCTCCTCTAGTGGTGTTATGTGAACGTCGACTACATGACACTTCACCATTGTTTGGGCCTAGAGGAAGGCATCGGGAAGTAATAAGTAGATGATGGGTTGCTAGAGTGACAGAAGCTTAAACCCTAGTTTATGCGTTGCTTCGTAAGGGGCTGATTTGGATCCATATGTTTCATGCTATGGTTAGGTTTACCTTAATACTTTTGTTGTATTTGCAGATGCTTGCAATGGAGGTTAATCATAAGTGGGATGTTTGTCCAAGTAAGGGCAGCACCCAAGCACCGGTCCACCCACATACCAAATTATCAAAGTACCGAACGCGAATCATATGAACGTGATGAAAACTAGCGTGACGATATTCCCATGTGCCCTCGGGAGCACTTTACTTCATATAAGAGTTTGTTCAGGCTTGTCCTTTGCTACAAAAATGATTGGGCCACCTTGCTGAACCTTATTTACTTTTGTTACTTGTTGCTCGTTACAAATTATATTATCACAAAACTATCTATTACCACTTATTTCAGTACTTGCAGAGAATACCTTGCTGGAAACCGCTTATCATTTCCTTCTGCTCCTCGTTGGGTTTGACACTCTTACTTACCGAAAGGACTAGATAGACCCCCTATACTTGTGGGTCATCAAGACTCTTTTCTGGCGCCGTTGCCGGGGTTGAAGCGCCTTTGGTAGGTGGAATTTGGTAAGGAAAAATTTATATAGTGTGCCGAAATTTAGTGTCACTTGTTACTATGGAAAGTAATCCTCTGAGGGGCTTGTTCGGGGTATCTTCACCCTGACCAATAGAGCAAAGAGTTACTCCTCAACCTACTGAACCTACTGATAACCCACAAGTATAGGGGATCAATTGTAGCCTCTTTCGATAAGTAAGAGTGTCGAACCCAACGAGGAGCTAAAGGTAAAACAAATATTCCCTCAAGTTCTATTGACCACCGATACAACTCTACGCACACTTGACATTCGCTTTACCTAGAACAAGTATGAAACTAGAAGTACTTTGTAGGTGTTGTTGGATAGGCTTGCAAGAAAGTAAAGAACATGAAAATAAAAGCTAGGGGCTGCTTAGATAAAGACACAACTAAATTAGTTTTAGTAGAGAGCTTTTGTCAACAAGAAAGTTATTTGTCCCTAGGCAATCGATAACTAGACCGGTAATCATTATTGCAATTCTATTTGAGGGAGAGGCATAAGCTAACATACTTTCTCTACTTGGATCATATGCACTTATGATTGGAACTCTAGCAAGCATCCGCAACTACTAAAGATTCATTAAGGTAAAACCTAACCATAGCATTAAAGTATCAAGTCCCCTTTATCCCATACGGAAACAACCTACTTACTCGGGTCTATGCTTCTATCACTCACGCCACCCACCATAAGCAAATCATAAGCATATTGCAAACCCTACAGCAGGAATCCCTCACGGTTGCGCGAAACGGAGAGCACCATAGGACAACACCAATCTTGATCATCAAATAGCCATTAGGACAAAACATATCTACTCAAACATCATAGGATAGCCATACATCATTGGGAAATAATATATAGCGTTGAGCACCATGTTTAAGTAGAGATTACAGCGGGTAAGAGAGAGGTTACACCGCTGCATAGAGGGGGGAAGAGTTGGTGATGATGGCGGTGATGATGATGGCCCCCAGCGGCACTCCGGTGCCACCGAAAGCGAGGGGGAGAGGGCCCCCCTTCTTCTTCTTCTTCTTCCTTGACCTCCTCCCTAGATGGGAGAAGGGTTTCCCCTCTGGTCCTTGGCAAGAGCCCCTCCGAGATTGGATCTATCTCTCTGTCTCTCTCTGTTTCTGCGTTCTCTCCTGGCTCTGTTTCACCATTTTGCGTATATATGGAGATCCGTAACTCCGATTGGCCTGAAACCTTTGTCGTGATTTTTTTCCGAATATTAGCTTTCTTGCGGCAAAAGAAGAGCGTCAACCGCCTTATGGTGGGCTCATGAGGGTAGGGGCGCGCCCTAAGGGGGGTGCCCCCTGCCTTGTGACCACCTCGGGCACTGGTTCGCGTTGATTTTCCTTCCAAATTTTCCAAAATAAGCTCCGTCCGTTTTTATCCCGTTTGGACTCCATTTGATATGGATATTCTGTGAAACCAAAAACATGCAACCGACAGGAACTGGCACTGGGCACTGGATCAATATGTTAGTCCCAAAAATAATATAAAAAGTTGCCAAAAAGTATATGAAAGTTGAATAATATTGGCTGGAACAATCAAAAATTATAGATACAACGGAGACGTATCAGCATCCCCAAGCTTAATTCCTGCTCGTCCTCGAGTAGGTAAATGATAAAAAAGATAACTTTTGATGTGGAATGCTACCTAGCATAATCTTGATCATATGTCTAATCATGGCATGAATATTAAGACACGAGTGATTCAAAGCAATAATCTATCCTTTGACATAAAGACAATAATATTTCAAGCATACCAACCAAGAAATTATGTCTTATTGAAATAACATAGCCAAAGAAAGCTCATCCCTACAAAATCATATAGTCTGGCTATGCTCCATCTTCACCGCACAAAGCATTCACATCATGCACAACCCCGATGACAAGCCAAGCAATTGTTTCATACTTTTGACGTTCTCAAACCTTTTCAACTTTCACGCAATACATGAGCATGAGCCATGGACATAGCACTATAGGTGGAATAGAATATGATGGTGGGGGTTATGTGGAGAAGACAAAAAAGGAGAAAGTCTCACATCAACTAGGCGTATCAATGGGCTATGGAGATGCCCATTAATAGATATCAATGTGAGGAGTAGGGATTGCCATGCAACGGATGCACTAGAGCTATAAGTATATGAAAGCTCAGACTGAAACTAAGTGGGTGTGCATCCAACTTGCTTGCTCATGAAGACCTAGGTCATTTGAGGAAGCCCATCGTTGGAATATACAAGCCAAGTTCTATAATGAAAATTCCCACTAGTATATGAAAGTGATAACTCAAGAGACTCTCTATATGAAGAACATGGTGCTACTTTGAAGCACAAGTGTGGTAAAAGGATAGTAACATTGCCCCTTCTCTCTTTTTCTCTCATTTTTTTGGGCCTTCTCTTTTATATATATATATATTTAATTTTTTTGTCCGGAGTCTCATCCCGACTTATGGGGGAATCATAGTCTTCATCATCCCTTCCTCACTGGGGCAATGTCCTAATAATGATGATCATCACACTTTTATTTACTTACAACTCAATATCTAGAACAAAGATATGACTCTATATGAATGCCTCCGGCGGTGTACCGGGATGTGCAATGATCTAGCGTAGCAATGACATCAAAAAATGGACAAGCCATGAAAACATCATGCTAGCTATCGTACGATCATGCAAAGCAATATGACAATAAATGCTCAAGTCATGTATATGATGACGATGAAAGTTGCATGGCAATATATCTCGGAATGGCTATGGAAATGCCATGATAGGTAGGTATGGTGGCTGTTTTGAGGAAGGTATATGGTGGGTTTATGATACTGGCGAAAGTTGCGCAGTACTAGAGAGGCTAGCAATGGTGGAAGGGTGAGAGTGCGTATAATCCATTGACTCAACATTAGTCATAAAGAACTCACATACTTATTGCAAAAATCTATTAGTCATCGAAACAAAGTACTACGCGCATGCTCCTAGGGGGATAGATTGGTAGGAAAAGACCATCGCTCGTCCCTGACCGCCACTCATAAGGAAGACAACCAATAAACACCTCATGCTCTGACTTTGTTACATAACGGTTCACCATACGTGTCGGCGTTCTGGGAACGGGGGTCCCCAGACTTGCCTGCCTGCGGCCTGCGGCATGGCTCAAAGGGGCCCCAGCACGGCCCGTCTTCAGCAACACAGACCCAAGACCCTCGCGAGGGGCCAAGCCTCACGGGGCGGACAACACGGAGCTTCCTCAGGCACGACCTCATCAGGCTGGCTCGCGAGGAGGCAGAGAGATCAAGGCGGGGTACCTCACGAGGTGCCCGTGACGCAAGCCATGACGACCAAGGGTGCCAGGCAGGCGCCAGCCGTGCAGTGTCCTCCTTTCCTCTTTGGTGCAAAGGGAGCAAGCGCAGGCAAGAGCATCAAGCAAAGGCACCCGTTTCGGTGCAACAAGACCAAGACCAGTCCAACGGCAGGGAGGAATTCATTGTGGAGCCCAAGCCAGCGTCACCACCAGAGTCTTTGGCAGGCGAGGACCAACTTTAGTCAGGATAAGTGTACCAGATGTTCCCCTTCAAAATGGCCAATTGTTGGCGCCCTTCCCGCTCAATATTTGGGAAGAGGCCCAGGGCCTTTGCCTATAAATAGGACTAGCCACCCACAGTGTAGAGAGATGGCAATCAAGAAGGAAGAATCTAGAAGCCACGAGAGAAACTAGCTAGGATCGAAATCGGAGAGAGAATCGAGAAGAGAGAGAGTGGGAGAAGGGTGACTGAACTCCTCCTAGTAGTTCATCCCCTCAGCCAAGAACAGACCCTCACAAGGCTTATTGCTCATCATCATCAGCCCAAGAGGCAATCCACCACACCACACACTGGAGTAGGGTATTACACCACAACGGTGGCCCGAACTAGTATAAACCCCGTGTCTCTTGTGTTGTTCTTTCCATAGCTTAGATCTTAGCGAGGCGGAGGGGTGCAGGTAGGTAGAAGGCGAAATCTCCGCACGCACCCTAGTGTTCGAACCTCAAGGGTCTGCCGGAACCCGAAATCCGACATTTGGCACGCCAGGAAGGGGTGCGTCGGAATCCACCTTCTAGCGCTTCGTGTCCCGTCGCGTCATCATCACCATGTCCGGCGACCAGGCGGGCAACCCAGATCCATGGGCGGCGTGGCCCGCCCGCGCAGAGCCGCTCGCCTCGGGCGACCCCGTGCCCCAGGCAGCTCGCGGTCCGCAGGGTGCTGCGGGCCGCGGGCGACGCGGCCAGGCTTCGACAGCTCTCACACCGCGGCAGGCGCAGTCGGCAGCAAGGGCCTCCAATCACGCCGCGACCACGACACTGTACACCCGCCGGGAGCAGGCGAACTCGAGGGCCGCGCTCACGGTGGCCCGAGAGCTGCTGCAGTGCACGGCTACTGGAGGGCGGCTGCGACGTGCTGCTGGATCGGCTGGCAGAGCTCCTGGGCTTCGCCGCCTCGGGGCCTCACTCCTTCTGCACCCAGCTCCCATCTCAAGCCCAGGGCGGCCCACGCAGGGGATCCACGCGCGCCCGCGGGCTCCAAGGCCACCCCAACGCCGGCGAAGCTGTTGGCACCGGACCGGCGGCGACGCTGCCCCCACTCCCGGTCCGCGAAGAAGAAGGACTCGGCGCGACCCGTGGCCCCAGTGGACAGCCGCGCTACCACCCCATGGTGGGCGCGTCAAGTAGGACTGCGTGGTACGCGGAGCACTATGACATGGCCTTCGGGATGACGGCGCCAGAAGAATACGTGCCCCTCATGATGGACCAAGGACACCCTCACAAGGGCAAACAAGGCTCGCTCCTCAGCCCAAGCTGGGGGACGAGGCGCCAGAAGCTGAGCCCTTCCTGGAGCCACGGGACGGTCCCACTGGCCACGCTGGAGGCAACGATTATCAGGTACCACTAATTCCTCAGGAGCAGGCATACGCTAATCATGGATCGCAGGAGGTGCAGGTCACCACAGCGAGCAGCTGCCCCGCTCCCACAGTCTCCTACCCCTCGGGAGGAGGGCGCAGGGGGCTGCAGGAGAGGGCCCGAGATCCGACATCACCACCGCGCCGTTCGAAGCAAGGTGTTCTCAGGAGGTAGGCCCTCTGCTGGGGAGGTGCCTCAGGGCCTGCCCCTGGCGGAGGACCCGTGGTTGTCGGGGGAACCGCTGGCGACCGCTCTACCCCATCGGTGGCGTCCTGGTTTCCGGTCGTCGTTGATGGCACTAGAGTGTGGCGCAAGGCGGGGCCCTCGTCTGGTGATATGAAGCAAGGCCGATACCTGTGAAGAAGGCCCAGTGCCTGTGAAGCTCGCCGCCCCGTGACACTCTCACGTAATAATGAGTGGGGCTGTACATGCCCCGGAGTCTCAGGGGTGCCGGCCTCAGGCCCTGGGGCTCCCTCCCACGCCCAGTGGCAGCACTTAGCTCCGCCCTGGTGAGAATACGTCCAAGACTAGATTAGGTGCTGGACGCGGCCTTTTGTTTGCTTTCATTGCTTTTCCCTTTGGTTGTCACTTTCCCCCGCTGGATTCAAGTTGGATTCGAATTTGAGATTTGCGTGTGTTCGGGGAAGGGGTGCTTAGTCTCGTTCGAGCAATTTCTCGCGTTTTGATTACCACTTCGCCTCAGCTGCCTCCCCTCGTGAGCCCCTCGCGAGCCGGGTCAGGCCCAGCTTGCGTGCAGCCCAGACTGCCGCCGCCGCGTCCTCTCAGGAGGTTTTTTTACTGCAGATCCTACGGATTCGATCAGGGAACACTCGGGACACCACAACCTCCCACAGGCTACCTCAGGGCCCGCACGGGACAAAGGTAAATTAGCCGACCAGCGCGTCGCTTAAGCCAACCACTTGGCGCGGGCACATGGGCAATGTAACGTCTACTAATACGATGAAAACAAGTTTTACATGAGGGGCTCCCCCTCCGAAATGCTCTCATAGCCATCAGGCCAAAACCTGAGTTCTATTCATGCAGGGTAAGGAAGTAGGAACGATGCACAATCAGTCAGATAAATCCCCCAATGCGTCCTCAAGAGCACCACCCGAACCGTTGCTGGCATCGCTGGACTCGCCATCGCTGTCTGCATCGCTGCCAGCGGCGGCAGGGCCGTTCACCACACCACCCACGTCGGCAGCCACGATCACGCCATTGTTGTCTGAAGCGAAGGCCCTGACAAGAGCATCCATATTGTCTTCCACCCAGTGCGCCAGGTCGTCTTGGACGGCCTGGGGGACTGGGGCGATGGCGGTGTCGAAATCGAAGTGGGGATCCATGTTCCGGAGATGGCTGAAGACGCGAGAAAAGGCGCGCCCGAGCAGGGCGCGGCTCCTCTCTTCCACCAACCTATCAGCCCTGACCGACCGCGCCTCCAGCTGCGTCGCCACGTCGGTGAAGAACTGAAGGTTGCCGGCGTAGTTGACTGCGTGCAGCTCGCCAACAGCCGCCTCGCAGATGTTGCCCAAGGCTGTGTTGGCTCTCTCCCGGAGCGTGGTGAGCATGGGGCCGTGCTCATGCTCTAGGATCCGCCGCTGATGTATCTCGTCCGCATTCTGGCGTGCAACGACCTCAGCCTCCTCCACCCGCTGGCGAAGAAGGAGCACCTCGGCCTGGGAGGTGGTTGACTCCCCTTGCGCTAACTCAAGGGCGGCCCGAAAAGCATTGGCCTGCTGCGTCGCTTCCTCTAGCTTGGCCCTCAAGGCAGCAGTCCTACCTTCAGCCTCGGCCCGGATCAACCCCAGCCTCTCCTCGAACTCGTGCTCGAGGTTCAAGCGCGCCATCGCCACCCGATGTCTGACCTCCTCCAGGACACGGGCTTCCCGTGCAGCGACATCATCCTCCTCCTGCGTCACCAAGCGCTCCCTCGTCTCCAGATGCTCGTACTCATGGGTACGTTCGGCGGCTTCCAGCGTCAGCGCCTCCTCACGCTTCTGGAGCTCTGCTGGGTCGCCAGAGGCCACCTTTATCGACGCGAGGGCTGCCTCGCGCAGCTCCACTTGCTCCTCCAGTGAGTGGCACCAGGCCAGGAGCTCCCGAGCCCGCTCCTCCGCGGCCTCTCACTACCAGTCAGCTTCCCGGGCCTCCTCAGCGGCCCAAGATCAGGCCTCCCGAGAGGCCACCAGCGACGCCTTGGCCTCTGCGTCGTCAAGATCACGCTGACGGCGCGCAAGGGCGATGGCGCCCTCTAGCTCGCGCCTCTCTGCAGCCAGGCGCAGGCCCTTGGCCTCAAGGCGCGCATCTGCATCAGCAAGCTCCTCACCAAGCAGGCTCACCGCGTCAGCCGCCCTTCGAAGGAATCCTTGGCGAAGAGCGCGACGCTCCCAGGCGCGCTCGAGCACGTCTTCCACACCATCATCTGCCCCAAGCAAGCGCGGGGGCCACGAATCAGCACTCCCCCTCCGGGCAGGGGGCTGGGGGCTGGCACCCTCGCGACGGCCGGGCACGCCACGCCAGAAGCCCGGCCTGGAGCCAGCCTGTCCCCAGATGAAGAGCGCAGGGAGAGCCTCAGCCAATCACAGTCCAAGACCAGGCGAGAAGCCCACGGCAGGCTGGCTATGCCATGAGAAGGCTCGCGAAGGAGGATCGCGAGGTGCGCAGGGCCACGATGCGCCTCAGGACGGTTCGCCTCTCCGAACGCCCTCACCACAAGGGCTCTGCTGCTCGGGGCGCTTGAGGACGTTGGAGGGGGCGAAGCCAAGGGGGACGGCACCTCAGCCGTCTCTGCGAGCTCGGCTGGAAGGGGCCTGCGGAGCAAGGATCAGTAAAAGCAACAGAAGGATCGGGAGCTGGGAAAGGAGAAGGCTTACTCATCAGTGGCGAAGTACTTCCTACGCTTCAGCAGGCGACAAGGGTAATCGTCGCCCAGGGCCTCCCTTCTCTTTCGGAGGGCCTCAAAGTCCATGCAGAAGCGGCCCAAGAGTTGAGCGCAGGGATCAACCTGCGATCAAGACGGAGCGTCAAGGCGATCCACGTCAGGGGCGCCTGCCTAATGCGCGCTACCAATCGCCTCGCCAAGAGAAGCGGCTAGAGCCTCAAGGGCCTCAGTCGCAGGCGCTGTGGGCAGCAGCTTGCCACCCTCAGCCTCAGCGGCACGAGCCCCAAGAGCTGCTCCCTCATGAGCATCGCTCGGCGCTGTCACCCCGCCGGGAGCCCCCTCGGCCTCTGGCGCCTCATGCCTCCCTGCTCCGCCACTTGAGGAAGAGTTGCCTTGGACGACTGGAAGGGAAGTCACCATCACTGGGTTCTCGCGAGGCCCCTGGAGGCCGGCGGGGCGCGGCCCCCACTCATCAAAGATAGGCATCTGATTCACAAAATCGCCCCTGTTCTGGCAGAGGTACAGCAAGGCCCCTCCCTGCTGGATGCTGCCAGGGTTGGGGTCCCCAGTCAAGATCAAGAGCACTATCCTCAGCACTTCAGGCGTCAGGTCCTCTTCCTGGAGCCTCATACGATCATCACGCCCGCTGAAGGCCCACATCCGGCGGGAGTGGCGTCGGAGAGGAGCAATGCGGCGAAGCAGGAACTCCTTCACCACCTTGGGCGCTGTCACGCCAAGCGACCTCAAGAACGCGAAGCGGTGCCAGATGAAGACGAGCCGGGGGCTCTCAAGCGTCTCCTGGCCCCAGCCCGAATTGGGGACAGCAGGCGAAGTTGGCTCCGATAGCAGGGGGCTGGGCACCCCTACATCCACATACAACCACCGCTCGCGGAACCCAGCCGTAGGCGGAGGGAGCCTGAAGTCAATCCCTGAGCCCGCTGTCTCAGACGCGGAAGCGAAGCTCACGCACGCCGAGCATTGGGTAAGGTCGACAAGACGCAGAGAGAAGAAGTGGCGCAGCAAGGCAACCGAAGGAAGGATGCCCATCATTGCCTCGCAAACAAAGGCGAAGACCGAAAGAAGGGTGATGGATTCAGGACCCAGATGCATCATGTGGATCTGATAGTGGGAAAGCACGGCATTGAAGAAATCAGAAAAGGGGGGAACCAGACCCGCCCATAGGGCGTCGGCAAAATACTGGACCTCAGTGACTCTCCTGTCGATGGAGAAGTGGGACGCGGGCTAGGCCGTCGTCCTCCCGCATTCGTTGAAGATAGTGGCCAGAGCCGAGCTGACCTTGCCCAAGCCCTCGGCAGGGGCCGCCAACGGCGGCGAGCAAGGCGGAGGCATGGGTTTCTTCCCTCTTCCCTTCTTCGTCGGAGCCATGGCGATGGGAAGGGGGGGGTTCGAGATTGGGTTGAAAACAGAAGCTGGAGTTTGAGCGGAGGAAGGACAGAGGGCGCTCGAGCAACAGAAAGGGGAGCGGTTGTGTATGACTACGAGTCCGCCTAGCATGGTGCAAAATAAGGGGGCGTGGGGGAATAGTGCCGCCCACGTCCAATCAACCGCCACATGGCGCCTAAGGCCGTAGGCTGTTAGGGCCGATGGAGCTTCGCTCTTGCCCTTTCGCCTCCCTACACGGCCAAGTTCGGGCGCGCCTTGGGCCCGTGGGCTACTGTCGGCGTTCTGGGAATGGGGGTCCCTAGACTTGCCTGCCTGCAGCCTGCGGCGTGGCTCAAAGGGGGCCCAGCACGGCCCGCCTTCATCAACACAGACCCAAGACCCTCACGAGGGGCCAAGCCTCGCGGGGCGGACGACACGGAGCTTCCTCAGGCACGGCCTCATCAGGCTGGCTCACGAGGAGGTGGACAGATCAAGGCGGGGTACCTCACGAGGTGCCCGTGACGCAAGCCATGACGACCAAGGGTGCCAGGCGGGCGCCAGCCGTGCAGTGTCCTCCTTTCCTCTTTGGTGCAAAGGGAGCAAGCGCAGGCGAGAGCATCAAGCAAAGGCACCCGTTTCGGTGCAACGAGACCAAGACCAGTCCAATGGCAGGGAGGAAGTCATTGTGGAGCCAAAGCCAGCGTCACCACTAGAGCCTTTGGCAGGCGAGGACCAACTTTAGTCAGGATAAGTGTACCATATGTTCCCCTTCAAAATGGCCAATTGTTGGCGCCCTTCCCGCTCAATATTTGGGAAGAGGCCCAAGGCCTTTGCCTATAAATAGGACTAGCCACCCACAGGGTAGAGAGATGGCAATCAAGAAGGGAGAATCTAGAAGCCAAGAGAGAAACTAGCTAGGATCGAAATCGGAGAGAGAATCGAGAAGAGAGAGAGAGGGAGAAGGGTGACTGAACTCCTCCTAGCAGTTCATCCCCTCAGCCAAGAACAGACCCTCACGAGGCTGTTCTTCCTTGTATTGCTCATCATCATCAGCCCAAGAGGCAATCCACCACACCACACACTGGAGTAGGGTATTACACCACAACGGTGGCCCGAACCAGTATAAACCCTGTGTCTCTTGTGCTGTTCTTTCCATAGCTTAGATCTTAGCGAGGCGGAGGGGTGCAGGTAGGTAGAAGGCGAAATCTCCGCGCGCACCCCAGTGTTTGAACCTCAAGGGTCTGCCGAAACCTGAAATCCGACAATACGTATCATATTCAGCGATCTACAAGTTTATGCAGGATTTTATGACTAACCATGTGAATGACCAGTTCCTGTCATCTCTCTAAATAGATATAAGTGAAGTACGAGAGTTTAATTCTTTCTACAAAAGATATGCCCGTGCTCTAACAAATATAAGTGAATCAAAAGAGCATTCTACAAATGGCGGTTGTCTATGTAAAGAGAAACAGGCAATCCAAACTTCAAATGATATAAGTGAAGCACATGAAGCATTCTATAAAGCCATACTCAAAAGATATAAGTGAAGTGCAAAGAGCATTCTATAAATCAACCAAGGACTATCTCATACCAGCATGGTGCATAAAAAGAAAAAGTAAAAACCTAAATGCAAAAGACGCTCCAAGACTTGCACATATCGCATGAACGAAACAAATCCGAAAACATACCGATATTTGTTGAAGAAAGAGGGGATGCCTCCCCAGCATCCCCAAGCTTAGACGCTTGAGTATCCTTGAATATTTACTTGGGGTGCCTCGGGAATCCCCAAGCTTGATCTCTTGCCTCTCTTCCTTCTTCTCACATCGAGACCTTCTCAATCATCGAACACTTCATCCACACAAAACTTCAACAGAAAACTCGGTAAGATCCGTTAGTATAATAAAGCAAATCACTACTCTAAGTACTGTTGCAAACCAGTTCATATTTTTTTGCATTGTGTCTACTGTAATATAACTTTCTCATGGCTTAATCCACTGATATAAGTTGATAGTTTCATCAAAACAAGCAAACTATGCATCAAAAATAGAATCTGTCTAAAACAGAACAGTCTGTAGCAATCTGAAAATTTACCATACTTCTGATACTTGAAAAATTCTGCAAAAATTAGGAAACATAAAAAATTTGTATAGGAAGACAGTGCATAAAGAATCAGAACCATTTGATGTTCCATCTAACAATGTAAAATCGCGCACTACAGCCAAAGTTTCTGTCCTGCACCGTACAAACCATCAAGCAAATGTAAACATCCTAAAGGAAAACCTTGGCACATTATTTTTATAATACAATGGAATTGTACAAGGGGATAATTATTTTTATTGAAAAGTTTCTGTAATCAAGATTCACAAAGTTTCCGTGAGCATGAACAAAGTTCAAGGCTAGCTCCCACTTCAACAATGCTTGTCTTTCTCACTTTCGCTTTCCTTTTTGAAAAAGTTTTGGGTTCCCCTCTTTATTTTTGTTGTTTTTAAACTATATGAAAGCACTCAACAGAAATAAATGACTCTCTAAAACTTCTAGGTTGTCTCCCTGGCAGCGCTTTCTTTAAAGCCATTAAGCTAGGCATGTAGTGCTCAAGTAGTGAATCCACCCTGATCCCAAGGTATATCAAAGCCAATTTGAATCAACAATGATTTGTAATTTAGTAGTGAGCACAAAGCAACATATATCAAGCAACAACGAAGTCTAACTCTCTTCCTATGCTTCGACATGTCATAAAAGAACAATTCATGCACACATAGTAAAGGCCAATGCATAGTATAAACAGTTTCTTGCAATTCTATCATATTGGAAACATAGAGAGGTGAGATATAGTTCCTCTCTCATAATAATTGCAAGTAGGAGCAGGAAGCACATGCATATTATATCTATCAAAATCATCATGTGAAACGGTAAAAGGCAACCTATCAATATAATCCTTAATAAATGCAAACTTCTCCGATATAGTGTAGTTGGGAGAATTCAAAAATATAATAGGACTATCATGCGTGGGTGCAATAGCAACAATTTCATGTTTAACATAAGGAACTATAGCAATTTCATCTCCATAAGCATAATTCATATTGGCATCTTGGCCACAAGCATAGCAAGCATCATCAAAAAGGGATATTTCAAAAGAATCAACGGGATCATAACAGTCATCATAGCAATCATCCTTCGGTAAGCACGAAGGGAATTTAAACAATGTATGAGTTGAAGAGTTACTCTCATTAGAAGGTGGGCACGGGTAGCTAATCCGCTCTTCCTCCTTTTGTTCTTCGCTCTCCTCATCATCTTTTTCATCCAATGAGCTCACAGTTTCATCAATTTCTTCTTCCATAGATTCCTGCAAAATATTAGTCTCTTCTTGGACAGCGGATAAAGTAAACAAGCACACACGAGAATATTCACCCCACGCTATTGTTCCCCGGCAACGGCGCCAGAAAAAGGTCTTGATAACCCACAAGTATAGGGGATCAATTGTAGCCTCTTTCGATAAGTAAGAGTGTCGAACCCAACGAGGAGCTAAAGGTAGAACAAATATTCCCTCAAGTTCTATCGACCACCGATACAACTCTACGCACACTTGACGTTCGCTTTACCTAGAACAAGTATGAAACTAGAAGTACTTTGTAGGTGTTGTTGGATAGGCTTGCAAGAAAGTAAAGAACACGAAAATAAAAGCTAGGGGCTGCTTAGATAAAGACACAACTAAATTAGTTTTAGTAGAGAGCTTTTGTCAACAAGAAAGTTATTTGTCCCTAGGCAATCGATAACTAGATCGGTAATCATTATTGCAATTTTATTTGAGGGAGAGGCATAAGCTAACATACTTTCTCTACTTGGATCATATGCACTTATGATTGGAACTCTAGCAAGCATCCGCAACTACTAAAGATTCATTAAGGTAAAACCCAACCATAGCATTAAAGTATCAAATCCCCTTTATCCCATACGCAAACAACCTACTTACTCGGGTCTGTGCTTCTGTCACTCACGCCACCCACCATAAGCAAATCATAAGCATATTGCGAACCCTACAGCGGGAATCCCTCATGCTTGCACGACATGGAGAGCACCATAGGACAACACCAATAATAAAGCATACAACTCAAACCAATCTTGATCATCAAATAGCCATTAGGACAAAACAGATCTACTCAAACATCATAGGATAGCCATACATCATTGGGAAATAATATATAGCGTTGAGCACCATGTTTAAGTAGAGATTACAGCGGGTAAGAGAGAGGTTACACCGCTGCATAGAGGGGGGAAGAGTTGGTGATGATGGCGGTGATGATGATGGCCCCCGGCGGCACTCCGGCGCCACCAGAAGCGAGGGGGAGAGGGCCCCCCTTCTTCTTCTTCTTCATTGACCTCCTCCCTAGATGGGAGAAGGGTTTTCCCTCTGGTCCTTGGCTCCCATGGTGTGGGAGGGGCGAGAGCCCCTCCGAGATTGGATCTATCTCTCTGTCTCTCTCTATTTCTGCGTTCTCTCCTCGCTCTGTTTCACTGTTTTGCGTATATATGGAGATCCGTAACTCCGATTGGCCTGAAACCTTCGCCGTGATTTTTGTCTCCGAATATTAGCTTTCTTGCGGCAAAAGAAGAGCATCAACCGCCTTACGGTGGGCTCACGAGGGTAGGGGGCGCGCCCTAGGGGAGGGGCGCCCCTGCCTTGTGACCACCTCGGGCACTGGTTCGCATTGATTTTCCTTCCAAATTTTCCATATTTTCCAAAAATAAGCTCTGTCCATTTTTATCCCTTTTGGACTCCGTTTGATATGGATATTCTGCGAAACCAAAAACATGCAATAGACAGGAACTGGCACTGGGCACTGGATCAATATGTTAGTCCCAAAAATAATATAAAAAGTTGCCAAAAAGTATATGAAAGTTGAATAATATTGGCATGGAACAATAAAAAATTATAGATACGACGGAGACGTATCACCTACTAAAAATGTAAATGCTTGCTTTGAAATTCCTTTGGGTATGGTTGAAAAACTGCTAGCAAATCCTTTTTTAGGAGATGGAACAAAACATCCTGATGAGCATCTAATATATCTGGATGAAGTTTGTGGATTATTTAAGCTTGCAGGTGTACCTGGAGATGTTGTTAAGAAGAAGGTCTTCCCTTTATCTTTGAGGGGAGATGCATCGACATGGTATAGGCTATGTGATGATATGGAGTCTTGGAATTACAAACGATTGAAACTGGAATTTCATCAAAAGTTTTATCCTATGCATCTTGTTCATCGTGATCACAATTATATATATAATTTTTGGCCTCACGAAGGAGAAAGCATCGCTCAAGCTTGGGGGAGGCTTAAATCAATGTTATATTCATGCCCCAATCATGAGCTCTCAAGAGAAATGATTATTCAAATTTTTTATGCTCGGCTTTCTGATAACAATCGCACCATGCTTGATGCTTCTTGTGCTGGCTCTTTTATGATGAAGACTATTGAATTCAAATGGGATTTATTGGAAAGAATTAAACGCAAATCCGAAGATTGGGACCTCGACAATGGTAAGTGTCGGATTTCAGGTTCCGGCAGACCCTTGAGGTTCGAACACTGGGGTGCGCACGGAGATTTCGCCTTCTACCTACCTGCACCCCTCCGCCTCGCTGAGATCTAAGCTATGGGAAGAACAGCACAAGAGACACATGGTTTATACTGGTTCGGGCCACCGTTGTGGTGTAACACCCTACTCCAGTGTGTGGTGTGGTGGATTGCCCCTTGGGCTGATGATGATGAGCAATACAAGGAAGAACAGCCTCGCGAGGGTCTGTTCTTGGCTGTGGGGATGAACTGCTAGGAGGAGTTCAGTCACCATTCTCTCTCTCTCTCTTTGTGTGTGATGTTACTCGATTGGATCTTTTTCCCTTTTTACCCTGTGGGTGGCTAGTCCTATTTATAGGCAAAGGCCCTGGGCCTCTTCCCAAATACTGAGCGGGAAGGGCGCCAACAATTGGCCATTTTGAAGGGGAACATCTGGTACACTCCTGACTAAAGTTAGTCCTCGCCTGCCAAAGACTCTGGTGGTGACGCTGGCTTGGGCTCCGCAATGACTTCCTCCCTGCCGTTGGACTGGTCTTGGTCTCGTTGCACCGAAATGGGTGCCTTTGCTTGATGCTCTCGCCTGCGCTTGCTCCCTTTGCACCAAAGAGGAAAGGAGGACACTGCGTGGGCTGGCGCCCGCCTGGCGCCCTTGGTCATCATGGCTTGCATCACGGGCACCTCGTGAGGTACCCCGCCTTGATCTCTCAGCCTCCTCGAGAGCCAACCTGATCTGGCCGTGCCTGAGGAAGATCCGTGTCGTCCGCCCTGCGAGGCTTGGCCCCTCGCGAGGGTCTTGGGTCTGCGTTGATGAAGCCGGGTCATGCTGGGCCCCCTTAGTGCCACGCCCCAGGCAGGCAAGTCTGGGGACCCCCATTCCCAGAACGCCGACAGTAGCCCCCGGGCCCAAGGCGCGCCCGGACTTGGCCGTGCAGGGAGGCGAAAGGGCAAGGGTGAAGCGCCGCGGGCCCTAACAGCCTGCGGCCTTGGGCGCCACGTGGCGGTTGATTGGACGTGGGCGCCTCAGCAACCGTGCGAGTTGATAAAGGAGCAACATCTATCCAGGCTTTGCTTTTTGCTTTCTCCGGTTGCTGCTCAGATCCCCTTTCTTGCGCCTCCTTCCTTCCTCCAAAATTTCCAGATCTACTCCGACCGCGTGACCTAGGAAGCCATGGCGCCTCGTCAGTCCCCGGTCGGAGCTTGGTACTCGTCTGCCCTGGACTCGCCGAATGTGTCGGAGGCAAGCCTCACCCGGTTGCGCCGGATGGCGGCGATGCAGGGCATCGACGGGGCGAAGGTTTTCAAGGCCGGCTCCGCCACCCCTGAGGGCCAAGGGAGCACCTTCTATCCGTTCTTTGTAAGCGCCGTTGCTGCTGGCCTGGTGCCTCCCTTCTCCGTGTTCTTCTCTGTCGTCCGTCATTATAAGCTACAGGCTCTACATCTCCACCCCAACTCCGCCCTTCTCCTGGCAATCTTCGCCTATTACTGCGAGGCTCACGTAGGGGTGCAACCCTCGGTGGCCTTGCTGCGCCACTACTTCTACCTCTGGACCTTTCACGGTCCTGCTTCCACGTGCGCGAGCTTCATTGCGTACGGCGGCACCATTGCCATTTCGAACCCCGGGAAAAGGATTGAGGGCTTCAGGAGCAAGTGGGTCTTGGCAGATGCTGGGCGCATCCATCCTCGGCTGATCTTGCCCATGGAGCAACCCACGAGCTCCAGCGATTGGAGTCGAGCGGAGCTCACGGACCCCCGCGCGAAGCTGGTGTTGGAGAAGATGGACGCGGATCTGAGGCCGGCCAACATGGCGGCGGCGAAGCTGACCGGCGCGTCGCTGCTGTGGGAATTCCTGGAGCACCAGCTGGCTCCGCTTCGGCAGTACTCACCTCCGATGTGGAGGCCCCATCCGAGCCCCGCGGCCTTGGCCGACGGAGATCTGGCTGCGGTCCCCCAATCTCTGGTCGGGGGCGAGGTGGCGAGGTTGGAGGGAGCTCCTACGCCCTTGTTCCTCCGCGACGACTGGGAGTAGGTAGTGGAGTCCATGCCCGTCTTCAACGGGGACGGGCCCGTGCCCATAGAAACTCCCGGGGAATTGGTGGACGTGTCCTCCGACGACTCTAGCGAAGAGGAGGAAGGAGGGGAGCGGGAAAAGGGCCTGACTCTGAGGCGACTGACGGAGAGTCGAGGGCTCCCCTCCCCCGGCGCAGGTCCCGCGTTCTCCGCCTGTCTCCGAGCGATGACGACGAGGATGATGACTAGCAGGACGGCGGAAGCTTGCCCTCGATCCCGAAGAAGGACAGGACCGGGCTGATCTCCCGTGGGTCTGCCCCGGCCCCGAGGTGGTCCGCAGATGCGCCTTCCGCTTCCAAGCTTCCCGTGGTTCACCCTTCCAGCCGGCTTTCGGGCTTCAAATTTGGCCGGAGGCCGCTTGAGCTCACTGGTGATGACCCGTAAGCACTTGATTCTTGTCTTTATTTCTTGTTCTGCTTCTGAGGCTTGACGTCCGCATCTCTTGGATAGGCTGGCGCCCGCCGCAAAGAAGCCGAAGGGAGCTCCTGAGGTTCCATCCATGGCAGCGCCTCTGCCCGCGAAGGAAGGTGACCGCGACGCACGGGCTTCTCCTGCCCGATCGTCCTCGCGAGGCCTAGCTGAGCCGGCTGGGGCGGGCTCATCTCGCATGGCCCAAGTGACTCCCGAGGTGCCTTTGCCTGCTGCCGCCACTTCAGCCATTGGGGCACAGCAAGCTTCGCCTCAGGATGTTGTGGTTGCGCTGCCGCCTTCTCCTCCTACTCCACCGATTGCTGTCTCTCCGACTCCTTCTGCCGTTATGGATCGTGCTACCGCTGAGCTGGACCGGCTGTGGCAGGATCTTCTTGGCGCCGACCCTCGCTTGGTGGTCGGGCGCTTGGAGCTGGCTTCAGGATGGATTCGCTCCGATGCTTCGATTCGGGCGGCGCTGGTCCAGGCCTCGACGGCTTGCGATGAGGAGAGGCAGGCCGTCCTTGAGGCAAAGGCTGCACATGACGCAGCCCTGGGGGAGGTGGTCGACGTCCGTGGTCACTGCAAGGCGCTGGAGGACGAGCTGCAAGGCCTGCGGGACCAGCTCGTGAAAGAGGTCCGCGTTCGCCAAGAGCAGGAAGAAGGCGTGAAGGCTCGCGAGGCGGCCGTCGAGGGCCGGGAGGCCAAGCTCAGGAAGCGCCGCGACCGCCTAGGCGCGCTGGAGCAGGAGTTGGGGGCGAGGAAGGTCGAGCTAGACAACAAGGCCCAGGTTCTTGCCGAGGACCGTGTGGCCTTCGCAGAGATGGAGGCGAAGGCTCGCTCCTCGCTGAGGATGCTTTACGACAGCGGCCTAGAGAGCCCGCTGGCTGGCGCCGAGGACGGCCCCGCCAAGCTGCTTCCCTTCCTGGTTCGCGCTCTTGAAGATGTCGCCCTTGGCCTTGGCCCCACGGCCGAGGCCAAGGCGCGTGTCCTATCTTCTGCAGTGCTGACGCGGGTCCTCACCAAATCTGCCTTCGTGATCCCGGCGTCGACCTCGACAGCCTGCTGGAGCCAGTAAGCGGCGAGCATGCCGCTGCCGCTGCCGAGGCCGTGAAGGGTCGCGCGGAGGCTCTGTTGGGGAAGTTCCGGGCCTTCAGCACCAAGCCGAAGCAAGGCGCTGCCGACCCCGCTGCTCCATGAGGCGAACCCACTCCGCTGCTCCACCGCTGACAAGTGACTCCGTTGTGGCTCCTGTCCTGCCTTTAATTCCTGCACATGTATCATGCCTCGGGGAGGCGTTTAAACTTGCGTTTGGCATTGAGATAACAGTGTGGACTGTAATATTTGCTTTTGAATTCCTTGAAATTTGCGCTTTTCCTTTCTACTTGCTTATGTTCTACGCCGACAGAGCCCGGCCCCGCGCATACCTCACCCAGCGTTAGTCCCGACCAGAAACCAGGACGGGGCCAAGGAGTGAGGGGCTACGTGACAAGTTAGGCTCCTGAGTCGCGATGCTCAGGAGTCCCCTTGGCGCACGAACAGCAAGTACGGAGGTATGATGTGGGTGGATCTACCATTCTACGTCTGCAGAGCCCGGTCGCGCGCATACCTCAACCGCCGTTAGCCTTTCGGAACTAAGGAGTGAGGGGCTACGTGACCAGTTAGGCTCCTGAGTCGCGATGCTCAGGAGTCCCCCTTGGCGCACGAACAGCAAGTAGGGAGGTATGATGTGGGTGGATCTACCGTTCTACGTTTGCAGAGCCCGGCCGCGCGCATACCTCAACCGCTATTAGCCTTTCGAAACTAAGGAGTGAGGGGCTACGTGACCAGTTAGGCTCCTGAGTCGCGATGCTCAGGAGTCCCCCTTGACGCTCAAACGGCCTTCATACCTTGGCTCCGCTCGGGGAGAGACGCGCGACGAACCAGGCCCGGGGGGCCTGGCTGGGTGGCGTGCGTCTGGGCGTGACCCAGGCGCAGCCCCCATGCCCAGCCCCCTCGCGCGGCACTCCCGAGGGGAGGCGTTATGATGATGCTAGACACCGAGCTCTGGGCTCCCTGAGGTTGATGCGGCCCGGGGGCCGCCTTCAGTTGTTTATCACCAGCACAGAGCATAGCGCTTCCGTATGTGTATGGGCATAGCCGCTCCTCGGCAGTGTCGTCAGCCAGCGCGGAGCATGGTGCTTCCACTGGTACGTGGGAGGGGGTTCCCCTCCGGGAGGAGCCCCCAGGGCGTGTACAGCCCTGCCCTGACATGTGGCTGGCACGGTAGGGCCTGGCGAGGTGTATCTGGGCACCCGTGAGCCAGCGCGGGACTCACGGGGCCCTACCTCTAGGCGGGTTGCGCCTGGCACTGGGCCTTATCTTGTGATGTATCCCTGCAAATTTGGTTAGATGCCGGCACTCTACATCCTCGGGTCCCGGCCCTCGAGCTGGTCTCAGCCATCGCTGGTATGCCAGGTTGCGATGCTGTGGACAAGGCCAGAGGGTGAGGGCTGGAGAGCCAGTAAGAGCCCTGAGTCGCGATGCTCAGGTACCCCCCTTTAACGTGCAAGTGGTCGGCATGGACAAGAAGAGGTGCCGTGGACAGGCATCAAATAATCAAGCATGGTGGGTCGAACGCATAGCCGGAAATAAACGCAAAAGGGGTACATGTCGCTCGGTCTGGCCTGAGCGACTTGGGGGATGATGCAGCCCGAGGGGCGCCCCCAATAAGGTAAGCTAACAACATGGAATAAAAGGGATACATGCCGCAGGGATGGACCCATGCGGCCTGGGAATAATGCAGCCCTGGGGGGGCGCTCCCAGCTGGAAGTGAAACTTGAAAGATGTCACCTGATGATGTTGAGGACGAAGGAGTGTTGGTGTAGCAGACTCGGTGGGTTGCGGAAGCTGATCCTCATGAGCCCCCAGGCCCAAGGGCCTCGGGAGGCTCCGGAAACGCTGGTGGTTCCTTGCGGACCATCTCCATCTCCGCCAGGGCTGTGGAACGCCTGGCCTCTTGAGCCTCCATGATGCCCCTCGTGAGGCGCTGGTACGTGGCAGCCGCGTTCGGCAAGCCGTAAGGCATGCGAACGTAGCTGTGGGGTGGACCTTCACAGCGCCCCACTCGCGAGGGCCAGAGGCGCTCCAGAGAGGCGACTCGATTGAGCCCTGGTATGTCAATGCAGACGCACAGCCGACCATCCTCGCCTAGATGGGGAGCCACAGCTGGTAGGCGGCGGCCGCCTCTCATGACTCTTGACTCCTGTGGCTCCTGAATAGCCTTGCTGACGAACTCCTGAGGGTCTGGCTCTCCTTGCTTTACTCCTTCCTGAGGGAAACATGCTTCGAAACATGCCTCCATGTGGTGCCCAAGTGCCTCCCTCGTGACCTTAGCCAGGTCGGTGGCCCTCCAGGGGAGAGCCCCCGAGCCCTGTCTGAGGAGGGCGTCGGGCGCGCTTTTGTATGCGATGGAAGGAGGTTCCCCCTAGGCAGGCACGGGCCCTAAGGGGCCTACCTCCTGAGGGGCCGGGCCGGACGATGTCTTCTTCTTCTTGGGGGCGGTCTCGGGAAGCCTCCTGCTTCCGCGATCCGGGTCTTCCAGTGACGCGGCCTAAAAGGCTCGTTCAGGGAACACACCGCGTCCTCCTCTTCACAGGGCACCATGATGACTCCGCCACTTCCTGGCATCTTGAGGACGTTGCAGCCGTGGTGAGTTACGGCCATGAACTTGGCCAGCGCTAGGTACCCAAGGATGGCGTTGTACGGCAGGCGAATGTGAGCGACGTTGAAGTCGATGAGCTCGGTGCGGTAGTTGTCGCGTGTCCCGAAGGTGACTGGGAGGCGAACCTGCCCAATCGGGACCGTGGAGCCGTCGGTGACTCTGGAGCTGAAGCTGGTTGTAGGGCACTTGGAGATTGTTGAATGTTTCCACGGACAGGACGTTGAGCCCTGCCCCGCCATCGATGAGGGTCCTGGTGACCACCACGTTGCTGATGATTGGGGAACAAAGCATCGGGAGGACTCTGGCTGTAGCTGCACACTTGAGCTGATCTGCTGAGCTGAACGTGATGGCGCATGCCGACCACCTGAGAGGGCGCGTGGCTTCCAGCTTGTGGAGGACTGCATTCTTCACGGGCGAACTGCTTGAAGATGCGTTGAGAGGCTGGGGCTTGAGCCCCGCCCAGGATGCAGGCGACTGCGCGCGGCTCCTGGAAGCCCCCAGCCCCCTCGTCCTGATGGCGGTCCTTGTTTCTCCTTGGCTACGGCGACAGCGGAGGTAGGCCTGCGTTGCCTTGCGGGCGATCCTCGCGAGGCTGATCCCTCCAGTCTCCCTCGCGAGGCGGGTCTTGCCAGCGATCCTCGCGAGGTTGATCGCGCCACCCTTGGCGCGGGCCGCGGTCTTCCCAGCGTCCCGCGTTCCTTCCTCCTCCTCGACTGTAGCCTCGGTCACCGCGGTCGGGGCGACGGCCGACCCTTCCTTCTCACACGGCTCGGAGCTCTTGACATTCATTGGTGCTGTGGGTGTGGAGGTCGTGGTACACACAGTACCGACTGCCCTTCGGAGGTTCGGGCAGATCTCTGCCCCGCTTGGTGTCTGGTTCTGCCGCGAGCATGGTAGCCCCCTTGCGCTTCACATCCTTGGCCTTGGGCTTCTTCTCTTCTGGGTTTGCGGCAGGCAGCTCGAGGAGGGAGAGACGCCCTTCCTCAGCCCTGGCGCACTTGGTTGCCAAGTTGAACAACTCCAAGGAAGTGCACAGGTCTTCATGCATCGCCAGCTCCTCCTTCATCTTGACATCACGCACGCCGTCGGAGAAGGCTGAGATGATGGCCTCCTCGGTCACCTTGGGAATCTTGAGGCGCGCATTGTTGAAGCGCTGGATGTACTTCTGCAGGGTCTCTCCGGGTTGTTGCTTGATGCGACGCATGTTGCTCACGGCGGGTGGCCGGTCGCGAGTACCTTGGAAGTTGGCGATGAAGCGGGTGCGCATCTCGTCCCAGGAGGAGATCGTGCCTGGGGCCAGGTTCAGGAGCCAGGTGCAGGCCCCATCCTTGAGCACCATGGGAAACCAGTTCGCCATGACCTTCTCGTCTCCGTTGGCAGCTTCGATGCCCAGCTCATAGAGCTGGAGGAACTCCGCAGGGTCGGCTGTGCCGTCGTAACAAGGAGGCAGGTCTGGCTTGAACTTGCCGGGCCACGTGACGCTGCGTAGCTCGGCGGTGAATGCACGGCAGCCTGTTGTGGCCATGGGAGGCCTTGGGTGACGAAGAGCTTGGTCTTGCATGCCCCCACGCGCTGCAGCTGGGAGCAGCACGGGGTCTTGACGCGCGGGAGCAGGACCATGGTCGTGACGTGCTGGAGCAGGGAGCGCCCGGGCAGCTTCTTGCGGGCGAGGGATTTCTTGGCAGCTCTGCCCCTGCCGCGTTGGCACCTGACGGAGCGGGTTCCGTCCAGGGGCCACGCGCCTTGGAGCCATCGCGCCTTCTTGAGGAGGAGGCGGCCGGGGCACCGCCGGAGCTTCGTCGCCCGCGCAGGGCGGGGTGCGGTGCAGCTGAATGGACGGCGCAGGAGAGCCCCCTGCGGCACGGACGAGCTCGGTGACGCGGTCGAGCCATTCTTCATAGACGTCATCGACGGGACGGTAGCACAGGAGCCCGTTTGCCGCGATGAGCGTAGCTCGAGCCTCCATGGGTGCGCGGAGCGCGCGGGACGAAGAACCAGCTGGGGTGAGCGAGGGAGTAGCGGTGCGGCCGTCTTGCCGCACGGACGGATGCTGAGACGACGCTTGCTGCTCGTCCCCCACCGGGCCGGTGGCGGTGTTGACGGCAGGTGACGGGGAACGGCGAGGACGCCCGCCGACAGGAGCCGTCTGGGCGACGCGGGAAGCGAGAGCGGCCCGGCGCTCGGCGCGGGCCCGACGAGCGTCAGACATGGACGCGATGGTCGGAGGAGAACGGGGTGGTGGAAGACGAATTCCGGCGCACCCCTACCTGGTGCGCCAAATGTCGGATTTCGGGTTCCGGCATACCCTTGAGGTTCGAACACTGGGGTGCGCGCGGAGATTTCGCCTTCTACCTACCCGCACCCCTCCGCCTTGCTGAGATCTAAGCTATGGGAAGAACATCACAAGAGACACAAGGTTTATACTGGTTCGGGCCACCGTTGTGGTGTAACACCCTACTCCAGTGTGTGGTGTGGTGGATTACCCCTTGGGCTGATGATGATGAGCAATACAATGAAGAACAGCCTCGCGAGGGTCTGTTCTTGGCTGTGGGGATGAACTGCTAGGAGGAGTTCAGTCACCCTTCTCTCTCTCTGTGTGTGATGTTACTCGATCCGATCTTTTTCCCTTTTTACCCTGTGGGTGGCTAGTCCTATTTATAGGCAAAGGCCCTGGGCCTCTTCCCAAATATTGAGCGGGAAGGGCGCCAACAATTGGCCATTTTGAAGGGGAACATCTGTTACACTTATCCTGACTAAAGTTAGTCCTCGCCTGCCAAAGACTCTGGTGGTGACACTGGCTTGGGCTCCACAATGACTTCCTCCCTGCCGTTGGACTGGTATTGGTCTCGTTGCACCGAAACGGGTGCCTTTGCTTGATGCTCTCGCCTGCGCTTGCTCCCTTTGCACCAAAGAGGAAAGGAGGACACTGCGCGGGCTGGCGCCCGCCTGGCGCCCTTGGTCGTCATGGCTTGCGTCACGGGCACCTCGTCAGGTACCCCGCCTTGATCTCTCCGCCTCCTCGTGAGCCAGCCTGATGTGGCCATGCCTGAGGAAGCTCCGTGTCGTCTGATGAAGTTATGTACCTAGGGTAGGGGCACGGACCTGTCCAAAGAGCCCTACCCAAGGACATCCCTAGAAGAAGTCACCTTTCAATCGACTTGAAGGTATCCCACTCGACGGGTTCAAGACACTCGACCAAGAAGCTATCACTCGACCAAGAAGCTATCACTCGACCATGAAGCCAACCACTCGACTGCCAGGAGACCTAAAGTCACTCTGCAGGCAAACGGTCGGCTATTAAGTAGTCTTTATGGTCATTATGGCACTTTATTAGGGGCGTTACTAGTAACGCCCAACCTTAAATGTACCTTAAACCCTGCATCACTGAGGGCAGGAGAGGGCCGGCGAACTCTATATAAGCCGCCCCCCCTCCTCAGTATGAAGGGTTCGCACCCCTGTTACTCATACACACATAATCCAATCGACCGCCTCCGGGCACCGAGACGTAGGGCTGTTACTTCGTTCGAGAAGGGCCTGAACTCGTAATCCTCGTGTGTTTACAACTTCCCAATAGCTGAGATCTAGCCTCTCCATACACACCCCCCTACATCACTGTCAGAGCTAGAACCACGACAGTTGGCGCCCACCGTGGGGCAGGAATCTTAGCGCCTGATTGGAGAAGTTGGGATTTTTCTGATCCCTTTGATCATGGTTTCGTGCGGAGTTTTGGTGGAGGGCCGCGAGATCCGCCTCGGCGCGCTCACGTTCATCGCCGACGACTCCGCCTGGCTTCAGGAGGCACCACTCGACATCGACGCGCTCCCCGTCCGTGGTGCCACGCACTTCCGCGCATGCGTTCGTGGCATCCTCCTGCGGCAGCCGTCGACCCAGTATCGGTCGGCCCCCGTGTCGTCTCCCCACTCTGTCTCCCACCGGCGCAAGTGCTCCGGTCGGTCGAGACTTCAGAGATGGGCGAGGCATGCCGTGGCTCGCCAGTCGGCCGCCCCACAAGTCACGGCAATCGAGCCCGACGAATCCCTCTACGGCCTGTTCGACTGGCTCCGCGGAGACCGCATCCGAGTGCGACAGCAGCGACCCAGCGGCTGAGGTTCTGGCGGTCGATGGAACGCACGGTCCTCCCGGTTTCCCTCGCACTGATGGAGGCGCGGGTGGGGGCGACCCGTCGCATCCCCACGATGAGTATCTCCCTGAACCTCTCACGTCATTACAGCGAGAGGAGCTTCGCCGCCGGAACATGGACGCGCTCCACACTCCTATCGTCGGAGAGACCCCCGAGGCCCGGGCCTTGGAGGACGCGCGCTTGGCTAACTTGGCCGAGCGCACTCGACTGGAGAATCTCCAGCGGGCACTCGACGAGCAAGCGCTTCAGTGGGCTCCCGAGTCTAGTCGACGTCAGCTCTTCCCGCCGACGCAGGTATACCGAACCCCAGTTCAGAATTTGGCCGTCGCGGCCCGTATAGCGGAATCGATTCAGCCCTCCCAGTCGGAGGCTGGCAGGGGCTTGTTGCAGATCAGAGCTTTGCTCTGGGCGGCGGGAAACCAGAATTCCGCTGTTCTCAGTCGCGGAATAGGATCCACAGTCAATCCGTTGCAACAGATACAGTCCAGTCGGCTCACAGCCCCAGATCGCCCCCGAGGCGTGAGGGACGTGGTGACCAGCATGATCAGTACAGGAGGAATGAGCAGTATGATCACCGATCCGATCGTGATGATCGACGTCGAGTGCCAACCCCTCCCCCGAGGAGTGGGTCATATGCGCCTCGACATCGAGATGACAGGCGCCCTCATAGTGTTGGGCAGAGGATTCCAGTCGACCCCAGGGACCCAGGCTTTGACGCGAGATCTATCCTCGTTCAAGGTTTGGTTGACAGGAACAGAGCTCATCAGGAAGGCCACAACAGAGATGCACCTGCCAGCAGCAGAGTACATGTTTCGGGGCCAGAGTGTTTCAGTCAAGCCATCAGAGCCGCAGTGATTCCTCCCAACTTCAGGTTGGCAACTGGAGTCAACAAGTTCACCGGTGAGTCTAAGCCCGACACTTGGCTCGAAGATTACCGAGTGGCTATACAGATTGGCGGTGGCAATGATGAGGTGGCCATGAAGCATTTGCCTCTCATGATAGAGGGCTCAGCCAGAGCGTGGCTAAATCAGTTGGCACCCAGCAGCATCTACACTTGGGAGGACCTCTCCTGAGTGTTTGTCACAACCTTTGAGGGAACATGCAAGCGACCCGCAGGCCTTACAGAATTGCGTTCTTGCGTATAGAAACCGAATGAAACTCTGAGGGATTATATCCAGAGGTGGATCACGTTGCATGACACAGTTGAGAATGTGCCTGACCATCAAGCAGTTTGTGCCTTTAAAGAAGGCGTTAAATACAGAGAATTGAATCTGAAGTTCGGTCGAACTGGAGAGATGTCTCTGAACCGGATGATGGAGATTGCCACCAAATACGCTAATGGTGAAGACGAAGATCGACTCCGGAGTGGCAAGCACAAGGCAGTCGCCCAAGAAACCGGGGGAAACTCCAGTCGGAAACAAAAGCGGAAGGCCGAGCCAGCCGCCCCTGGGGAGGCCCTGGCCGTAACCCGGGGAAATTTCAAGGGAAAACCCAAAGGCCCCTGGAAGCCCAAGAAAGTCAAGGATCAAGACGGAAATGATGTTTTGGATCTGCCATGTCACATCCACACCAAGAAAGATGAAGAGGGTAATTTTATTTACCCAACGCATACCACTCGACAATGCCGGCTCCTGATCCAGCAGTTTCAGGGCAAACAGTCCAAAGATAAGGAAAAAGAGTCGGACAGAGTTGAGGACAAGGAAGATAGTGACGATGGATACCCCCAAATCAATTCCACCTTGATGATTTTTGCTGATGTCGAAAGCAAAAGTCGACTGAAAGTCATTAACCGTGAGGTGAATATGGTTGCTCCGGCAACACCCAGTTATCTGAAGTGGTCTCAGACAGCCATCACATTCGACCAGTCTGATCACCCTACGCACATTGCCACCCCTGGGAGGCAAGCTTTGGTGGTCGACCCAGTTGTCGAAGGCACTCGACTGACCAAAGTCCTGATGGATGGTGACAGTGGCCTGAACATATTGTATGCTGAAACATTGAAAGGAATGGGCATTCCGATGTCCAGGCTCAGTACCAGTAACACGAGCTTCCACGGAGTCATTCCTGGGAAGAAAGCCGAATCACTCGGCCAGATCGCTCTTGATGTGGTTTTCGGTGATTCAAAGAATAACCGCAAGGAAAAGTTGACATTCGAGGTTGTGGACTTCCAAAGTGCTTATCATGCCATTTTGGGCAGGCCAGCTTATGCACGCTTCATGGTTCGACCATGTTATGTGTATCTCAAATTGAAGATGCCTGGTCCCAAAGGTGTGATCACTGTTACAGGCAATCGGAAGAAGGCAGAAGAGTGTTTTCCGAAAGGCTCAAAGATTGCTGACACTCAGATGGCAGTTGTTGAGCTGCAAGAGTACCAGAAGACTGCTGATCCGAGTGAATTGCTACGAGCTAAGAAGCCTGCTTCAGAATCTGCTTTTCAGTCGTCCGGTGAAACAAACATTCACCCGACCGACCCCGATGCTGCCCCGACTCACATCTCAACGACGCTCGACTCCAAATAGGAAGAAGCGCTCATCCAGTTCCTTCGTGAGAACTGGGACATCTTCGCATGGAAGCCTTCTGACATGCCTGGAGTTCCCAGGGGGCTGGCTGAGCACCGTCTACGAGTCGACCCGAAGTTCAAGCCTGTGAAAGAACATCTTCGACGGTCCGCCATCCAGAAGAGGAAAGCTATTGGCAAGGAGGTGGCTCGGCTCTTAGCAGCGGAGTTCATCCGAGAGATTTACCACTCCGAGTGGCTCGCCAATGTTGTCATGGTCCCCAAGAAGGACAAGACACTTCGCATGTGCATTGACTTTAAACATATCAATCGGGCCTGCCCGAAAGATCATTTCCCTCTCCCCCGCATCGACCAGGTAGTCGACTCGACCGCAGGGTGTGAGTGTTTGTCTTTTCTAGATGCTTATTCAGGGTACCATCAGATCCGTCTGTATGGACCCGACGAGATCAAAACGGCTTTCATCACCCCATTCGGGTGCTTCTGTTACATCACCATGCCCTTCGGCCTCAAGAATGCTAGAGCCACGTTCATGAGGATGATTCAGAAGTGTTTGCTCACTCAGATCAGTCGGAACGTAGAAGCATACATGGATGATATTGTGGTTAAGTCACGGAAAGGTTCCTACCTACTGACTGACCTTGCCGAAAGCTTTGCTAACCTCAGGAGATATGATATCAAGCTCAATCCATCAAAGTGCACATTCGGAGTTCCAGGTGGAAAGTTACTCGGTTTCCTCGTTTCCGAACGAGGAATCGATGCCAATCCCGAGAAAGTTGGCACCATACTCCGGATGAAGCGCCCTGTGCGTGTACACGATGTCCAGAAGCTTACAGGTTGCTTGGCCGCTCTAGGTCGATTCATTTCTCATCTCGGTGAAAAGGCGTTGCCTCTTTACCGACTGATGAAGAAGTCTGACTAGTTCGAGTGGACTCCAGAAGCTGATGCAGCGTTCGCAGAGCTCAAAGCTCTGCTCTCCACCCAGCCGGTGCTTGCTGCCCCAATCAGTAAAGAGCCTCTGATGCTTTACATTGCGGCCACGGGACAAGTTGTCAGTACAGTACTTACGATCGAGCGGGAAGAAGAAGGAAAGGCCTTCAGAGTTCAGCGCCCAGTATATTACGTGTCTGAAGTTTTGACTCCTTCGAAGCAAAGATATCCCCATTACCAGAAGCTTGTATATGGGGTTTACATGACCACGAAGAAGGTTGCACACTACTTCTATGACCATTCCATTACAGTCGTCAGCGACGCTCCGCTGTCAGAGATTTTGCACAACAGAGATGCAACTGGTCGAGTGGCGAAGTGGGCGATTGAACTCCTTCCCCTAGATATCAAGTTTGAAGCAAAGAAGGCTATCAAGTCTCAAGCAATTGCAGATTTCATCGCCGAGTGGATTGAACAGCAACTTCCGACTCAAGTTCACTCGGAGCACTGGACCATGTTCTTCGATGGATCTAAGATGATGAATGGTTCCAGTGCTGGGGTAGTATTGGTCTCCCCCCGAGGAGATAAGCTCAGATACGTTCTCCAGATTCACTTCGATTCCTCCAATAATGAAGCAGAATATGAAGCACTCTTGTATGGGTTGCGCATGGCCATTTCACTCGGCGTCCGGCGCCTCATGGTCTATGGCGACTCAGAATTGGTGGTCAACCAGGTGATGAAGGAGTGGGACGTCAGAAGCCCAGCTATGACTGGCTACTGCAACGCAGTAAGAAAGTTAGAAAAGAAATTCGAGGGGTTAGAGCTTCATCACATCCCCCGACTGAAAAATCAAGCAGCTGATGATCTGGCAAAGATAGGCTCCAAGAGAGAAGCCATTCCCAACAATGTGTTTTTGGAGCACATCCGCTCGCCGTCGGTCTAGGAGGATCCTTTTACAGAAGAAGCCCCGCAACCGAAAAGTGCCACAGATCCGACTGAAGTCGAAATTCTTGCTGTGGTCGACCTAGTCATGGAGGTCTTGGCTATCACTCCCGACTGGACGATACCATACATCATGTATATCTTGAGGAAATAACTTCCAGAGGACGAAGAAGAGGCTCGACAGATCGTCCGTCGATCTAAAGCTTTCACAGTCATAAAAGGACAGTTGTATAGAGAAAGTGCAACTGGAATCGGTCAGAAGTGCATAACGCCAGAAGAAGGTCAGGTGATCCTTGATGATATCCACTTGGGGACCTGTGGTCACCATGCGTCCTCTCGAACCATTGTGGCCAAAGCATACCGAGCGAGTTTTTTCTGGCCCAAGGCAAACGAAATGGCGAAAGAGATAGTCGACAAGTGTGAAGGCTGCCAGTTCTACTCCAACATGTCGCACAAGCCAGCATCAGCTCTGAGGACCATTCCACTCGTCTGGCCCTTCACTGTTTGGGGACTGGACATGGTTGGTCCATTGAGAACAGGCAGGAGCGGATTCACACATGTGCTTGTGGCAGTCGACAAGTTTACCAAATGGATTGAAGCCAAGCCTATCAAAAATCTTGATGCTAGCACTGCTATCAGTTTCGTCAGAGAGTTGATATTCAGTTACGGGGTCCTACATAGCATCATCACTGACAATGGGTCAAACTTCAATTCAGACAAGTTCAGAGCTTTTTGCGCCTCTCAAGGCACACGAGTCGACTATGCGTCGGTCGCGCATCCCCAGTCGAATGGACAAGCTGAAAGAGCAAATGGTCTAATTCTCAAAGGACTGAAGCCTCGACTGATGCGTGATCTCAAGAACGCAGCAGGCGCTTGGGTAGACAAGCTTCCGTCAGTTTTGTGGGGACTGAGGACCACCCCGAACCGGTCGACTGGAAGAACGCCATTCTTTCTGGTTTACGGAGCCGAAGCCGTCCTGCCGAGCGATCTACTTCACAACGCCCCCAGAGTCGAGCTCTATAATGAAGACAAAGCGAAGCAAGCCCGGCAAGACGCAGTCGACCTCCTAGAGGAGGAGAGGGAAATGGCTATGATCAGATCGACCATCTATCAGCAAGACTTGCATCGATTCCATGCCAGAAATGTGAAGAGCCGAGCCTTCCAAGAAGGAGATTTGGTCCTCTGAGTGGATCAGCAGAAACCACACAAGCTTTCTCCTACTTGGGAAGGCCCCTCCATCGTCACCAGAGTCCTCCACAATGGAGCATATCACCTCTAGAATGTTGATCGCCAGATCGATGAGCCACGAGCTTGGAATGCGGAACCGCTCCGCCCCTTTTACACTTGAGTTCTCCCTTGGACGAGATGTAAGAAGAAAAAATTTCTGCAGTTTATTTTTACCAAAGACAAGAGTGTTCCAATAATTGATGTCACTTTTGTTTGCATACGAAATCCCCCAGTGGGTGACTTACCTGCGAATCCGTTCCGCCTAAGTTTGAAAAATCCTACCGAGTGAAGAGCCAGACTCCCACTCGGGGGCTTAGCTGCAGCCCAGTGCTTGCCTAAGTGTTCAAAAATCCTACCGAGTGGAGAGCCAGACTCCCACTCAGGGGCTTAGCTGCAGCCCAGCGCTTGCCTAAGTGTTTAAAAATCCTACCGAGTGGCGAGCCAGACTCCCACTCGGGGGCTTAGCTGCAGTCCAGTACTCGCCTAAGTTCTCCCACTTAGAGACTTAGCTGCAGTCAGGCACTCGCCTAAGTTTGAAAAAATCCTACCGAGTGCAGAGCAATCCTCCCACTCGGGAGCTTAGCTGCAGTCCAGTACTCGCCTAAGTTCTCCCA
>NC_041390.1:550443822-550529810 GCF_002162155.2 Triticum dicoccoides
TGAAAAAATCCTACCGAGTGGAGAGCAATCCTCCCACTTGGGGGCTTAGCTGCAGTCTAGTACTCGCCTAAGTTCTCCCACCTAGAGACTTAGCCGCAGTCAGGCACTCGCCTAAGTTTGAAAAAATCCTACTGAGTGAGAGCAAACCTCCCACTCGGGGGCTTAGCTGCAGCCCAGTGCTCGCCTAAGTGTTTAAAAATCCTACCGAGTGGAGAGCAAACCTCCCACTCGGGGGCTTAGCTGCAGCCCAGCGCTCGCCTAAGTATTTAAAAATCCTATCGAGTGGAGAGCAAACCTCCCACTTGGAGGCTTAGCTGCAGCCCAGTGCTCGCCTAAGTACAGGACACAACCCAATCCACAAGGACGACGAGGCGCAAGTCGACTGCTACCTTCTCCTTCGGAGTTGCGCCGCAAAGACAAGGTTATTCCGAGTGAAGATCAAGTTCCACTCGGCGAATTAAATCATGAAGATATTCAACGAGAAATCAAGATCAGATAAAGCCTAAAAGGTCCCAGACCTCAGATCAAAGTACTCGAGCCCTCGGCTCGACGGAGTTTAACGGTTAGAAATCCACTCGGCATTCCGAGGCAAATTTAAAATGAAGCATAAAAGTTTTTCATTCCTCAGGAGGAGGACTGGAAGGGGCGACGAACTCGTCCAAGTCGATCCCGTCTGCAATACGAGTGGCTGTAGCAATGAAAGTCTCCATGAAGTCTTGAAAGTTGTGCTTCCTGGTATTGGCAACTTGGATGGCGGCCAACTTTTCTTCTCGCGCCTCCTTGCAATGGACGCGGACCAGAGACAGAGTGACATCAGCACCACATCTAGCAGAAGATTTCTTCCATTCCTCCACTCGACCTGGGACTTCATTAAGTCGAGCCATCAGGGACTCGAGGTTGTTCTGAAGCGTCGTCCCAGGCCAGAGTGATGTGTCGATCCGCGACATCACGACCTTCAGTCGAGCAAGATAGTCAACCACGCTAGCAATACGAGACTCCAGACGGAGTACGTTCATTGCAGCCTCGTCCTTCACAAGGGAGTTAGCAGGGTCCAAGCCTGGCTCCACTCGACTGGTCTCCTCTTCAAAGTTCTGACAGAATTCTGCAAACACGATTTAAGAATAAGACAGTGACCCTACGCAGACTTGGTAACTGCAAGACAGTCGGGGCAGAGTAATTACCTTCGAGCACGACGAACAGCTTCTTGGCGAGTCCACCGAGATAAGCCTCCAGATCGTTCCTCTTCCCCGCCAGCTCACCTTCCTTGTCGTGCAGAGCCATGTTGTCGTTCTTCAGTCGGCTGACCTCTTGATTGGCTACCTCGAGAGCAGCTTTCAGTCTGGAGTTCTCCTGCTCAAGAGCTCCGACCAAGGCCATTTTCTCTTCAGCAAGCCTCGTTTTGTCCAAGACCTCCTTCTGTGCCTCTGCAAGATCTTGATCCTTCTTCTTCAGAGCTTCCTCCAGTTTATCTGCGGCGCGTCGAGTGAAATCAACATCAAGAATGGACAAGAAAGAAAAGCCACTCGTCAAGAATGGAGAACCTCACCAGCCATACCTTTTGCTTCTTCTTGCGCCTTCTTCAAATTCTCCTGGGCAAGCTTCAAGTTAAGGTTGAGCTGGATCTACTGATTCTCCAACTCAGTATAGTGAGCTACAAGTTCGCAGGATTTCTGTAAAAAGAAAAATCAGTCGACAGATGTCCAAAATAAGTTGCTTCCGAGTAACTAAGAGACAATGATGACGTTTCTAAGACTACAGCCGAATCAAGAACATTCGACAGTAGTCTCGGGGACTACACCCAGTGGGTGCACTCAGCGTGCCCCCACTGTAAAGAAAAAAAAGTCGACTGCCCGCAGTCGACCGGATACAGTCCCATTCGACATGGCCTGACCAGACCGAGTGAAGAAATACAGCTACAGCAACACAATATAAAGACTACAGTCGACTGCCAGCAGTCCACCGTAGTCTCGGGGACTACACCGAGTGGGTGCACTTAGCGTGCCCCCACTCGTCCAAGAATTGGCAGACACACCCAATGGGTGTACAGATACAAAGATCTTCGGAAAAGAGATTCTTCAAACAGCATATCATAACAGACCAAGTGTTGAGTCGACTGACCTGGACGTTGCTCTGAAGAGCCAAGCTCGCGTCATAAGCTGCTTGGCTGGCCTCCCGAGCCACCTTCACTTGCTCCATCATGATCCCTACCTGGCGTATAGCCTCTTTTGCAGCAGCCGCTTGGTCCTCAGGGATAGGGTACGCGGCAAAAAGCGAAGGTGGATCCGCAGTCGACGTCGAAGGCCGCACACTTGTCAGAGGAATGGCGAAAGTCACAGAAGCCCGAGCGGTGTCACCACCATCCCGAGCTACGGCCTCAGACGCCGGAGCAGATTGGGGGGTCTTGTCAGTCGACGCCCTCTTGTTCCTCCTCACTCTCAGCGGTTTGTTGTCGTCGTCATCCGGGAGGTCGATAACATGAGGAGGGGCTACAAGGGAAACATTCAATCGACCAGAGTTGTAATAAATGTTCGGTTGACTCAAAGCGGAACGTCACTAATCATACCAGGGTTGGAGGTAACAGCATCCTCCATCTCTTGGTCGTCGTCCTTGGCAGAGATCTTAGAAGTAGCAGCATTGCAAGTCTCGAAAGTCAGTCAGTTAGCTCAATGAATCGACCAAGGATCTGTCCACGGTCGACAAAGGAAAACAAGTTTTATTATTACCCAGAAATGGTGGGGACAGCCATCTTCATCTTGGGTAGAGCCTTGGGCGGCTTGGACGGTGTCGCGTGTCGGTGCTTGGGAGCCTTTCCAGTCGGCGTAGGAGAGGAGGTCCGAGGGTGTTTCGACGACTGCCCAATAGGAGCAGTCGCCCTACCACGCTCCGGCGCTGGGTCGTGTGTGAGCTTGGATCGCCCCTCCGGGCGGGGGGGGGGGGTTCAACCTCCTCCTCCTCCTCTTCACTGGAGTCGACGTCGTCGCCTCCCTCTCCTTCACCGTCGGACTCCCACTCGCCTTGATCGTCTCCGCTCTCACCTCCGCTCGCCTCCCCTTCCTCAGTTGGCACCTGTGCCCCGTTGGGCATCGAGTACATCTCGGTAGTCGCCTGGAAAACAACAGACAAGACGAAAGTCAATCGACCTACTCAAAGAAGACTAATGAAGAAAACAAGATCTCAGTCAGGCGCGTAAAGACATACCTGGTCCACGTCATACGAGTTGTTGAGTGGAATTACCCTTCTGGCTCCTCGGGGGTTGTCTTTGTTCCCCATAATGCTCGACAGCCATCCCTCCAGCATCTCGTCAGTAACCTCCTCCGGGTGGACCCGAGTGGTGTCGTCGAGACCCGAGTACAGCCACATCGGGTGGTCACGAGCCTGGAGCGGTTGGATGCGCCTCCGGAGGAAGACCTCCAGCAAGTCCATACCAGTCACGCCCTCACGGACAAGCTCAACCACTTGACCAGCCAGTACTTTGACTTGGGCCTTTTCCTCTGGCGTCACTTTCAGAGAAGCAGGTTTTTCAGCTCGGTCGAGAGAGAAAGGGGGAAGTCCGGTCGACTGCCCTGGGGTCGCCTGGTCTTGACAGTAAAACCAGGTCGCCTGCCAACCGCGGACCGACTCCGGGAAAATGATAGATGGAAAACAACTCTTTCCCCTCGTCTGGATCGCCAGGCCCCCGCACAGCTGAATCACCTGCGTCCTTTCGTCACTCGACTTGGCCTTCTTGACCGATTGAGAACGGTAGGTAAAGATGTGCTTGAAGAGTCCCCAATGGGGGCGGCAACCCAAGAAACCCTCACACATGGAAATGAAAGCAGCAAGATATACGATGGAGTTGGGAGTGAAGTGGTGGAGCTGCGCTCCGAAGAAGTTCAGAAAGCTCCGGAAAAAAGGATGGGGCGGCAGAGAAAACCCTCGGTCGATATGGGTGGCTAGGAGCACACACTCACCGTCGCAAGGCTGAGGTTCGATCTCTCGCCCCGGGAGACGCGCAGCTTCGTGGGGAATGAC
Organism: Triticum dicoccoides; assembly: GCF_002162155.2. Lineage (NCBI taxonomy): Eukaryota > Viridiplantae > Streptophyta > Magnoliopsida > Poales > Poaceae > Triticum > Triticum dicoccoides. The sequence goes on from NC_041390.1 coordinate 550,447,834, forward strand.
TCCCCCCTCGACCATGTCGTCGAGGTCTTCTTGCCGGATCACCAACGACATCCAGTCTCCCTGGATCCAGCCGCGGGGCAGAGCAGACCTTGAGGAAGATCCGCCCCGAGCAGATCTCTTCCCTTTTCCCTGCGCCGCCGCCTTCTTCGCGTGCTCCAGAGCGGATGTCTTGTCCTTCACCATCGTCGCCGGCAAATCTCGCACGGGTCTGCGGCGCTAGGGTGAGAGCGGAGGTGGCGGAGGAGCTTGCAAAGGGAGAGAGGAAGAAGAGAGCGCACTGTTTGGAAACCCCGAGCCGGCTACTTATAAGAGGCCGCTCCCGAGTGGCTGACTGGTAGGCCCAGGCAATCCAGTCAAATCCCGCAGCGGACGCGCGTGCAGTACGTGGTGAAAAAGGTGGCGCGGAAATCGAGGAGCTTCCGCTTTATCGCTTCCGATTACTGTGGCCGCTCCCGTCCCGGCGCTTCCCGAAATCCGAATCCCACGACATCCGCGGGCTGCAAAACAACTTGTCAAAACAGAAGACCCCGCTCGCGCCGACACTCAGTATGTCACAAGTAAAGAAATTCACTCGACGAAAGGCCTGGAATGAATCAAGGCGACTGGAAGAGGTTGATGACGTCATCCATGACGATTGACCCAAAACGAGGCACTCATGTAACCCAAAGAACCAGTCAGAAGGATCTCCAACTCTTTCCCCACTCAAACCTCAATCCATTCGGGGGCTAATGATGAAGCTATGTACCTAGGGTAGGGGCACGGACCTGTCCAAAGAGCCCTACCCAAGGACATCCCTAGAAGAAGTCACCTTTCAATCGACTTGAAGGTATCCCACTCGACGGGTTCAAGACACTCGACCAAGAAGCTATCACTCGACCAAGAAGCTATCACTCGACCATGAAGCCAACCACTTGACTGCCAGGAGACCTAAAGTCACTTTGCAGGCAAACGGTCGGCTATTAAGTAGTCTTTATGGTCATTATAGCACTTTATTAGGGGCGTTACCAGTAACGCCCAACCTTAAATGTACCTTAAACCCTGCATCACTCAGGGCAGGAGAGGGCCGGCGAGCTCTATATAAGCCGCCCCCTCCTCAATATGAAGGGTTCGCACCCCTGTTACTCATACACACATAATCCAATCGACCGCCTCCGGGCACCGAGACGTAGGGCTGTTACTTCCTCCGAGAAGGGCCTGAACTCGTAATCCTCGTGTGTTTACAACTTCCCAATAGCTGAGATCTAGCCTCTCCATACACACCCCCCTACATCACTGTCAGAGCTAGAACCACGACATCGTCCGCCCCGCGAGGCTTGTCCCCTCGCGAGGGTCTTGGGTCTGCGTCGATGAAGTCGGGCCGTGCTGGGCCCCCTTTGAGCCATGCCGCAGGCCGCAGGCAGGCAAGTCTGGGGACCCCCGTTCCCAGAACGCCGATAGTAAGGAGCCAGGTATGACACCTAGTTTTGATTGTGTTAAATCTTTTATGGATACTGATATTTTCCATAAATTTACACGAAATATGGGCTTGACTCTGAGATAGTAGCTTCTTTATGTGAATCTTTTGCTGCTTATGTTGATCTCCCCAAGGAGAATTGGTTTAAATATCATCCTCCCATAGAAGTAAAAGTAGTTGCACCTATTAAAGTTGAAGAAAAGACTATTACTTATAATGATCCTATTGTTCCTACTTCTTATGTTGAGAAACCACCTTTCCCTGTTAGGATCAAGGATCATCCTAAAGCTTCAACTGTGGTTTGTAAAAGCAATATTAAAACATATACACCTCCTGAGCAAGTTAAAGTTGAACCTAATATTTCTATTGTTAAAGATCTCTTGTCTGATAATATAGATGGGCATGTTATTTATTTCTATGATGAACTGCTAGAATTGCTAAACCCCGTGATACAGATAAACCTGGACCTATGGTAGGTATGCCTGTTATTTATGTTAAAATAGGAGATCGTTGTCATCATGGCTTATGTGATATGGGTGCTAGTGCTAGTGCAATACCTATTGACTTATACAAAGAAATTATGCATGACATTGCACCTGTTGAGTTAGAGGATATTGATGTCACAATTAAACTTGCTAATAGAGATACTATTTCACCAATGGGAATTGTTAGAGATGTTGAAGTCTTGTGCGGGAAAACTAAATATCCTGCTGATTTTCTTGTTCTTGGTTCCCCACAAGATAGCTTCTGTCCCATTATATTTGGTAGACCCTTCTTAAATACTGTTAATGCTACCATAGATTGCAAAAGAGATGTTGTTACTGTTGGTTTAGATGATATGACTCATGAATTTAATTTTTCTAAATTTAGTACACAGCACCGTGAAGAAGAATTATCTAGTAAGGATGAAATTATTGGTCTTGCTTCTATTGCCATACCTCCTAGTGATCCTTTAGAACAATATTTGCTAGACCATGAAAATGATATGTTTACGAATGAAAGAAGGGAATTAGATGAAGTATTCTTTAAACAGGAACATATTCTAAAACACAATTTACCTGTTGAAATCCTAGGGGATCCTCCTCCACCCAAGGGTGACCCCGTGTTTGAGCTTAAACCATTACCTGATACTCTTAAATATGCTTATCTTTATGAGAAAAAGATATATCCTGTTATTATCAGTGCTAACCTTTCAGAACATGAAGAAGAGAGATTATTGAAAACTTGAAGAAGCATCGTGCTGCTATTGGGTATACTCTTGATGATCTTAAGGGCATTAGTCCCACTCTATGTCAACATAAAATTAATTTGGAAGAAGATGCTAAACCAGTTCGTGATCATCAACGCCGTCTGAATCCTAAAATGAAAGAGGTGGTAAGAAAGGAGATACTAAAGCTCCTTGAGGCAGGTATAGTTTATCCTGTTGCTGATAGTCAGTGGGTAAGCCCTGTCCATTGTGTCCCTAAGAAGGGAGGTATTACTGTTGTTCCTAATGATAAATATGAATTGATTCCTCAAGGAATTATTACTGGTTATAGGATGGTAATTGATTTCCACAAGTTAAATAAGGCCACTAAAAAAGATCATTACCCTTTACCTTTTATCAATCAAATGCTAGAAAGATTATCCAAACATACACATTTTTCCTTTCTAGATGGTTATTCTGGTTTCTCTCAAATACCTGTGTCAGCCAAAGATCAATCAAAGACTACTTTTACATGCCCTTTCGATACTTTTGTTTATAGACGTATGCCTTTTGGTTTATGTAATGCACCTGCTACCTTTCAAACATGCATGATGGCTATATTCTCTGACTTTTGTGAAAAGATTTGTGAGGTTTTCATGGATGACTTTTCCGTCTATGGATCTTATTTTGATGATTGCTTGAGCAACCTTGATCGAGTTCTGCATAGATGTGAAGAAACTAATCTTGTCCTGAATTGGGAAAAGTGCCACTTTATGGTTAATGAAGGTATTGTCTTGGGGCATAAAGTTTCTGAAAGAGGTATTGAAGTTGATAAAGCCAAGGTTGATGCTATTGAAAAGATGCCATGTCCTAAGGACATCAAATGTATAAGAAGTTTCCTTGGTCATGCCGGTTTTTATAGGAGGTTCATTAAGGACTTCTCAAAAATCTCTCGACCTCTGACTAATTTATTACAAAAAGATATACCATTTGTCTTTGATGATGATTGTGTAGAAGCATTTGAAATACTTAAGAAAGCATTGATCTCTGCACCTATGGTTCAGCCACCTGATTGGAATTTACCCTTTGAAATTATGTGTGATGCTAGTGATTATGCTGTAGGTGCTATTCTAGGACAAAGAGTTGATAAGAAACTAAATGTTATTCAATATGCTAGTAAACTCTAGACAACACTCAAAGAAATTATGCTACTACTGAAAAAGAATTCTTAGCAGTTGTATTTGCTTGTGATAAGTTTAGACCTTATATTGTTGATTCTAAAGTAACTATTCACACTGATCATGCTGCTATTAAATATCTTATGGAAAATAAAGATGCTGAACCTAGACTTATTAGATGGGTTCTCTTGCTTCAAGAATTTGATTTACATATTGTTGATAGAAAAGGAGCCGAGAACCCCGTTGCAGACAACTTGTCTAGGTTAGAAAATGTGCTTGATGACCCACTACCTATTGATGATAGCTTTCCCGATGAGCAATTAAATGTCATAAATGCTCCTCATACTGCTCCATGGTATGCTGATTATGCTAATTACATTGTTGCTAAGTTTATACCACCTAGTTTCACATACCAGCAAAAGAAAAAGTTCTTCTATGATTTGAGGCATTACTTTTGGGATGACCCACATCTTTATAAAGAAGGAGTAGATGGTGTTATTAGACGTTGTGTACCTGAGCATAAACAGGAACAGATCCTACGCAAGTGTCGCTCCGAAGCTTATGGAGGGCACCATGCTGGAGATAGAACCGTAAATAAGCTACTACAATCTGGTTTTAATTGGCCTACTCTCTAGAAGGATGCCCGTAAGTTTGTCTTATCTTGTGATGAATGTCAAAGAATTGGTAATATTAGTAGACGTCAAGAAATACCTATGAATTATTCACTTGTTATTGAACCATTTGATGTTTGGGGCTTTGACTATATGGGACCTTTTCCTTCCTCTAATGGTTATACACATATTTTAGTTGCTGTTGATTACGTCACTAAGTGGGTAGAAGCTATTCCAACTAGTAGTGCTGATCATAACACCTCTATTAAAATTCTTAAAGAAATTATCTTTCCAAGGTTTGGAGTCCCTAGATATTTAATGACTGATGGTGGTTCACATGTTATTCATGGTGCTTTCCGTAAAATGCTTGCTAAATATGATGTTAATCATAGAATTGCATCCCCTTATCACCCTCAGTCCAGTGGTCAAGTAGAATTGAGTAATAGAGAACTCAAATTAATTTTGCAAAAGACTGTTAATAGGTCCAGAAAGAATTGGTCCAAGAAACTTGATGATGCATTATGGGCCTATAGAACTACATATAAAAATCCTATGGGTATGTCTCCGTATAAAATGGTCTATGGAAAAGCATGTCACTTACCTCTCGAACTAGAACACAAGGCTTATTGGGCTATTAAAGAACTCAACTATGATTTTAAACTTTCCGGTGAGAAGAGGTTATTTGATATTAACTCACTTGATGAATGGAGAACCCAAGCCTACGAAAATTCCAAGTTGTTTAAAGAAAAAGTTAAAAGGTGGCATGATAAAAGAATACAAAAGCGTGAGTTTAATGTAGGTGATTGTGTATTGCTATACAACTCTCGTTTAAGATTTTTTTCAGGAAAACTCCTCTCTAAATGGGAAGGTCCCTACGTTATCGAGGAGGTCTACCGTTCTGGTGCCATAAAAATCAACAACTTCGAAGGCACAAATCCGAAGGTGGTAAATGGTCAAAGAATCAAACATTATATCTCAGGTAACCCCATAAATGTTGAAACCAATGTTATTGAAACCATAACACCGGAGGAATACATAAGGGACACTTTCCGGAATGTTCCAGACTCCAAAAAGGAATAGGTATGTGGTACGGTAAGTAAACTGACCCCAAAACAGTTTTAAGGCAATATTTCTCCGTGTTGGAATATTTAGAAAAATAGAAAAATAAGCAGCAGTTCGGAAAGGACACGAGGGCTCCACAAGGGTGGAGGGTGCGCCCCCTACCTCGTGGGCACCTCGTGTGCTCTCCGGACTCCGTTTTCTTACAGGACACGTATTTTGGTCAGTAAAAATTCATTATATAATCTCCAGGGGGTTTTGACTCCCGTATCACGCAAAAGTCTCCTGTCTTTGTTTCGAGCTGTTTTCTGTCAGGGTTCTCAAGGCCAGGCACTATGTCGTCTCCCTCCTCCTCCAACCATGAGGGTAATGATGCTTGGCTAATGAAGATAGAGCTGAAGAGAACAGAACCTATGGAGGTCAACAAGGATGAAGGGATCAAGAAGGCCATGGAGGATCAAGTTCCAGCAATAGAGGACACCCTTCAACTGGATCACAATCTTCTTACCCCAACAGAAATCGAAGCTTTCAAGATGGTTGAGTTGGCTCGTATACAAAAGAAGTATCTCACACATGAAAATATTTTGTTGAAGGAGCATATCATCGCACTCAAGGGCATTATCCGCAAGCTAGAAGACCTCCTACGCTCGATGTGCGACTATCCATCATCAACAACTCCACCTTCTTCTCCAACAAAGAAGAATTGGGTAGCTGGTATGGGCACTCCACTTGGCAACTGCCAAGCTTGGGGGAGTGCCTCGGTATCGTATCACCATCACTTTTATCTTTATCGTTTTTCTTAGTTCGATCCTTTTGATAATATCTTGATCTAGTAGAATAAAAGTTCTTAGAATGATCTAGTTTTGAGGTTTGCTTTATATTCTTCTATGTAATCGAGTCCGTGAGCTTTATAATAAAGATTAGTGTTGAGTCAAGGGCTTGATTATTTTGCCATGATCCTAAAGGAATAAAAGAAAAGAGAAAGAAATAAAAAGAAACAAAGAGATCATGTGACTCTTATGGAGAGTAATGAGCTCACATAGAAAGAGTATGATGAATAAAAGTTATTGAGGGTTGACAAACATAGTTTTGGTCATCGTTGCAATTAATAGGAAGTAATAAAGAAAGAGAGGTCTTCACATATAAATATACTATCTTGGACATCTTTTATGATTGTGAGCACTCATTAAAATATGACATGCTAAAGAGTTGACATTGGACAAGGAAGACAACATAATGGGTTATGTTTTATTACATCTGAGATAAATTATATTGTCTTGGATCCTCCAACATGTTGAGCTTGCCTTTCTCCCTCATGCTAGCCAAATTCATTGCACCAAGTAGAGATACTACTTGTGCTTCCAAATACCCTTAAACCAGTTTTGCCATGAGAGTCCACTATACCTACCTTTGGATTGAGTAAGATCCATCAAGTAAGTTGTCATCGGTGCAAGCAATAAAAATATTGCTCTCTAAATATGTATGATTGATTGGTGTGGAAGAAATAAGCTTTACACGATCGTGTGATATGGAAGTAATAAAAGCGACAGACTGCATAATAAAGGTCCATATCACAAGTGGCAATATAAAGTGATGTTCTTTCACATTAGGATTTTGTGCATCCAACCATAAAAGCGCATGACAACCTCTGCTTCCCTCTGCGAAGGGCCTATCTTTTACTTTTATCTTCTACGCTACAAAAGAGTCATGGTGATCCTCACCCTTCCTTTTTACATTTTATCCTTTGGCAAGCATAGTATGTTGGAAAGATCCCGGTATATATGGCCAATTGGATGTGAGTTTTCATGAACTATTACTGTTGACATTACCCTTGAGGTAAAACGTTGGGATGCAAAATTATAAGCCCCTATCTTTCTCTGTGTCCGATTAAAAGTCCATACCCATAAGTATTGCGTGAGTGTCAGCAATTGTGAAAGATTATATGATAGTTGAGTATGTGGACTTGCTAAAAAGCTCTTATACGTTGACTATTTCCTATGTTATGATAAATTGCAATTGCTTCAATGACTGAGATTATAGTTTGTTAATTTTCAATGAAGTTTACGATTCATACTTGATATTGTAATTGAATTATTACTCTAGCATAAGATATCATACGACAAGAATTATATAAGTTGTTGTTCTAAGAATGATCATGATGCCCTCATGTCTATATTTTATTTTTATCGACACCTTCATCTCTAAACATGTGGACATATTTTTCGATTTCGGCTTTAAGCTTGAGGACAAGCGAGGTCTAAGCTTGGGGGAGTTGATACGTCCATTTTGCATCATGCTTTTATATCAATACATATTGCATTATGGGCTGTTATTACACATTATGTCACAATACTTATGCCTATTCTCTCTTATTTTATAAGGTTTACATAAAGAGGGAGAATGCCGGCAGCTGGGATTCTGGCTGGAAAAGGAGCAAATATTAGAGACCTATTATGCACAGCTCCAAAAGTCCTGAAACTTCACGGATGATGTTTTCCAAAAATATTAAAAAACATTGAGCTCAAGAACTTCACCAGGGGGGCCACACCCTGCCCACGAGGGTGGGGGGGCGCGCCCCCAGGTGGCCCTCCGGTGACCATCTTCTGCTATATGGACTCTTTCGATGGGAAAAAATCATGAGCCACCTTCTCGGACGAAACTCCGCCGCCACGAGGCGGAACCTTGGCAGAGCCAATCTAGGGTTCTGGTGGGGCTGTTCTGCCGGGGAAACTTCCCTCCCGGAGGGGGAAATCGTCGCCATCGTCATCACCAACGCTCCTCTCGTCAGGAGAGGGCAATCTCCATCAACATCTTCATCAGCACCATCTCATCTCAAAACCCTTGTTCATCTCTTGTATCCAATTCTTGTCTCCAAGTCCGGGATTGGTGCTAGTAGGTTACCAGTAGTGTTAATTACTCCTTGTAGTTGATGCTAGTTGGTTTAATTGGTGGAAGATCATATGTTCAGATCCTATATGCATATTAATACCCCTCTGATTATGAACATGTTTATGCTTTGTGAGTAGTTACTTTTGTTCTTGAGGACATGGGAGAAGTCTTGCTATTAGTAGTCATGTGAATTTGGTATTCGTTTGATATTTTGATGAGATGTATGTTGTCTCTCCTCTAGTGGTGTTATGTGAACGTCGACTACATGACACTTCACCATTGTTTGGGCCTAGAGGAAGGCATTGGGAAGTAATAAGTAGATGATGGGTTGCTAGAGTGACAGAAGGTTAAACCCTAGTTTATGCGTTGCTTCGTAAGGGGCTAATTTGGATACATATGTTTCATGCTATGGTTAGGTTTACCTTAATACTTTTGTTGTATTTGCGGATGCTTGCAATAGAGGTTAATCATAAGTGGGATGTTTGTCCAAGTAAGGGAAGCACCCAAGCACCGGTCCACCCACATACCAAATTATCAAAGTACCGAACGCGAATCATATGAACGTGATGAAAATTAGCTTGACGATATTCCCATGTGTCCTGGGGAGCACTTTACTTCATATAAGAGTTTGTCCAGGATTGTCCTTTGTTAAAAAAAGGATTGGGCCACCTTGATGCACCTTATTTACTTGTGTTACTTGTTGCTCGCTACAAATTATCTTATCACAAAACTATCTGTTACCACTTATTTCAGTACTTGCAGAGAATACCTTGTTGGAAACCGCTTATCATTTCCTTCTGCTCCTCGTTGGGTTCGACACTCTTACTTATCGAAAGGACCACGATAGATCCCCTATACTTGTGGGTCATCACCTTCGGAAATACAGTCCAAGCGCCAGCGTCATCGGCGCCGCTCTAAGTCACACCGCAGTAAAGACAACAACACCGGCATAGGAGAAGATGACACTCTGGAAGGTGTTGAAGACAACGAAGACCCCGTCGATAAAGCAAACAAACAAGATGAATGGGAAGATGAGCAGGTTAGCCCTGTTAAACAGGCCACACACGAAGATTCGGAGGATGATAATTACCTCCCGCTCTCCGAAGATGAGGGGAGCCTCGACACCGAAGATTTCATCGTGCCCGAGGAACCTCTTGAGCAGGAGTGCTTCAAGCGCCAGCTAATAGCCATGGCAAGGAGCCTGAAAAAGAAGCAGTAGCAGCTTCAAGCTGACCAAGATCTACTCAATGATAAATGGACTAATGTCCTAGCAGCCGAAGAATATAGCCTCAAGAGCCCAACCAAAAGCTACCCAAAGCGCAAATTGCTACCTCAGTTTGACGAGGAGGCGCCGGAGTACATACCACCATCGCACAATACGGCCGACCGACCACCACGTGGTCGGGATAAAACAACAACTCATGCCGAACACCAGCCTGCCCCGCCTCATCACTCAGGCAGAGGTAAATTAGCCCACGTCCATACATGTGACCTCCGGAAGAAGCTGAACAATAAAGAAGGACATACAAGATTAATCTACGGATCACGAGGACGCGCCTCGACATGTGACCACGGCCACCTATTCGGACGTGACAAACCCAATCATGCGGGGGCTGAACACCGCAGACGGACTCTACCAGAGCTGCATCATGATACGGCTCGATATAGAGCCCCCTCACACCCTCATTGCTTCACTAATGAGGTCCTGGATCACGAATTCCCCGAAGGATTCAAGCCCGTGAACATAGAATCATACGATGGAACCACGGACCCTGCGGTGTGGATCGAGGACTTCATTCTCCACATCCATATGGCCCGTGGAGATGACCTCCACGCCATAAAATACCTCCCTCTAAAACTCAAAGGGCTAGCTCGACATTGGCTAAACAGTCTGCCTGAAAATTCTATTGGCAGCTGGGAGGACTTGGAAGAGGCTTTCCTCGATAACTTCCAAGGTACATATGTTCGACCTCTGGATGCTGATGGGTTAAGCCATATAGTTCAACAGCCCGGAGAGTCCGCTAGGAAATTCTGGACAAGGTTCTTATCTAAAAAGAACCAAATTGTCGATTGTGCGGACACCGAAGCTCTAGCAGCTTTTAAGAATAGAATCTGCGATGAATGGCTTGCTCGCCACCTCGGCCAAGAAAAGCCAAAATCCATGGCAGCCCTCACGACACTTATGACCCGCTTTTGTGCGGGCGAGGACAGTTGGTTGGCCCATAGCAAAAACAATGCAAGCGACGCCGGCACCCCTGAAGTTAAAAGCAACAAAGACAAGTCTCGACGCAACAGATACATGCGCTGAAACAACAGTGACAATACCGAGGATACAGCGGTCAATGCCGGATTCAGTGGCTCTAAGTACGGTTAGGGGAAGAAGCCGTTCCAAAAGAACAATTCGGGCCCATACAGCTTGGACCGCATACTTGATCGTCCATGCCACATTCATGGCACCCTCAACAAGCCTCCTAATCATACAAATAGAGAGTGCTGGGTTTTCAAACTGGCCGACAAATTAAACGCTGAGAACAGGGAAAAGGGATCGCAAAGCGAGGACGATGACGAAGAGCCACGATAACCGAACACAGGGGGACAGAAGAAGTTTCCCCCTCAGGTCAAAACAGTGAACATGATATATGCTACCCACATCCCCAAGAGGGAGCGCAAGCGTGCGCTCAGGGATGTCTACGCGATAGAGCTAGTCGCCCCAAAATTCAATCCATGGTCGTCATGCCCGATCACCTTTGATCGCCGGGATCACCCGACTAACATCCATCACGAAGGCTCAGCCGCATTGGTCTTAGACCCAATAATTGATGGGTTCCACCTGACTCGTGTCCTCATGGACGGTGGTAGCAGCCTCAATCTGCTCTATCAGGACACAGTGTGAAAATGGGCATTAACCCATCAAGGATCAAGCCTACAAAGACCACCTTTAAAGGAGTCATTCTAGGCGTAGAGGCCGTTGTACGGGCTCAATCACATTAGAGGTTGTCTTCGGATCTCTGGACAACTTCCGAAGCGAGGAGTTAGTCTTCTATATCGTCCCACTCCATAGCGGCTATCATGCACTACTCGGACGAACTGTGTTTTCTCGATTCAACGCAGTGTCACACTATGCTTATCTCAAGCTCAAGATGCCCAGCCCACGCGGCGTCATAACAGTCAATGGCAATAAGGAACGCTCTCTCTGTACAGAAGAGCACACAGCTGCCCTAGCAGCAGAAGTACAAAGCGGCCTTCTCAAGTAGAACCTTCATTCGGTTGTCGAGCCCTCGGACACCTTTAAGAGGGTCCGGACTACTCTGCAGCAGGAGAGCTCGGCTCGTCAGGAGCTCAACTAGCAATCCAGCCTCCGTCTCAGTCCCGATCAAGCGGTGGCCTGTGTGCCGCGCATACATAACTACGCACTGAAAATTCCATGGGCATCGACGGAGGCATAGCTAGCTTGTGATCCACGGCACGGCTCAACCGACATCGAATACACACATACTTTCACTTTTGCTTGTTTTATTTCAGGTTTTAATCCCACAGACCCCATCGGGTGGTCTGGTTATTGGTCCCCTTGAAGGATAAACACACCAAGATGGCGAGGAGCGCAGACATACGGGGACTTTTTAGGTGATTCCGTTAAGGATAACTCTACCTGTCTTCCAGGACCCACATGCAGCTCTTCCCTAGTTTCGGCATGTTAAATAGCCTATTGCTTATTGCACTACTTGTATCAATGCGCCTTGACGTACCAATTACATTATGGTGAAAACATTTGTAGCTGGAGCTGTAGGACCCCGGCTTTTTACCTTTACATCTTTTCTGTTTTCTTTCTCTCTTTTCTTTATTTTTTCAGTTTCCCTGTGGATAACCCCATCAGGTAGCACCCGTACACTTTGGTACATTTTGATGTTTTCCAGGGGCTTTATAGCACCCCACATTACGGCAACAAAATTCCGAACACTTCTTGTAAGTATAGTTTGGCACCCTGAATTTAGCATTATATGCATTGGCTCCGAATCATGTCTTTGGTCAATAGTTGGGTTGCCCGGCTCCTGTGCTTGCTATCCTATGTTCTGCTACATCGGCTAGCGTAGTAAAGGGAGAACTAATGCGATTGTGCCCTAGTCTAAACCGGATGAGCACCTCAGTAGAGAAAGCCAAAAACTGATTGTCATGATATGGCGAGAGCCGATCAGCTCTTCGGAGGTCTCAAATCGTTGGAGATTTTTCCGCATTACGCGAAGGATCGGTACTTCCCGATCAGACGCTGACAGCACCCTGGTTCGTATAGCAGGGGCTATGTCTATGTTTTATTATAAAACTCCTATGGCTAAGTGAGGGCGTTCAAGCTATATAGTCTGGTTGCCTGGTTCGTTGCGCTAAACAACTCCTTCAAGGACCATATAATTGGATCAAGATTGTATAGATACCATCCCGAACACCTCCATACTACCTACGTGAGGGAAGAAGCCGACGACTAGCCAACCCCCAGATTTCATATAACACGGCCGCACAGGAGGACACAATCAAAACATAAATTATATCACAAAGCGGATTTGTTGTCATCATACAAGACAAAATATGACTGTATTCATTCGAAAATAATGTCCTGCCCGCACTGCGTGGCTACAATACGAGACCCCTCTAGGACATCCGCAAATAGCGCTCGGGTGTGAAGGAAATATGCCCTAGAGGCAATAATAATGTTATTATTTTATTTCCTTATATCATGATAAATGTTTATTATTCATGCTAGAATTGTATTATCCGGAAACATAATACTTGTGTGAATACATAGACAAACGAAACGTCACTAGTATGCCTCTACTTGACTATCTCATTAATCAAAGATGGTTATGTTTCCTAACCATAGACATGTGTTGTCATTTGATTAACGGGATCACATTATTAGGAGAATGATGTGATTGACATGACCCATTCCATTAGCTTAGCACCCGATCATTTAGTATGTTGCTATTGCTTTCTTCATGACTTATACATGTTCCTATGACTATGAGATTATGCAACTCCCGTTTGCCGGAGGAACACTTTGTGTGCTACCAAACGTCACAACGTAACTGGGTGATTATAAAGGAGCTCTACAGGTGTCTCCAAAGGTACATGTTGGGTTGGCGTATTTCGAGATTAGGATTTGTCACTCTGATTGTCGGAGAGGTATCTCTGGGCCCTCTCAATAATGCACATCACATAAGCCTTGCAAGCATTACAACTAATGAGTTAGTTGCAAGATGATGTATAACGAAACGAGTAATGAGACTTGCCGGTAACGAGATTGAACTAGGTATTGAGATACCGACGATCGAATCTCGGGCAAGTAACATACCGATAACAAAGGGAACACCATATGATGTTAGGTGGTATGATCGATAAAGATCTTCGTAGAATATGTAGGAGCCAATATGAGCATCCAGGTTCCGCTATTGGTTATTGACCGGAGACGTGTCTCGGTCATGTCTACATTGTTCTCGAACCCGTAGGGTCTGCACGCTTAAGGTTTCGATGATAGTTATATTATGAGTTTATGAGTTTTGATGTACCGAAGTTAGTTCGGAGTCCCGGATGTGATCACGGACATGACGAGGAGTCTCGAAATGGTTGAGACACAAAGATTGATATATTGGACGGCTATATTCGGACACCGGAAGTGTTCCGGGTGATTTCGGAGAAAACCGGAGAGCCGGAGGGTTACCGAAACCCCCCGGGAGAAGTAATGGGCCATATGGGCCTTAGTGGAGAGAGAGAGGGGCAGACAGGGTGGGCTGCGCGCCTCCTCCCCCCTGGTCCGAATTGGACTAGGAGAGGGGGGCGGCGCCCCCCTTTCCTTCTCCCTCCCCACTTCCTTCCCCCTCCTAGTAGGAGTCCTACTCCTACTAGGAGGAGGACTCCTCCTTGGCGCGCCATAGGGGCCGGCCGGCCTCCTCCCCTTGATCCTTTATATACGGGGGCAGGGGGCACCCCTAGACACACAAGTTGATCTTCATGATCGTTCTCTTAGCCGTGTGCGGTGCCCCCCTCCACCATAATCCTCGATAATATTGTAGCGGTGCTTAGGCGAAGCCCTGTGACGGTAGAACATCAAGATCATCACCACGCCGTCGTGCTGACGGAACTCTTCCCCTACACTTTGCTGGATCAGAGTCCAGGGATCGTCATCGAGCTGAACGTGTGCTAAAACTCAGAGGTGTCGTAGTTTTGGTGCTTGATCGATCGGGCCGTGAAGACGTACGACTACATCAACCGCGTTGTCATAACGCTTCCGCTGTCGGTCTACGAGGGTACGTAGACAACACTCTCCCCTCTCGTTGCTATGCATCACCATGATCTTGCGTGTGCGTAGGAAATTTTTGAAATTACTACGTTCCCCAATAGTGGCATCCGAGCCTGGTTTTATGCGTTGATGTTATTTGCACGAGTAGAACACAAGTGAGTTGTGGGCGATATAAGTCATACTGCTTACCAGCATGTCATACTTTGGTTCGGCGGTATTGTTGGACGAAGCGGCCTGGACCGACATTACGCGTATGCTTACGCGAGACCGGTTCTCCCGACGTGCTTTGCACAAAGGTGGCTAGCGGGTGACAGTTTCTCCAACTTTAGTTGAACTGAGTGTGGCTACGTCCGGTCCTTGCGAAGGTTAAAACAGCACCAACTTGACAAAATATCGTTGTGGTTTTGATGCATAGGTAAGATTGGTTCTTGCTTAAGCCCGTAGCAGCCACGTAAAACTTGCAACAACAAAGTAGAGGACGTCTAACTTGTTTTTGCAGGGCATGTTGTGATGTGATATGGTCAAGACATGATGCTGAATTTTATTGTATGAGATGATCATGTTTTGTAACCAAGTTATTGGCAACTGGCAGGAGCCATATGGTTGTTGCTTTATTGTATGCAATGCAATTGCGCTGTAATGCTTTACTTTATCACTAAACGGTAGCGATAGTCGTGGAAGCATAAAATTGGCGAGACGACAACGATGCTATGATGGTGATCAAGGTGTCGCGCCGGTGATGATGGTGATCACGATGGTGCTTCGAAGATGGAGATCACAAGCACAAGATGATGATGGCCATATCATATCACTTATATTGATTGCATGTGATGTTTATCTTTTTATACATCTTATTTTGCTTAGTTTGACGGTAGCATTTTAAGATGATCTCTCACTAATTATCAAGAAGTGTTCTCCCTGAGTATGCACCGTTGTGAAAGTTCTTCGTGCTGAGACACCACGTGATGATCGGGTGTGATAGGCTCTACATTCAAATACAACGGGTGCAAAACAGTTGCACACGCGGAATACTCAGGTTATACTTGACGAGCCAAGCATATACAGATATGGCGTCGGAACACGGAGACCGAAAGGTCGAGCGTGAATCATATAGTAGATATGATCAACATAGTGATGTTCACCAATGAAACTACTGCATCTCACGTGATGATCGGACATGGTTTAGTTGATTTGGATCACGTGATCGCTTAGAGGATTAGAGGGATGTCTATCTAAGTGGGAGTTCTTAAGTAATATGATTAAATTGAACTTAAATTTATCATGAACTTAGTCCTGGTAGTATTTTGCAAATCATGTTGTAGATCAATAGCTCGCATTGTTGCTTCCCTGTGTTTATTTTGATATGTTCCTAGAGAAAATTATGTTGAAAGATGTTAGTAGCAATGATGCGGATTGGATCCGTGATCTGAGGTTTATCCTCATTGCTGCACAGAAGAATTATGTCATTGATGCACCGCTAGGTGACAGACCTATTGCAGGAGCAGATGCAGACGTTATGAACGTTTGGCTAGCTCAATATGATGACTACTTGATAGTTTAGTGCACCATGCTTAACGGCTTAGAATCGGGACTTCAAAGACGTTTTGAACGTCATGGACCATATGAGATGTTCCAGGAATTGAAGTTAATATTTCAAGCAAATACCCGAGTTGAGAGATATGAAGTCTCCAACAAGTTCTATAGCTAAAAGATGGAGGAGAATCGCTCAAGCAGTGAGCATGTGCTCAGATTGTCTGGGTACTACAATCGCTTGAATCAAGTGGGAGTTAATCTTCCAGCTAAAATAATGATTGACAGAATTCTCTAGTCACCATCACCAAGTTAGTAGAACTTCGTGATGAACTATAATATGCAAGGGATAACGGAAACGATTCCCAAGCTCTTCATAATGCTGAAATTGACGAAGGTAGAAATCGAGAAAAACATCAAGTGTTGATCCTTTATATACAGGGGCAGGGGGCACCCCTAGACACAGAAGTTGATCTTCGTGATCGTTCTCTTAGCCGTGTGCGGTGCCCCCCTCCACCATAATCCTCGATAATATTGTAGCGGTGCTTAGGCGAAGCCCTGCGATGGTAGAACATCAAGATCGTCACCACACCGTCGTGCTGACGGAACTCTTCCCCGACACTTTGCTGGATCGGAGTCTGGGGATCGTCATCGAGCTGAACGTGTGCTAAAACTCGGAGGTGCCGTAGTTTCGGTGCTTGATTGATCAGGCCGTGAAGACGTACGACTACATCAACCGCGTTGTCATAACGCTTCCGCTGTCGGTCTACGAGGGTACGTGGACAACACTCTCCCCTCTCGTTGCTATGCATCACCATGATCTTGCGTGTGCGTAGGAAATTTTTGAAATTACTACGTTCCCCAACAGGGTGTACGGTGCTCCTTGCCCTTCGGCGGCCCCTTGGTCAGCTCGACGGCATCCATCTTCGCCCACCACATCTTGCAATGAGCAAAGGTCATCCAGGCACCTTCAATACAGACCGACCGCTTTACGACCTCAAGTCGCGGGCAGGCACTAACAAGCCGATTCACCAGCCCGAAGTAGCTGCTAGGTGCCGGTGCAGCAGGCCATAGGCGGATTATCAGGTCCATCATGGCCATCTCGGCCGCCTTGTGTAGCTCGACCAACTGTTTCAGCTGGTCGCTGAAGGATACCGGATGTTCTGGTCCAAGATATTGAGACCAGAACAGCTTCTCCATCGAACTCCCTTTCTCGGCTCGATAAAATTCAGCAGCATCGGATATGTTGTGTGGCAAATCCGTAAACGCTCCTGTAGAGCACCAATTTTGGGTAAGTAAAAGGAGTGTTTCCTTCAAAGACTTGTTTTGCATAATGAAAGCCTTACCCGCCGCAATCTTCCTAGCCACCTGGAGTTCCTAAAGGGCGCTCTAGCCTTGGCTCGAGCCTCTTGTGCGCTCTGGCGGGCGTTCGCAAGTTCGGACACCTACGTCTTAGAATGACGCTCCAGGGACTCGTACTTCTTGAGGGCCGAATGGAACTCGGCCCCCACCATCAGTCCCCATGGGGGTTTCTTCCCCCATGTTTCCGGCGGCCGTGGAGTCATCCTTGGACGCCGCCCGGACGATCTCCATAGCCTACCCTTGGTCAGGAAAGGCCCTTTGGGACACCACCTCGTCATCGCCTTTGGGCGAGGCAGAGTGAGCAGGTGGCGGCAACATGCTAGCCATCTCTTTTGAGTCTAGCAATCCCTCTATAAAGGATTGCGGAGAACTGTCGCGGGCCAGACTGCAACAACATAAATTAAACATATTAATATGGCAAAGGGGAAGGGCCATACATTTGGACGAGCATAAGGTCTTTAGTACTCATGAAGCGGACCGAGGCTTGGTCCGGGGCATCCGTTCCGGACTGCTATCGACATCCCACGCGGAGTTATCCGCGAGAGAGCCCTTCCCCCTCTTGGGTGCCTTCTCCTCCAGGTTCGTGAAGGCCACCCTTTTCTTCCTCCCCCCTCTCAGGGGGCAGTTGTCTTCTTCCTCCTCCTCCTTGTCGCCTTCAGCGACCGAAGGGTCAGTCTCGTCTTCGGACGACAGGTCCGAAGTATCCTTTCACCAAAGACCACTCCTGGTCCCCTTGGCCGCCTTCTTGGTCTTCTTCTCTGGCACTTCATAAGGCGCCGGGAACAATATCTTCGTCAGGAGTGGGGTCTCTTCGTCTTCGGGTAGCGAGGCTGGACAGTTAATCCGCCTCACTATGTCGGTCCAGGCCTAAGGAAAAAATTGACAGGAGAGCTTAGACTTCTTTCTCACAATGCGCTAGTAAAGATTATGCCTTGAAAGCGTGAAAGAACTTACCGAATTATCTTGGCGCTTTGAGCTAAGCCCACGATCCTCGGTTGTAGGCGGTGGCGTCTCGCCGGCCTTGAAAAGCACTTTCCATATATCCTCGTGTGTTGTGCTGAAGAGCTCTAGCAGCGTTTGGTGCTTGGCCGGATCGAACTCCCACAAATGGCAAGTCCGACGTTGGCACGGGAGGATCCGGCGGATGAGCATAACCCGAATCACATTGACAAGCTTGATCCTGTTGGATATCATGTTCTGGACACATGTCTGGAGCCCTGTCAGCTCGCCCGGAGAACCCTAGGTTATGCCCTTCTCTTGCCAGGAGGTGAGCCGCATCGGAGCTCTGGATCGGAATTCGGGGGCCGTTGTCCAGTTGGTGTTGCGTGGCTCGGTGATGTAGAACCACCCCGGCTGCCATCCCTTTACCATTTCCACGAAAGAACGTTCGAGCCAGGTGATGTTGGGCATCCTACCTAACATAGCTCCTCTGCACTCTGCCCGTTGACCGCTCACCACCTTCGGCTTCACATTGAAGGTCTTCAGCCATAGGACGAAATGAGGTGGGATGCGGAGAAATGCCTCGCACATGACTATAAATGCCGAGATGTTGAGGATAAAGTTGGGGGCTAGATCATGGAAATCTAGCCCATAATAAACCATCAGTCCGCGGACAAACGGGTGGAGAGGGAATCCCACCCGTGGACAAAATGCGTGAGGAACACCACTCTCCCATGAGGCTAGGGGGTGGGGACTATCTGTCCCTAGGCCGGAAGTCGGAAAACGATCTCCTTGGCCAGGTATCCGGCCTCTCGGAGCTCCTCTATATTCTTCCTCTTAACGGAGGAGGCCATCCACTTGCCGCCGGCTCCGGATCCGGACATGGTTGGTTGTTTGTTTGAATGGGAACGAATGAGGACTTGGGCGTTGGAGCTCAAGAACGGAGAGGCAGGAAGAAAGCGTGGGAGAAGAAAGGGGAATCTTATCTCCTTATAAGGGCGGTGAATATCGAACGCCCCCCATCCGCCTTAAAATTCGCGTGCTCCCAAGGGCTGTGTAAACGGTGCGGTTGGGTTACCCACGCCCGTATTGATGAGAATCCCGTAATAAGGGGACACGATCTCTGCTTTGACAAGATGTGCCAATGGCAACCGCGTCTCGAAACATGGGGCGAAAAACGGTTTGAAATTATGACCGAACAGGCATGACGTTGCATTACTAAAGTTGTCAGCAGATTGGACTTCTGTGTTATTATATTCCCTCTGCGGTTGTCTGCGGTGTGTATTACAGGTCCGGACATGATCAATTTGTCTGGAGACTATTCGGGAGTTCAGAAGGAGGAACCCGCCTTGCAATGCCAAAGACAACACTACGCGTCGGATATCTTGTCATTGAAGCCAGGTTCAGGGGCTACTGAGGGGGTCCTGGACTAAGGGGTCCTCGGGCGTCCGGCCTGTTATCTACGGGCCGGGCTGATGGGCTGTGAAGATATGAAGACCGAAGACTGTACCCATGTCCGGATGAGACTCTCCTTGACGTGGGAGGCAAGCTTGGCGAATAATTATGAAGATTCCCTCTTATGTAACCGACTCTATGTAACCCTAGATCCCCCCGGTGTCTATATAAACCGGAGGGTGTTGTCCGGAAAGGATATACTCAATACCTTAGACATATAGGCCAGACTTCTAGGGTTTAGCCATTATGATCTCGTGGTAGATCAACTCTTGTAACACTCATATTCATCAATATCAATCAAGCAGGAAGTAGGGTATTACCTCCATAGAGAGGGCCCGAACCTGGGTAAACATCGTGTCCCCTGTCTCCTGTTACCATCAACCTTAGACGCACAGTTCGGGTCCCCCTACCCGATATCCGCCGGTTTTGACACCGACAATCATGCTTTTGTGTTTGAAAAATGTATACGCTGAGTATTTTGCTTAGTGTTGCTGCTTGACCCTTGCCTCCGTGTTCCGAATGTTTCTTTCCGACAAAATCTCTCTTGAGGGATGCACTGTTGTGATGCTGGAAGAGGCATGGTTTTATACTATGAAGAGTTACGCCTGTGTTTTTGTCGTCTCAATGTTTGTGCACTAAACAGGTTTAGTCTGAGAGGCACGATTCGTCAATCAAGTGGATGCACGTTTCTATACTACCTAGAGGCATGGTTGTGCCTCTGTGTTTCGGTTATTTTGGTTAACACGTTTATTGAGAGTGGCACGACCCCGAACCTATCTGGGGCATGGTGGTAGATGCAGCAGAGTGGCGGTCGTGGATGCAGTATAGTCACGATGGTAGTTTCATAAGACTCACAGTTTTATATGCATTAGAGTCACAACGGTAGATGTAGATCTTGGGAAACATTGCATGGAAAATGAAAAAAATTCTACGCACACACAAGATCTATCAGTGGAGATGCATAGCAACGAGAGGGGAAGAGTGTGTCTACATACCCTCGTAGACCATAGGCGGATGCGTTTCACAACGCAGTTGATGTAGTCGAACTTTCTTCGCGATCCAACCAATCAAGTACTGAATGTACGACACCTCTGCGTTCAGCACACGTTCAGCTCGGTGACGTCTGCACCTTCTTGATCCAGCAAGATGGCGAGGGAGTGGATGATTCTTGACAGCATGACGTCATGGTGATGGTGATGCGATCTCCGCAGGGCTTCGCCTAAGCTCTACAAAAATATGATAGAGGGAGTAAACGGTGGATGGGGCCTCCGCACACGGCAAAGACAATGTTGTGATCCTATGTGGCGCCTCCTCCCCATGTATATATAGGTGGGAGCGGAAGAGGCAGCCCCTAGGGCACCCCAAGAGACCTGGCGGCAGCCCTAGGGCTGCTGCCTTGCCCTGCGCCCCCTTTCCTTATTTGGACATGAGGGGGGAAGGAAAGGGAGATGGCTGCCTTAGGGCGCCTCCCCTTTCCTTCCCTCCCTCCTTTGGTGCATGGGAAGGGGGTAGAGGGGCGCACCAGCCCCTTGTGGGCTGGTGTGCTCTTCCCCTTTTGGCCCATAAGGCCCAAAAACCTACCGGGGCTGCCCGGAACCCCTTCCGGTGACCCGATAAGTACCCGGTACCACCCGAAACACTTCCGGTGTCCAAATACCATCGTTTTATATATCAATCTTTACCTATTGACCATTTCAAGACTCCTCTTCAAGTCTGTGATATCATCTGGGACTTCGAACAACATTCGGTCACCAAATCACATAACTCATATAACACTATATCGTCAACGAACGTTAAGCATGCGAACCCCATGGGTTCGAGAACTATGTAGACATGACCGAGACACCTCTTCGGTCAATAACCAATAGCGAATATGGATGCCCATATTGGCTCCTACATATTCTATGAAGATCTTTATGGGTGGAACTGTTATGACAACATATGTAATTCCCTTTGTCCATCGGTATGTTACTTGCCCGAGATTCGATCATCGGTATCTCTATACCTAGTTCAATCTCATTACCGGCAAGTCTCTTTACTCATTTCATAATATATTACCTCGTGACTAACTCCTTAGTCATTTGCTTGCAAGCTTATGATGTGTATTACCAAGAGGGCGCAGAGATACCTCTCCGATACTCGGAGTGACAAATCCTAATCTCAATCTGTGCCAACTCAACAAACACCTTCAGAGATACCTTTAGAGCATCTTTATGATCACCCAGTTATGTTGTGACGTTTGATAGCACACAAGGTATTCCCTCGGTATCCGGGAGTTGCATAATCTCATAGTCGAAGGAATATGTATTTGACATGAAGAAAGCAATAGCAATAAACTAAACGATTATTATGCTAAGATAACAGATGGGTCTTGCCCATCACATCATTCTCTTAATGATGTGATCCCATTATGAAATGACAACAGATGTCCATGGTTAGGAAACCTTAACCATCTTTGATCAACTAGCTAGTCTAGTAGAGACTTACTAGGGACACGGTATTTGTTTATGTATTCACACATGTATTTATTTTTTTGATCAATACAATTCTAGCTTGAATAATAAACCTTTATCATGAATAAGGAAATATAAAATAACAACTTTATTATTGCCTCTAGGGCATATTTCCTTCAGTCTCCCACTTGCACTAGAGTCAATAATCTAGTTCACATTGTCATGTGATCAACACCCATAGTTCACATCGCCATGTGATTAACACCCAAGAGTTTACTAGAGTCAATAATCTAGTTCATGTCGTCATGTGCTTATTAACCAAGGAGTACTAAGGTGTGATCATGTTTTGCTTGTGAGAGAGGTTTACTCAATGATCTGGCATATTCATATCCCTATGTATTTTGCAAATTTCTATGTCTAAAACGCTCTGCATGGAGCTACTCTAGCTAATTGCTCCCACTTTCAATATGTATTCAGATTGAGACTCGGAGTCATCTGGATTGGTGTTAAAGCTTGGATCGACGTAACCCTTTACAATGAACTCTTTATTACCTCCATAACCGAGAAACATTTCCTTAGTCCTCTTTAAGGTACTAAAGTGTAACACCCTGGATGTAACTTGCCATATTTGTAACTCCGACTCTTATCATTTCCGGTTTTAAGTTATGAGATTCCCTTCGTGGTTGGGTTTTTTTGTCCTTGTTTTGCATTTTGGTCATGTCATGCATTTCATATCATGTCATCATGTGCACCGCATTTGCATTCGTGTTCGTCTCATGCATCCGAGCATTTTCCCCATTGTCCGTTTCGCAATCCGACACTCCTACATGCACTGGTGCACCCCTCTTGTCTCTTTTCATGAGCGAGTGTTAAACGTTCTCGGAATGGACCGAGATTTGCCAAGTGGCCTTGGTACACCACCGGTAGACCGCCTATCAAATTTCGTTCCATTTGGAGGCCGTTTGATGCCCCAACGGTTAACCGGGTAATCGCAAAGGCCTCTTGTGTGTTGCAGCCCAACACCCCTCCAAAACAGCCCGATAACCCATCTAAACCACTTCCACGTCCTCCGTCGTCGGATCACGATCGTGTGGGCGAAAACTACACCTCATTTTGACACCCCTACCTCCTCCTACCTATAAATATACATCTCCCCGTCCAAATCCGGGTCCCGAAACCCTAAAAATCATCCCCTTCGCCGCCGGACACGCCCGCGCCACCGCGCCCGGCCACTCAGACGCCGCCACATGGCATCTCTGCCGCCACCCGTCGCCGCGGCCCAGCAAGCCCGGATCGGGCCCGCCCGGCCCATCGCCGTCCGTGCCTTCCGCGGCTCGGTCCCGCCGCCCAGCGCCGACCACGCCCGCCACCAACCGCCCCGCGCCGCCCACGCCTTCGCCGCCGCACCGCCGCCGTCGCCGCCTCACCGCGACCATGTCGTCCGCCTCCTTCCTCCACCACGCGTCGCCCCGTCGCCTCCTCTGCTCCCTGTCGCCGGCGAGCTCTCCGGCCACCTCCTCCCCAAGCTCCGACCACCGCGGCGAAGAACTCCGGCGAAGCTCCGGCCCTGCCTCAATCCGCGTGCCGAAACCCTAGATCCAGTTCGGAGGGTATATTTTTCACTAAGTCTTTCTGCATCATATTTTGAGCCCCTGTTCATCGCCTCATATCTCCGCACTCATTGCTCCGAATGAGGCATATGATATTTCAAATTGTTCGTCACGTTGAGCTCTTCTGCTAGTAGCATTTCCATGCATGTTCACGTTCACTATGATGCCATTTTTATTGATGCAAGAGTGCTATAAAATGTTAACTACTGTTACTTATCATATCATGGTGATTTGTCATTTTTGTCACATTTGTTGTGTGCATCATATGAGCATTAGCTCTACATGTGTTTTGAACTACATCATGCCATCTTTACAGAGGTGCTTGTCTTGCATTTTTGTGATCAATGTGGTGACTAGCACAAGCATGCAAACTAGACTCCGTGATGTTGCTATTTTCAGGGACTTAGGATTTTGCTAAGTCCTTTTCCTGTTGTTATTTTGATGCCATGTAAACTTGATGCTACAGTGGTACCCATGCTTATTTTGGGATATTTCAGTAAGGATGTTCTGAACATGTGGTTATGATCTATCCATCCATGCCCCTGTTTGCATTTATGGAGTTGTCCAGCATGTCTTGTTCTTGCTCTACTTTTGCTATAAAATGTTCCTGGCAGAATGTTAACATGTTAATCAATTTTGCCATGGTTGTTGCTAGTGATCCATGCATCCTCTGAACTTGCTCTTGCCATGGTTAGCTTCATGAACATATCATATTGCTGTTGCTATGCTTGTTTTGTCATGAAATGCTTTGTGGTGAGTGGAATGAGCTCGCAAAGTTTCCTTCATAATTCTATTTATGACACGCTCTGTTTTCTGCTAAGTCTGAAACTGTTAATAAAACTTGCTATGTTTACATGGGCGCCATCATTTTTTCTGTGCCTTTTTGGCTCATGTTCAGTAAGGGTCTTTTGATCTATGCTTTTAGTAGAATCATTACAGGCCTTTGTGTTCTATGATATGTTCCTGTAGCATGTTGTTTTCTTGCTCTAAACATTGCTTCCTTATGTTATTTTGACATGTTAGTATTTTCACTAAGTCTGTGATGCTGATATCTTTTGCACTTTTGCCATGCTTGTTTGAGCCTGTTCTCGTGGGATTTAGCCATAGCTCAGTGCTCATGTTTTATCAAGAATCTTGTGTAGATCATATCCATATGCTTTGTTGCTATGTTGGAGTGCAATATCTTAGTTTCTTGTTGCATGCTAAGTAGCGTCATGCTGTTAATTATAGTTTTGCACCATCCTTGTTTTGCTTGCCATTTGCAAACAGTGCATCCGTTTCCGGTGATCTTTATATCGATTTCAACCAAAATAATCTCATCTTTCCAGCGGCATACTTGGTTTTCCAAGTTGATGCCTTGATCATTCTTTTCCTTCCGGAGCACGCATATGCATTGCATATCACATCTTGCATATCACGCCATGTATTGCATCATGTTGCTTGTGCATTGCATCATGATTGATTGTTGGTCCTTTGCTTGTGCTCTTGCTTTGGGTAGAGCCAGGAGACGAGTACGTGACCGAGGAACCTGTTGAGTACACTAACGAGGATCAAGCTTTCGACAACTCTGAGAACATTGCAGGCAAGATGACCATACCCTCGAAATCACTTCTATCTTTGCTTGCTAGTTGTTCGCTCTATTGCTATGTTGCGCTACCTACCACTTTCTATATCATGCCTCCCATGTTGCCATGTCAAGCCTCTAACCCACCTTTCCTAGCAAACCGTTGTTTGGCTATGTTACCGCTTTTGCTCAGCCCCTCTTATAGCGTTGCTAGTTGTAGGTGAAGATGAAGTTTGTTCCATGTTGGAACATGGATATTGTTGGGATATCATTATTATATCTTATTTAATTTAATGCATCAATATACTTGGTAAAGGGTGGAAGGCTCGGCCTTATGCCTGGTGTTTTGTTCCACTCTTGCCACCCTAGTTTCCGTCATACTGGTGTTATGTTCCTTGATTTTGCGTTCCTTACGCGGTTGGGTGTTATGGGAACCCCTTGACAGTTCGCCTTGAATAAAACTCCTCCAGCAAGGCCCAACCTCGGTTTTACCATTTGCCTACCTAAGCCTTTTCCCTTGGGTTCTGCAGACTCAAGGGTCATCTTTATTTTAAACCCCCCGGGCCAGTGCTTCTCTGAGTGTTGGTCCGAACCAGGCAACCTGCGGGGCCACCTAGGGGAAACTTGAGGGTTGGTTTTACTCGCAGCTTGACCTATCTGGTGTGCCCCGAGAATGAGATACGTGTGACTCCTATCGCGATTTGTCGGCACATCGGGCGGCTTTGCTAGTCTTGTTTTACCATTGTCGAAATGTCTTGTAACCGGGATTCCGAGACTGATCGGGTCTTCCCGGGAGAAGGAATATCCTTCGTTGACCGTGAGAGCTTGTGATGGGCTAAGTTGGGACACCCCTGCATGGCATAAACTTTCGAGAGTCGTGCCCGCGGTTATGTGGCAGATGGGAATTTGTTAATATCCGGTTGTAGAGAACTTGACACTTAACTTAATTAAAATGAATCAACTGCGTGTGTAGCCGTGATGGTCTCTTTTCGGCAGAGACCGGGAAGAGAACACGGTCTTGTGTTATGCTTGAACGTAAGTAGCTTCAGGATCACTTCTTGATCACTTATAGTTTCTCGACCATGCTTTGCTTCTCTTCTCGCTCTTATTTGCATATGTTAGCCACCATATATGCTAGTGCTTGCTGCAGCTCTGCTACCTCTTGAGCACTGCGTTGGATTTCCCCGAAGAGGAAGGGATGATGCAGCAAAGTAGCATAAGTATTTCCCTCAGTTTTTGAGAAACAAGGTATCAATCCAGTAGGAGGCTACGCTCGAGTCCCTCGTACCTACACAAAAACAATAGCTCAACGCAACCAACGCGCTTAGGGTTTGTCAATCCCTTCACGGTCACTTACGAAAGTGAGATCTGATAGAGATGATAAATAATATTTTTTTGGTATTTTTGGTATAGAGATGCAAAGTAAATAAAGTAAAAGCAAAGTAAAAGCAAAGAAATAATAAAGTGATGGAGATTGATATGATGAGAAAGAGACCCGGGGGCCATAGGTTTCACTAGTGGCTTCTCTCAAGAGCATAAGTATTCTACGGTGGGTGAACAAATTACTGTTGAGCAATTGACAGAATTTAGCATAGTTATGAGAATATCTAGGTATGATCATGTATATAGGCATCACGTCCGAGACAAGTAGACCGAAACGATTCTGCATCTACTACTATTACTCCACTCATCGACTGCTATCCATCATGCATCTAGAGTATTAAGTTAAAAACAGAGTAACGCCTTAAGCAAGATGACATGATGTAGAGGGATAGTTTCATGCAATATGATAAAAACCCCATCTTGTTATCCTCGATGGCAACGATACAATACGTGCCTTGCTGCCCCTTTTGTCACTGGGAAAGGACACCGCAAGATCAAACCCAAAGCTAAGCACTTCTCCCATGGCAAGAACAACCAATCTAGTAGGCCAAACCAAACTGATAATTCGAAGAGACTTGCAAAGATAACCAATCATACATAAAAGAATTCAGAGAAGATTCAAATATTATTCATAGATAGACTTGATCATAAACCCACAATTCATCGGTCTCAACAAACACACCGCAAAAAGAAGATAACATCAAATAGATCTCCATGAGAGAGGGGGAACATTGTATTGAGATCCAAA
Source organism: Triticum dicoccoides (assembly GCF_002162155.2). Lineage (NCBI taxonomy): Eukaryota > Viridiplantae > Streptophyta > Magnoliopsida > Poales > Poaceae > Triticum > Triticum dicoccoides. The sequence continues at coordinate 550,475,540 of NC_041390.1, forward strand.
AAGAGAGAAGAAGCCATCTAGCTACTAGCTATGGACCCTTAGGTCTTAAGTAAACTACTCACACTTCATCGTAGGGGCTTGGATGATGATCTAGAAGCCCTCCGTGCTCGATGCCTCCTCCGGCAGAGCTCCGGAACAGGCCCCAATACGGGATCTCGTGGATACAGAAAATTGCGGTGGTGGAATTAGGTTTTTGGCTCCGTCCTCGATCGTTTGGGGGTACATGGATATATATAGGAGGAAGAAGTACGTCGGTGGAGCTTCGAGGGGCCCACGAGGCAGGGAGCGCGCCCTAGGGGGGGGCACCCCCTACCCTCGTGACCACCTCGTGGCTTTCTTGACGGAGGGTCCAAGTCTCCTGGATCTTATCTGATGAGAAAATCACATTTCCAAAGGTTTCATTCCGTTTGGACTCCGTTTGATATTCCTTTTCTTCGAAACCCTAAAACAGGCAAAAAAACAGCAATTCTGGGTTGGGCCTCCGGTTAATAGGTTAGTCCCAAAAATAATATAAAAGTGGATAATAAAGCCCAATAATGTCTAAAACAGTAGATAATATAGCATGGAGCAATCAAAAATTATAGATACATTGGAGAGGTATCAAGCTCCACCTCACTACCCTTTCCTACCCTTAAGCTTAAATAGTCTTGATCTCGCGGGTGTGAGATTGCTGAGTCCTCGTGACTCATGGTTACTTCCAAACAGATGCAGGTGCCGATGATGCTAGTGCAGGGGACGCTACCGAACTCAAGTGGGAGCTCGACGAGGATTCGGGACGTTACTATGTTTCATTTCTTGATGATCAGTAGTGGAGCCCAGTTGGGACGATCGGAGATCTAGCATTTGGGGTTGTCTTTCTTTATTTTGGTTCCATGGTCGTACCTTTGATTGTACTTTGGATGATGTATGGATTATTTATGTATTGTGTGAAGTGGCGATTGTAAGCCAACTCTTTATCCCTTTCTTATTCAGTACATGGGATGTGTAAAGATTACCCCTCTTGCGACAAGCCTACCATGTGGCTATGCCTCTAAGTCGTGCCCCAATACGTGGGAGATATAGCCGCATTGTGGGTGTTACAAGTTGGTAATCAGAGCCATCCCCGACTTATGAGCCCCCCTGTTTGATCGAATCGCTGATGTTGTTGAGTCTAGAAAAAAATGTTTTGAGTTTTAGGATTATATATATTGGAGAGTAGGATTCTTTTTACTCCTCAGCCCCTTCGTCGCTCTGGTGAGGCCTCCTGACGTAGAAGTTTTGACTCTCCTCTCCTCAAATTTCATGAAATTTTTTTAGGATCATGCTGGTATCTTGGAATCGTTCCGATAGTCTTGTGACGAGGACATTGTTCTTGGTGCCTCCTGACATTTAGGGGTTGTGGCAGTGTCCCGGGAAGTTGAGCTCTGAGGTGTTGTTGTCACAATTTTATCGTTGCAGTTCTGGAATACCTGAGTTCGCCGACATCAAAAATATCTTTTATGCAGTTGTTGGTGAGATAACCTCGATGCCACCCAGTACTGGGGCGGGAGTTCAGGAGTATTGCCATAACTCGTATAACGGATGCTTTTCGAAGGTCGAGGTACATGATTTCCGAAGGTTTCTTGGTTATGTGTTGAAGGATGGATACAACTAGATGTAGGAATTGTTTAGTTTGGGTGAGATATTATGCTTCCCTTGTATCCCCAACACCTGATTGCATAACCAGAAAGTTTCGGGAGTTTTATAGGTGGGAATTCAAGTAGCTCTAGAATTTCTCCCCACAGATATTTGGTTTGTGATTGGGTAATCCTTACCACTTATTTGTTCATATCTGTACCTTGTTGTTTCATTCATATACCTTTATCTAAGTGGCTTCTCACCTTATGGACGTGTGATGATTTACTTTGGAATTCATTCGTTCATCCTTGTTCGAATGTTTATTGTGAAGACTTTATGTTACAATTTTGATCCATTGATTCAGCTTGAATATCTGTCTTTCAAAAATTCTAACGGTTGTCACCCTCTTCAGGATGGCTCCTCCAACGCGTCAGAATCCGGACCGCAATGATGGGGATCAGTCGAACCCTCCGCCACCACCTCCACCTCCGGAGGCATGGCAAGCTGTCATGGCAGCCACCAATGCCAACACTCAGATGCTTTTGCAACTCTTGCAAGAGCGCAACCAAGGGCAAGGCAACCAAGTAAATCAAGGCCAAGGCAACAATCAGCCTCAGTTTGCTACCCTCAACCAGTTCCTTGCAAACCAGCCGAAGTCCTTCAGTAACTATGTCGAGGCCACAGATGCCGACGACTGACTCGTGGACATCTACAAACATTTTGAATGTAGCAATGTTAGGCCTGAGGACTTTGTCAAGTTTGCTTCGTTTCAACTCAAGGACCAAGCTGCTGAGTGGTATCAACAATACAGATATTCCAGGGGAGGTCATGTGATTACCTTGGATGATTTCCGCTGAGACTTCAAAGCTCATCACATTCCACCAAGCATTGTTGAGAGAAAGCATGAGGAGTTCTGCAATCTCAAGCAAGGCAGCATGTCTGTGTATCAATACAATATCTAATTTCAGAAACTTGCTCACTTCGCTAAACAAGATGTTCCTGATGAAAAGAGTATGATCTATCAATTCAGAGGTGGCCTCAGAGAAGATCTGCAATTAGCTCCCGTGCTTCTTGAGCCGACTAAGTTTGATCAATTCTACAACACGGCACTAAAGCGAGAAGCTACTCAGCTCAAGTGTGAGTCATCTAAGAAGAGAGTCAGGGATGCAGTTCAATCTTCTTGTTCATCACAAGTGGCAGCTAAGCAACAGAAGTTCTGGTTGCCTCCTCCTCCTCCGTTTCGTCAGCCCTACCAGCAGAAGAGAAAATGTGGCAATGGATCTTCCCACCCACCCAACCCAGTCTATCAGAACAAAGCTCAATCTCAAACTCCAAGGTCAAGTGCTCCTTATCACCATCCGCTCTCAGAGGTTACTTGCAACAAGTGTCAGCAGAAAGGGCACTATGCAAACAAATGCTTCAACCAAAGGCGCCTTCCGCCTCCTCCTGTGAGATCTGCCATCAATGAAGTGGTCAAGCATAATCCCAAGCATGCTAAGGTCAACATGATGAACGCAGCTCATGTAGAGGATTCTTCAGAAGTGATCATGGGTAACCTTCTAGTTAACTCTATTCCTGCAAAAGTTCTTTTTCACACCGGTGCACCGCATTGTTTCATGTCAAGACCGTTTTTTGCCAAGCATGACTTCACTACTTCACTTTTGGTTAAACCCATGGTTGTCATTTCTCCGGGTAAATGTCTGAGCTCTAGTTTGATAGCTCCTGATGTGTCAATTGAGATGGGCAACTATAAATTTCTGGCTTCTCCAATGGTTCTTGGTGACTCGGATATTGATCTAATTCTTGGGATGGACTGGATTTCTAAGCACAAGGCTTAGCTTGATTGTGCTGCCAGACAGATTCAATTGACACACTCGTCTGAGGATGTGATCATCTATGCTGCTCGTGACGAAACCATTCGTCTGTTTTCTCTCAATGAGAAGGGCGAGTTGAATGCCATCTCTTAGATTCCAGTCGTCTGTGAATATCAAGACGTCTTTCTAGAAGAGCTTCTGGGAATGCCTCCTCACCGGCCAGTTGAATTTGTTATTGATCTTGAGCCTGGCACGGAACCTATTTGCAAGCATCCTTACAAGCTTGTACCAAAGGAATTGAAGGAATTGAAGAAACAGCTCGATGAACAAGAGCGTCTGGGTCTGATCAGACCGAGTTCATCTCCATGGGGTTGTGGTGTTCTTTTTGTCCAGAAGAAGGATGGCATGGACCGACTTTGTGTCGACTACCGCCCATTGAACAAGAAGACAATAAAGAACAAGTATCCACTTCCCAACATCAATGAGCTTTTCGAGCAACTTAAAGGTGCCCAAGTATTCTCCAAGCTTGACCTCCATATGGGTTATCATCAGACTCGCATTTGTGAAGAAGATATCCCCAAGACAACATTCAGAACAAGCTATGGTTCGTATGAATATACTGTCATGTCTTTCGGCCTTGTCAATTCTCCTCCAACGTTCTCTCGCATGATGAACTTCATCTTCAACCCTTACACAAATGATTTCGTCCTGGTGTATCTCAATGATATCTTGGTCTTTTCCAAGAATAAGGAGGATCATGCCTGTAACACCCACAATGCGGCTATATCTCCCACGTGACGGGGCACGACTTAGAGGCATAGCCGCATGGTAGGCTTGTCGCAAGAGGGGTAATCTTCACACATCCCATGTACTGAATAAGAAAGGGATAAAGAGTTGGCTTACAATTGCCACTTCACACAAATACAAGTTAAACATACATCATCCAGTATACAATCAAGGTCCGGCTACGGAACCAAAATAAAAGAAGACGACCCCAAATGCTAGATCCCCGATCGTCCCAACTGGGCTCCACTACTGATCAACAGGAAGCGAAACAAAACAATGATCCAGGTCTTCAGCGGGCTCCCACTTGAGTTGGATTGCATCACCTGCACTGGCATCAGCGGCACCTGCAACTGTTTTGGAAATATCTGTGAGCCACGAGGACTCAGCAATCTCACACCCGCGAGATCAAGACTATTTAAGCTTAAGGGTAGGAAAGGGTAGTGAGGTGGAGCTGCAGCAAGCACTAGCATATATGGTGGCTAACATACGCAAATAAGAGCAAGAAGAGAAGCAAAGCAACGGTCGTGAACTAGAAGTGATCATGAAACTACTTACGTTCAAACATAACTCCAAAGCCGTGTTCACTTCCCGGACTCCACCGAAAAGAGACCATCACGGCTACACACGCGGTTGATGCATTTTAATTAAGTTAAGTGTCAAGTTTTCTACAACCGGACATTAAAAAATTCCCATCTGCCCATAACCGCGGGCACGACTTTCGAAAGTTCAAACCCTGCAAGGGTGTCCCAACTTAGCCCATCATAAGCTCTCACAGTCAGCGAAGGATATTCCTTCTCCCGGGAAGACCCGATCAGTCTCAGAATCCCGGTTACAAGACATTTCGACAATGGTAAAACCAGACCAGCAAAGCCGCCCGAATGTGCCAACAAATCCCGATATGAGCTGCACATATCTCGTTCTCAGGGCACACCGGATTGTCCAAGATTCCGGTAGGCCAACCCAGAGTTGCCCCTGGTGGTCATCGGCGGCTGACCGGTTGGACCAACACTCAGAGGAGCACTGGCCCGGGGGTTTAAAATAACGATGACCCTTGAGTCTGCAGAACCCAAGGGAAAAAGGCTTAGGTGGCAAATGTTAAAACCAAGGTTGGGCCTTGTTGGAGGAGTTTTATTCAAAGCGAACTGTCAAGGGGTTCCCATAACACCCAACCGCATAAGGAACACAAAATCAAGGAACATAACACCGGCATGATGGAAACTAGGGCGGCAAGAGTGGAACAAAACACTAGGCATAAGGCCGAGCCTTCCACCCTTTACCAAGTATATAGGTGCATTAAAGTAAACAAGAGATAATAATGATATCCCAAGAATATCCATGTTCCAACATGGAACAAACTTCATCTTCACCTGCAACTAGCAACGCTATAAGAGGGGCTGAGCCAAAGCGGTAACATAGCCAAACAACGGTTTGCTGGGAAAGGTGGGTTAGAGGCTTGACATGGCAGTATGGGAGGCATGATATAGCAAGTGGTATATCGCGGCATAGAAATAGAGCGAACAACTAGCAAGCAAAGATAGAAGTGATTTCGAGGGTATGGTCATCTTGCCTGAGACCCCGCAAGGAAGAAGAACGAGTCCATGAAGAAGACAAACGGACGTAGTCGGACGAATCCTCACAAACGCGACGTTATCGGAACCAACCCGAAGAAGCAACACCGGAAAGAAGCAAACAACATGGTAAACAACCATCACATAAGCATGACATGATGCGCAAACAATTATGATGCATGTCTGGTTTAAAGAGGCATGGAATGGCAAAGTGCACAAGAAAAACTACAAGTTAAGTGGAGCTCAATATGCAACGAGTTGCATATTGACGGGAAACCACATCAATTATTTAGTTCACCCTCGTTTATGTACCCAAAAATATTAAATATTGTTAAGCATGTCAAGAGGTGAAACATGAGTAAAATACACAGTTAGGCATTTTAAATGAGGCCGGAAACATCAAACAACAATTCCGGTAAATCCTCATGTGCATTTATCAATTTAATGCAAACAACAATTTTAACCATTTTAAATGTTGTTATCATGATGCGAATGACATCTGCAAGTTTTATGCAATTTTGAAAAGTTGACAAGAGCATGATATGAAGCATTTGTCATCATGGCGGAAACGAAAGGGGGGCCACGACAATGACAACAGAAATGGTGCCACGGCAACGTTCCGGTTCCGATAGCTCACAGAGATACCGGTGCAAAAGGAAAAGTGACAGGGTCAAAACAAGGAACTTGACATCCACAGTTCTTCGAGGGTCGACGATACATGTTCTGTAGACGTTCGGGCGGCGGTAGTGGTACACGTTTTGAAGGGGAAGTAGAGGTTCTCGCGATCTCGGTGATGGTAGTGGTATATGTCATCGGTAGTCGAACATGGCGATCCGGAGAGGGTACTTGGCAACATGCACGTCGTCAGTAGTTGTACACAATCGTTGTCAGACTTGACGGGTTCGAGGTCTTCGGGTGTAGTGGTACTTGGAGGGTCGTTGAACTTGACGAAATCCAAGGCGACGGTTGTGGTACTTGGCAAAACGCATGTCAATGGTTGTTGTTCTCGTATCGTCATGGAGGTAGTCGTTCACTCGACGGTCTTATCGGAACCTCGTCAGCGGTAGAGATCCACCTTAGCATTCCGAAGGGGTACTTGGCGATTTCAAAGACGGCGAAAAATGAACTTGGCGGTCCTCGTTGACCTGGTACTTGGCGAATCCCTCTTCGGTGGTCTTCCTTGGCGGTTCAGGGCACAGTGCAGGTACTTGGCATGATGTAGGGGCGATGGCCGAAGGACACTAAGGCCCGAAGCAAAGGAGTAGGGGATCAAGGCTCTTGCTATCTCATGCGGGTGTTGCGCTGGACAGCGGCGATACGGCGACGGCGACGGAGCTGCCATGGATGGCAACAACGCCATGAAATAAGCAGGGGCGCTCGGGGCAGCGGCGAGAGCTTGCAGGACGTAGGTGGAGGGGTTGATGGCGACAGGCGGTGCAGGATGGCAGCGGCTCCTGGCAACACAGCTGGTCCGGAGAGCGACGGAGCAAGGTGGTGGTGATGGCGGACGCGAGCTGGCTCGATCCGGCCGGATCCAGCAGCTGGGGTCGGGGGCGAAGAGGAGGCAGAGGGGGACGGGTCGAGGCACATGTGCAAAGGAGGGAGGTGGTCATGGCGCACAGGGGCCCGACTTCTGGTGGTACTCCGGCGAAGACGGCGGAGCAGCGGTGGACGACGGGCGCGACGCAGCTGGAGGGCACCACGGTGCGCGCGGGAACGGGGTAGCCGAAGACGGCAGTTCGGCGTTGACCGGAGTAGGGGAAGAAGAGGGAGGTGCGACGCTGCTCTCTCTTCTCCGCGAGTGGTGGCGGTAGCAGGAGGACGCGAGGGAGCGATGGGATCGAGGGAGCAGCAGCAGCGCTCGCTGTCTCTGGCGGCGCGAAGGAGAGATCGATGGGAGAGGGAGAGAGCAATGCGGGAGTACTAGGGTTACCGCGGGGCGTGGTAGGGCCTTGGAGGCCGACCCAGTAGAGAAGGGGCTGCGCCTAGGCCTTGGGAGGCCGGCGGCTAGGCCTTAGGCTAATTAGGCGGGGAGAGGAAAAAGGCCAGGAGGCCTGCTGGCTGTTGGGCTCCTTCTCTCTCTCTTACTCTTTCAAAACAGAAAATAATAAAGGGAAAGAAAAAGGTAAGAAAAGAAAGGTTAGAGAAAGAGTTTGGGCACGGGGATAATTTCCACGGACTCGCAAAAATGCGCTGGTTCCAAGAAAATAGAAATGGCCAAGATCGAATGATAGGAATTCAAACCCATTTGAATTTAATTCAAATGGGTTTGAACTAGGGTGAGGTTTTAGGAGTATCCAAAAATGTTCAGAATTTTGGCAGAGCTCTGGAAAATGGTAAAAGAATTATTGGCAAGGCTAGAGAGTCAAAACTTGAAGAAGAAAAGGCCAAGGGATTTAATATGCAAGTGGGTTCATGGGTGATTCCAAAACAATGGAATATTTTATAATATCTCCCTAAATATCGGGAGGGTATGTTTTAAAGAGAAACCACCATGTGAGTTCCCTCAATTTAAATGGATCGCAGATCCATACGGTTTATTTAGTTGAGTTGGAAAGATTAAAGACATGATGACATGATGTAATGCACATGATGCAATGATGAATGCAACAAGCAAAACAAATCCCACAACGAATCTCGGAAACCCTGGAAGGCATCTGAAGCTCCGGTCTTGGGGCGTCACAACACTCCACCACTATGAGAGGATCTCGTCCCGAGATCTAGGATGGCACCGGGGAAAATGGAAGAGGAAGGGGAAGAGGTAAAACTAAGTTGCTTCTTTGACAAACGAGTGAAACCAAAGAACCTTGAGAGGTTAAACCAATTGAATGAAAGAATACAAGAAATATGAACAAAGTTGAAAACACTCCGTTAGAAAAGAGGAACAAGGAACATTACTAGAACCTTGTAGGTTGAAAGACATAAGAAAAAGGGTTGCAATGGACAAGAAGTACATGCAAGCACTCCGGTAGAAACGAGATGTACAACGAACGATAAAGATTAATTATGACAAACACTCCGGTTGGAAAAAGGAAGGCATAGAATATGAACTTGGAAAAAAGAAAGCACTTGGATGAGACTCCGGTTAGAAGAGGAATGATAGCCACAACACTCCGGTCAAAACAAGATAGAGAAGGAAAAGAATGATATAATTTGGACAGCACTCCGACTGCAAATAAAAGGAATTAACAAGAACTTGAAAAGATGAGAGGATACTTGATGAGATCAACAACACACTGCCTCTGAAACTATTGAAAGAATGGCACAAGGGTAAGAAAGATTTCAGACAGCACTCCGGTTGAGAAGGAAGGAAAAACTTGATAAGATGAGAGAACTTGAAGAGATGATACAACACTCTGGTTGAGAAGGGAGGTAAAACGTGACAAAATGGGAAGAACTTGAAAAAGAGGGCACGACACTCCGGTTAAATGGATAAGCAAAAGGAAAGAACATGATCCTCACAATTCGAGATGAAGAGTGGAGAGAGCAACATCACAATGCTTCCGGAACAAAAGAATAGAAACTAGATTGTTGGGATAAAGGGATGGATGAGAAAATGACAACTTCTGCCACAAATGAGCTTGAAAAATAATCTTTAGGAGAAGGGTCGAACGGAGTTGTTGGAAAAACAACAACAAATAGAGTAAGATTTTGTGGGCTTATGGAAAACTTCTCAAAATTGAGGCGACATTCTGCCACTACGAAAACAAAAGATTGGATTGATATCACCAAGGAGATGAGAAACTTATTTCACCGAGAGGATAAATGAAAAACTTGGGTCATTTATGAGCACCATAAATAGCAACAATCCTTAGGGAAGGCTTTAGGTGAAACATGACACAAAATAACTCCAACGAAGAGATTGGTGGGTTTAAAATATCTCATTCTTGACAAGATGTGAATCATGAAACACGAACTCAAATTGTCAAGAATGACATAACACCATGTCAAGAGATAAGGTAGGAAGAATTGCACTTCGGAACGCAAGATGAAGAAAGCTTGAACTCCTCAAAACAAGACATGTGTTGAGCACCATCTTTATTTGAGAGTATAGCTTGGCGGATCCTAACTTCAAGAGAAATCTTGAAGAACAATCGAAGAATGCAAAGAATCCTTGACGAACTACCATGTAGAGCCTCCAGGAAGAAGTCCGGTAATAAAAGGATGATAAAAAGAAAGAGAAGTTGCAAACACAAGGTGAATCCTTGCAATTATTTAGATGAATGTTCATGGTGATATAGTTGAGAGAGCTTGGAATTCCGGGAAAAGTATGAAGCACTTGAACCAAGAATTTACTTATCGTGAACAAACTCCGGAAGAATGAATCCATCATTTGGATGAAGCAAGAATAAGAATTATGTTATGCATATCCTTCACCAATTTAAATTTATGACAAGCAACAGATTTGGCATACTACTTATTCTCGTGGAAAGGATTAAGATAGATATAGCGCAAACTTGAGAAAAGGCTTCAACAAACCACTGTTAGGATTTGAAAGAACGGATGAATTGATATGATAGCCAAGGAATAAAACTCTTGAATGAACCATCATAAGAATTGAACATGAAAGTAGCAAAAGCACAATTAACCGGGAAGAATTGCAAAACGAATGAAGATACTTGAGGGAATTTAGATACATGAGAACGGAGAGATCATGAACTGATTAGAGGATATTTGAATGATTCACCAGTAAGATTTGGAGAACAAGAGTTGCAAGCTAGAATGAATAATTCTGAGATGATGGGCTCCGGAGAATCAAACTGAAAAATACACCTGAATTGCTCCAGATGGGTGAAAATAATTCTCACAATCGAAAACAATTATGAGAGGATGGCATCAAGCTTGAACCCCGCATCTATGAGAGAACGGATAAGATTTGGAGGAGACACTCTTCTTTGGTCTTCAAAATATGAGAATGACGACGAGAAACACCAACACAAATTGTTGAGGCACTACGGAATAAAAAATTAAAAAGGTTGAACCAACGATGATAGAATTTTGAAAGATCTTGGACAAATACATATGACTGATGATAATTCATTCTTACGTCAAACTTGGAGAAGAATTTGAGAGTAACTCCGGGAAAATAGAGAAGTCAGGTAAGATCCTGGGAAAAGACCTGTGGGTTAGGGCCCACTCCAAAGAAACACCGTTGAACGATTTAAAAGAGATAATGCGCCGGTTGAATTAAATGGCTTGAAAGAGATAACAACCTCAAAATAGCTTGAACGGATTGAGAATGGAAACTAATCTTTTGAGAAATCTTCAGCACTCTGGAACAAATGAATAGAGAGAGGTGAACAATTAAGAGGTGCACCGGCATGAGAAAACATTGGACAAAAGAAAGTAATAAGCTCAACACCGAAGCTTGAATTGAATCCACCGGAGAAGATAAAAGAAACGAGGAATGATGAACTTGTAGAGCATCTTCATGAGAACCACCGGGTAAGAACATTGATGGAAAAGAATGGAGAGACTTCTCATCAATAACATGATGGTTCATTAAGAAATCCGAATCCTTGAAGGAAAAGGGTGGGAGGGTGGGAAAACAAAGGCAGCTTGGGACGAATGAAATGAGCACCGTTGAGAAGAACTGATAATTGATCTTGCGGATGTTGAAATGTTCGGATCCGCTTGAAGAGAAACACGCCGGTTGAAAAAGGATTGACATGACAATCTCGATTATCAAGAAGGATTGGTATTCACATAGAAGTATGAGAACACCGCTTAGGAAAGGTATGGAATCAACACTTGACATTGAAGCAACTCGAATACCACAAACCAAAACAAAAACAAAGGATTGGCTTGCAGAATAAGCCGGAACAAACATATGATAGACCCCATATCGCATCATGTGTCTGTTGGAAAGATATCCTACGATATACTTGAATTCCCACTTATAAACTCCCGAAACTTTCTGGTTATGCAATCAGGTGTTGGGGATACAGGGGAAGCATAATAACTCACCCAAACTAACAATTCCTACATCCAGCTGTATCCATCCTTCAATACATAACCAAGAAACCTTCGGAAATCATGTACCTCAACCTTCGAAAAGCATTTGTTATATGAGTTATGGCAATACTCCTGAACTCCCGCCCAAGTACTAGGTGGCGTCGAGGTTATCTCACCAACAACTGCATAAAAGAGATTTTTTATGTCGGCGAAACTCAGGTATTCCAGAACTGCAACGATAAAATTGTGACCACAACACCTCGGAGCTCAACTCCCCGGGACACTGCCACAACCCCTAAATGTCAAGAGGCACAAAGAACAATGTTCTCGTCACAAGACTATCGGAACGATTCCAAGATACCCGCGTGATCCTAAAAAATTCATGAAATTTGAGGAGAGAAGAGTCTCTACGTCAGGAGGCCTCACTAGAGCGACGAAGGGATTGAGGAGTAAAAAGAATCCTACTCTCCGATATATATAATCCTAAGACTCAAAACATTTTGTTCTAGACTCAACAATGTCAGCGATTCGATCAAGCAGGGGGCTCCTAAGTCGGGGAAGACTCTGATTACCAACTTGTAACACCCACAATGCGGCTATATCTCCCACGTGTCGGGGCAAGACTTAGAGGCATAGCCGCATGGTAGGCTTGTCTCAAGAGGGGTAATCTTCACACATCCCATGTACTGAATAAGAAAGGGATAAAGAGTTGGCTTACAATCGCCACTTCACACAAATACAAGTTAAACATACATCATCCAGTATACAATCAAGGTCCGGCTACGGAACCAAAATAAAAGAAGACGACCCCAAATGCTAGATCCCCGATCGTCCCAACTGGGCTCCACTACCGATCAACAAGAAGTGAAACAAAACAATGATCCAGGTCTTCATTGGGCTCCCACTTGAGCTGGGTTGCGTCACCTGCACTGGCATCATCGGCACCTGCATCTGTTTTGGAAATATCTGTGAGCCACGAGGACTCATCAATCTCACACCCGCGAGATAAAGACTATTTAATCTTAAGGGTAGGAAAGGGTAGTGAGGTGGAGCTGCAGCAAGCACTAGCATGTATGGTGGCTAACATACGCAAATAAGAGCGAGAAGAGAAGCAAAGCAACGGTCGTGAACTAGAAGTGATCCTGAAACTACTTACGTTCAAACATAACTCCAAAGCCGTGTTCACTTCCCGGACTCTGCCGGAAAGAGACCATCACGGCTACACACGCGGTTGATGCATTTTAATTAAGTTAAGTGTCAAGTTTTCTACAACCGGACATTAACAAATTCCCATCTGCCCATAACCGTGGGCACGACTTTCGAAAGTTCAAACCCTGCAGGGGTGTCCCAACTTAGCCCATCACAAGCTCTCACGGTCAGCGAAGGATATTCCTTCTCCTGGGAAGACTCGATCAATCTTAGAATCCCAGTTACAAGACATTTCGACAATGGTAAAACAAGACCAGCAAAGCCGCCCGAATGTGTCGACAAATCCCGATATGAGATGTACATATCTCGTTCTCAGGGCACATCGGATTGTCCAAGATTTCGGTAGGCCAACCCAGAGTTGCCCCTGGTGGTCACCGGCGGCTGACAGGTTGGACCAACACTCAGAGGAGCACTGGCCCAGGGGTTTAAAATAAAGATGACCCTTGAGTCTGCAGAACCCAAGGGAAAAAGGCTTAGGTGGCAAATGTTAAAACCAAGGTTGGGCCTTGTTGGAGGAGTTTTATTCAAAGCGAACTGTCAAGTGGTTCCCATAACACCCAACCGCGTAAGGAACGCAAAATCAAGGAACATAACACCGGTATGACGGAAACTAGGGCGGCAAGAGTGGAACAAAACACCAGGCATGAGGCCGAGCCTTCCACCCTTTACCAAGTATATAGGTGTATTAAAGTAAACAAGAGATAATAATGATATCCCAACAATATCCATGTTCCAACATGGAACAAACTTCATCTTCACCTATAACTAGCAACTCTATAAGAGGGGCTGAGCCAAAGCGGTAACATAGCCAGGAAAGAAGAACGAGTCCATGAAGAAGACAAACAGACATAGTCGAAGGAATCCTCACAAACGCGGAGTTAGCGGAACCAACCCGAAGAAGCAACACCGGAAAGAAGCAAACGACATGGTAAACAACCATCACATAAGCATGACATGATGCGCAAACAATTATGATGCATGTCCGGTTTGAAGAGGCATGGCATGGCAAAGTGCACAAGCAAAACTACAAGTTAAGTGGAGCTCAATATGCAACGAGTTGCATATTGACGGGACACCACATCAATTATTTAGTTCACTCTCGTTTATGTACCCAACAATATTAAATGTTGTTAAACATGGCAAGAGGTGAAACATGAGTAAAATACACAATTAGGCGTTTTAAATGAGGCCGGAAACATCAAACAACAATTCCGGTAAATCCTCATGTGCATTTAGCAATTTAATGCAAACAACAATTTTAACCATTTTAAATGTTGTTATCATGATGCAAATGACATCTGCAAGTTTTATGCAATTTTGGAAAAGTTGACAAGAGCATGATATGAAGCATTTGTCATCGTGGCGGAAACGAAAGGGGGGCCACGACAATGACAACGGAAATGGTGCCACGGCAACATTCTGGTTCCGATAGCTCACGGAGATACCGGTGCAAAAGGAAAAGTGACAGGAGCGTGACAAGCAAGATGGTGGGGTGATCCCGGTAACCGGGTTCCCACGGGTTAGCAGCAAACGAGGAGGACCGAGCAAGCAGCGATTCGACCATGGTGCAAACATGGGCATCTCATACAATACATCACATGCATACGGTCCACGGGCATCGTTCCGGCGGTTATACCTTTCGAAGCATGCATTATCGGAACGGATCAAGTTCGTAGAGGGAAGTAGGCGTTCTCGCGACGACGGTAGTGGAAGTAGTTGTTCTCACTTCGTAGATGTTCACACTCCGCAGGTGTTCGGGGTCAAAACAAGGAACTTGACATCCACGGTTCTTCGAGGGTCGACGGTACATGTTCTATAGACGTTCGGGCAGCGGTAGTGGTACACATTTTGAAGGGGAAGTAGAGGTTCTCACGATCTCGGCGATGGTAGTGGTATATGTCATCGGTAGTCGAACATGGCGATCCGGAGAGGGTAATTGGCAACATGCACGTCATCGGTAGTTGTACACAATCGTTGTCGGACTTGACGGTTTCGAGGTCTCCGGGTATAGTGGTACTTGGCGGGTCGTTGAACTTGACGAAATCCAAGGCGACGGTTGTGGTACTTGGCAAAATGCATGTCAATGGATGTTGTTCTCGTATCGTCGTGGAGGTAGTCGTTCACTCGACGGTCTTATCGGAACCTCGTCAGCGGAAGAGATCCACCTTGCATTTGGAAGGGGTACTTGGCGATTTCGAAGACGGCGGAAAACGAACTTGGCGGTCCTTGTTGACCTGGTACTTGGCAAATCCCTGTTCGGTGGTCTTCCTTGGCGGTTCAGGGCACGGTGCAGGTACTTGGCATGATGCAGGGGCGATGGCCGCTGGACACTAGGGCCCGAAGCAGAGGAGCAGGGGATCGAGGCTCTGGCCATCTCATGCGGGTGTTGCGCTGGACAGCGGCGGTAAGGCGATGGCGACGGAGCTGCCATGGATGGCAACAGTGCCATGGAAGAAGCAGGGGCGCTCGGGGCAGCGGTGAGAGCTTGCAGGACGCGGGTGGAGGGGTTGATGGCGACGGGCGGTGCAGGATGGCAGCGACTCTTGGCAACAGAGCTGGTCCGGAGAGCGACGGAGCAAGGTGGTGGTGATGGCGGACGTGGGCCGGCTCGATCCGGCCGGATCCGGCGGCTGGGGTCGGGGACGAAGAGGAGGTAGAGGGGAACGGGTCGAGGCACAGGTGCAAAGGAGGGAGGCGGCCATGGCGCACAGGGCCCGGCTTCCTGGTGGTACTCCGGCGAAGACGGCCGGAGCGGCGGTGGACGACGGGCGCGACGCAGCTGGAGGGCGCCACGGCGCACACGGGAACGGGGTAGCCGAGGACGGCGGTTCGGCATTGACCGGAGCAGGGGAAGAAGAGGGAGGTGCGGCACTGCTCTCTCGTCTCTGCGAGTGGCGGCGGTAGCAGGAGGACGCGAGGGAGCGGCAGCAGCGCTCGCTGTCTCTGGCGGCGCGAGGGAGAAATCGATGGGAGAGGGAGAGAGCGATGCGGGAGTACTAGGGTTACCGCGGGGCGCGGTTGGGCCTTGGAGGCCGGCCCAGTAGAGAAGGGGGCTGCGCCTAGGCCTTGGAAGGCCGGCGGTTGGGCCTTAGACCAATTAGGTGGGGAGAGGAAAAGGCCAGGAGGCCTATTGGCTGTTGGGCTCCTTCTCTCTCTCTTACTCTTTCAAAACAGAAAAAATAAAGAGAAAGAAAAAGGGAAGAAAAGAAAGGTTAGAGAAAGAGTTTGGGCACGGGGATAATTTTCCCGGACTCGCGAAAATGCGCTGGTTCCAAGAAAATAGAAATGGCCAAGATCGAACGATAAGAATTCAAACTCATTTGAATTTAATTCAAATGGGTTTGAACTAGGACGAGGTTTTAGGAGTATCCAAAAATGTTGAGAATTTTGGCAGAGCTCCGGAAAATGGTAAAAGAATTATTGGCAAGGCTAGAGAGTCAAAACTTGAAGAAGAAAAGGCCAAGGGATTTAATATGCAAGTGGGTTCATGGGTGATTCCAAAACAATGGAATATTTTATAATATCTCCCTAAATATCGGGATGGTATGTTTTAAAGAGAAACCAACATGTGAGTTCCCTCAATTTAAATGGATCGAAGATCCATACGGTTTATTTAGTTGAGTTGGAAAGATTAAAGCCATGATGACATGATGCAATGCACATGATGGAATGATGAATGCAACAAGCAAAAACAAATCCCACAATGAATCTCGGAAACCATGGAAGGCATCTGAAGCTCCGGTGTTTGGGCGTCAGAATGCCAAGCATTTGAGATTGGTGCTGGATAAACTCAGAGAGCATAAATTCTATGCGAAGTTTTCAAAGTGTGAATTTTGGCTTGATGAAGTTCTTTACCTTGGTCATATCATCTCAGCCAAAGGCATCGCCGTTAATCCCGAGAAGGTGTCTGCAATTGTGAATTGGGAACCTCCTCAGAATGTCAAGCAGCTTCACAGTTTTCTTGGGCTTGCAAGCTATTGTCGAAGATTCGTTGAGAATTTCTCTAAGATTGCAAAGCCTCTTTCCAACCTCCTCCAGAAACATGTCAAGTATGTCTAGATGCCTGAATGTGACATTGCTTTCAACACCCTCAAAGAGAAGTTAGTCACACCTCCTGTCTTGACTCCTCCCGATGAATCCGAGCCATTTGAAGTTTTCTGTAATGCCTCCCTGCAAGGTCTCGGTGCTGTGTTAATGCAAGAGAAGAAAGTTGTGGCCTATACCTCTCGCCAGTTGAAGCCCAACGAAAGGAACTACCCCACTCATGATCTTGAGTTGGCGGCAGTTGTCCATGCATTATTAACGTGGAGACATCTCTTGTTGGGAAGGAAAGTGGACATCTTCACAGATCATAAGAGCCTCAAGTACATCTTCACTCAACCCAACCTCAACCTCAGACAGACTCGTGGGTCGAAATGATTCAAGAATACAATCCGAGTATTCAATATACTCCAGGCAAGGCCAATGTCATTGCAGATGCTTTGAGCAGGAAGGCTTACTGCAACAACTTAATTCTCAAGCCCTTCCAACCGGACCTTTGTAAAGCTTTCCGCAAACTGAATCTCCAAGTTGTTCCCCAAGGCTTTCTTGCCAACCTCCAAGTCTCTCCTACTTTGGAAGATCAAATTCGTGAGGCATAACTTCTGGATACCATGGCGAAGAAGGTGAAACATGGGATTGCCAAGAGCCAACCCAAATACAAGTGCTATCGCATTGATGACAAAGACACTATTCTTCGAGGACCAGACTGTGGTTCCTAAAGGTGATCTAAGGAAAGTCATTATGAACGAGGCACACAATTCCCTTCTATCCATTCATCCTGGAAGTACGAAGATGTATCATGACCTCAAGCAGTCGTATTGGTGGACTCGAATGAAGCGAGAAATTGCTCAATTCGTGAATGAATGTGATGTTTGCAGATGGGTGAAAGCAGAACACCAACGGCCAACTGGTCTCCTCCAACCTCTTGCTATTCCAGAATGGTAGTTTGACCATATTGAGATGGTCTTCGTGACTGGATTTCCCAAGTCCAAGCGTGGAAATGATGCTATATTCGTTGTCATCGACAAGCTTACAAAAGTGGCTCATTTCCTTCCAATCAAAGAATCTATCATAGCAGCTCAGCTGGAAGAGCTATACACCTCCAGGATTGTCTCCTCGCACGACATTCCACAATTGATATCTTCAGATCGTGGAAGCATCTTCACTTCTAAGTTCTGGGATTCCTTCCAGAAGGCCATGGGCACCAACATTCGCTTCAGCACAACTTTCCATCCTCAAACTAGTGGCCAAGTCGAGCGAGTCAATCAAATCCTTGAAGATATGCTCAGGGCTTGTGTCATTTCCTTCGGTATGAAGTGGGAAGATTGTATTCCATATGTCTAGCTCTCCTACAACAACAGCTTCCAAGCGAGTTCGGGCAAGGCCCCATTCGAAATTCTCTATGGCAGAAAGTGTTGTACTCCTCTGAATTGGTCAGAGACTGGTGAACGCCAACTTCTTGGCAATGACTTAATCACATAAGCTGAAGAAATTTGTAAAGTCATCCGTGAAAATCTCAAAGCCGCGCAATCGTGCCAGAAGAGTTACTATGATAGCAATCACCGTGACTTGGCTTTCGAGATCGGAGACCATGTCTACCTCCGCATCTCTCCAATGAAAGGTACTTGTCGCTTCGGTATCAAAGGGAAGCTTGCCCCTAGATACGTGGTTCCTTTCAAGATCATTGGCAAAAGAGGCGACCTCGCCTATCAACTTGAACTTCCATCCAACTTCGCAAATGTGCATGATGCATTTCACATGTCATAGCTTCACAAGTGCTTCAAGACTCCTGAGCGCACTATCAACTTCGAAGAGATTGATCTCCAAGAAGACCTGTCTTATCATGAGCATCCCGTTGCTATTCTTGAAGAAACCAAGCGCAAGACTCGCAACAAGTCAATCAAATTCCTGAAAGTGAAGTGGTCACACCATTCCGACCGACAATCCACCTGGGAACGCGAGGATCACCTCCGTTTTGAATATCCAAAGTCCTTTCAGTCCTAGATCTCGGGACGAGATCCTCTCATAGTGGTGGAGTGTTGTAACACCCTAGATGTAACTTGCCATATTTGTAACTCCGACTCTTGTCATTTCCAGTTTTAAGTTATGAGATTCCCTTCGTGGTTGGGTTTTTGTCTTTTTTTTGCATTTTGTTCATGTCATGCATTTCATATAATGTCATAATGTGCATCGTATTTGCATTCGTGTTCGTCTCATGCATCCGAGCATTTTCCCCGTTGTCCGTTTCGCAATCCGACACTCCTACATGCACCGGCGCACCCTCTTGTCTCTTATCGTGAGCGGGTGTTAAACATTCTCGGAATGGACGAGATTTGCCAAGTGTCCTTGGTACACCACTGGTAGACCGCCTGTCAAATTCCATTCCATTTGGAGGCCGTTTGATGCTCCAACGGTTAACCGGGTAACCGCAAAGGCCTCTTGTGTGTTGCAGCCCAACACTCCTCCAAAACAGCCCGATAACCCATCTAAACCACTTCCATGTCCTCCGTCGTCGGATCACGATCGCGTGGGCGAAAACTACACCTCATTTGGACACTCCTACCTCCTCCTACCTATAAATATACATATCCCCATCCAAATCCGGGTCCCGAAAACCTAAAAATCGCCCCCTCCGCCGCCGGACACGCCCGCGCCACCGCACCTAGCCACTCAGACGCCGCCACGTGGCATCTCCGCCGCCACCCGCCGCCGCGGCCCGGCGAGCCCGGATCGGGCCCGCCCGGCCCATCGCCGCCCGCGCCTCCCGCGGCTCGGTCCCGCCGCCCAGCGCCAACCCCGCCGCCGACCGCCCCGCACCGCCCACGCCTTCGCCGCCGCACCGCCGCCGTCGCCGCCTCACCGCGACCATGCCTGCCGCCTCCTTCCTCCACCACGCATCGCCCCACCTCCTCATCTGCTCCCCGTCGCCGGCGAGCTCTCCGGCCACCTCCTCCCCAAGCTCCGGCCACCGCGGCGACGAACTCCGGCGAAGCTCCGGTCCTGCCTCGATCCGCATGCCAAAACCCTAGATCCAGTTTGGAGGGTATATTTTTCACCAAGTCTTTTTCTGCATCATATTTTGAGCCCCTGTTCATCGCCTCATATCTCCACGCTTGTTGCTCCGAATGAGGCATATGATATATCAAATTTTTCGTCTCATTGAGCTCTTCATGACAGTAGCATTTCCATGCATGTTCATGCTCATTATGACACCATTTTCATTGATGCAAGAGTGCTATAAAATGATAACTGCTGTTACTTATCATATCATGGTGATTTGTCATTTTTGTCACATTTGTTGTGTGCATCATATGAGCATGAGATCTACATGTGTTTTAAACTACATCATGCCATCTTTACAGAGGTGCTTGTGTTGCATTTTTGTGATCAATGTGGTGACTAGCACAAGCATGCAAGCTAGGCTCCGTGATGTTGCTGTTTTCAAGCATGCAAGCTAGGCTCCGTGATGTTGCTGTTTTCAGGGACTTAGGATTTTGCTAAGTCCTTTTCCTGCTGTTATTTTGATGCCATGTAAACTTGATGCTACAGTGATATCCATGCTTATTTTGGGATATTTCAGTAAGGGAAATGTTTATACCCGGTGCACCGGCCGAGTCTTCCGCCGGTCGCGCGCGGGCCACGCGATCCAGCTAGATCGAACGACGAGGGAGACGTGATCCAAGGGATTTTTTAGGCCCACCACCCCTCGTATCTTATCTCCTCCAGAAGCAAACCTGGTCCACTCATTGCTACAGTGCATCGCCTCATACCTCTAGAAGCGCTCCTGCAAGTGGCTCCACCGCTTGATTTTTTTTCAATCTCCGCACGACGATGCACAAACTCTCCCACAACGGAGGTGCTTGGACCGTGCCGGGGGCGCCATGATGGAGATGCTGGGACCATGCCAGGGGCGCCATTCCAAGACGTGCCGACGAGTCTCCATGGATGACCATGGTGAAGGTTGCGATTCCAGCGAGCGAGTAACAATGGTGGAACTAGCATTTTGTTTTGCTTCAACCGGCCAAATCCAGAGCTGGAACCACTCTTGTTTTTTGCTGCAACTAATAAGAGAGTTGGAAACACGGCTAATTTTTGCTACAACTAGATCATTTTTTTCTACAACTGGTGTCGCTATTTGCTACAATCTTCGGCATGTAGTTTTCTGGCCCATGACAACAAACAGCTGCAACCGGGAGATGAGGAAAGTTGCAACCCACGCTGCAAAAAGCTACGACCGGCAACAAAAGCAGCTACTACTGTCAGAGTGACGTGCTGCAACCAACGACGGTGAACTTGTGGCCGGCAACTGCAGATGCAAGAAAGCTTCAAATGGTGTGCAAAAAAGCTTCAACCGGCAAAGGAGTATGCTTCAAGCATGGAAAAGCTTCAAATGGGTGTGGAAGAAAAAATTTGAACCATGAAAAAAGTTTCAACCGGCAAGGAAAAAGCTTCAATTTAGCAACCGTCATTGTTTTTAGCTACTATGGCGATGTTGTTTGCTACATTCACTCAATGTCGTTTACTGCTGGCCGTCGTTCGCAATCCAGTGCTTCCAGCAAAAAATGATGCTGCAACCGTAGTTTTGTTTTGCTACTACCAGCGCAGTGTTTTGCTACATCCATCAAGCAGAAGATGCGACCTCACGATGACGGCGAGGGCGTTTTTCGCTGCAACCGTATTTGGTTGTTGCTACTACCGGCAAACTTTTTTGCTACATCCATCAAGAAGGAGCCGCGACCTAGCGACGGTGGCGATGGTGTTTTTGCTGCAACAGTTGTCAGGTTTTGCTATGACTGGATAAGTTTTTTGCTACATCCGTTCAATGGCGTGATTGGCTGGTGGGAGTCATCGACGCAATTCTGTTCAGCGAGCATCAACAACAAGGGGCAACGGCGGAGCTACAACCGGAGCTGATGAGAGCTGCAACCGCAGGTGCAGCTGTTGCATGGGTTGAGGCAGCGACGAGGAGGACCGGCGAGGGTGGGAACCAACGACGAGGACGGCTGGCGAGGGTGCGTATCGGCGACGAGGAAGCCCACCGGAGGGAAGATGAGGCATGTAAGGGGAGCTGCGCGAGACGGCGGAGATGCGGGGATATGCGTGAGCGTGAGATGCGCGAGGAGGAAGAAGATCTGGGGAGAATCGTTTGTTTTCGCTAGATTGAACGGCCAGAACAAGTGGCATACTGCGGCTAGGGTGCGACCGGCCCAAACTTTGGGCCGGTGCGCCGACGCAGATTACTCACCTTTCAGTAAGGACGTTTTGAACATGTGGTTATGCTCTATCCATCCATGCCCTGTTTGCATTTATGGAGTTGTCTAGCATGTCTTGTTCTTGCTCTACTTTTGCTGTAAATGTTCCTGGCAGAATGTTAACATGTTAATCAATTTTGCCATGGTTGTTTCTAGTGATCCATGCATCCTATGAACTTGATCTTGCCATGGTTAGATTCATGAACATGTCATAGTGCTGTTCCTATGCTTGTTTTGTCATGAAATGCTTCGTGGTGAGTGGCATGAGCTCGCAAAGTTTCCTTCATAATTCTGTTTATGACATGCTCAGTTTTCTGCCTAGTCTGAAACTGTTAATAAAACTTGCTATGTTTACATGGGTGCCATCATTTTTTCTGTGCCTTTTTGGCTCATGTTCATTAAGGGACTTTTGATCTATGCTTTTAGTAGAATCATGCCATGCCTTTATTTTCTATGATATGTTCCTATAGCATGTTATTTGCTTGCTCTAAACATTCCTTCCTGTTGTTATTTTTGACATGTTAGTATTTTCACTAAGTCTGTGATGTTGATATCTTTTGCACTTTTACCATGCTTGTTTGAGCCTGTTCTCGTGTGATTTAGCCATAGCTCAGTGTTCATGTTTTGTCAAGAATCTTGTGTACATCATATCCATATGCTTTGTTGCTATGTTGGAGTGCAGTAGTTTAGTTGCATGCTAAGTAGCATCATGTTGTTAATTATAGTTTTGCACCATCCTTGTTTTGCTTGCCGTTTGCAAACCGTGCATCCGTTTCCGGTGATCTTTATATCGATTTCAACCGAAATCATCTCATCTTTCCAGCGGCATACTTGGTTTGCCAAGTTGATGCCTTGATCATTATTTTCCTTCCGGAGCACGCATATGTATTGCATATCACATCTTGCATATCATGCCATGTATTGCATCATGTTGCTTGTGCATTGCACTATGATTGATTGTTGGTCCTTTGCTTGTGCTCTTGCTTTGGGTAGAGACGTGAGACGAGTATGTGACCAAGGAACCTGTTGAGTACGCTAATAAGGATCAAGCTTTCGACAAATCTGAGAACATTGCAGGCAAGATGACCATACCCTCGAAATCACTTCTATCTTTGCTTGCTAGTTGTTCGCTCTATTGCTATGTCGCGCTACCTACCACTTGCTATATCATGCCTCCCATGTTGCCATGTCAAGCCTCTAACCCACCTTTCCTAGCAAACCATTGTTTGGCTATGTTACCGCTTTTGCTCAGCCCCTCTTATAGCGTTGCTAGTTGTAGGTGAAGATGAAGTTTGTTCCATGTTGGAACATGGATATTGTTAGGATATCATTATTATATCTTATTTACTTTAATGCATCTATATATTTGGTAAATGGTGGAAGGCTCGGCCCTTATGCCTGGTGTTTTGTTCCACTCTTGCCGCCCTAGTTTCCGTCATACCGGTGTTATGTTCTTTGATTTTGTGTTCCTTACGCGGTTGGGTGTTATGGGAACCCCTTTACAGTTTGCCTTGAATAAAACTCCTCCAGCAAGGCCCAACCTTGGTTTTACCATTTGCCTACCTAAGCCTTTTCCCTTGGGTTCTGCAGACTCAAGGGTCATCTTTATTTTAACCCCCCCGGGCCAGTGCTCCTTTGAGTGTTGGTCCGAACCGGGCAAACTACAGGGCCACCTGATCACTACCCTTTCCTACCCTTAAGCTTAAATAGTCTTGATCTCGCGGGTGTGAGATTGCTGAGTCCTCGTGACTCACGGTTACTTCCAAACAGATGTAGGTGCCGATGATGCCAGTACAGGGGACGGTACCGAGCTCAAGTGGGAGTTCGGCGAGGATTCAGGACGTTACTATGTTTCTTTTCCTGATGATGAGTAGTGGAGCCCAGTTGGGTCGATCAAGGATCTAGCATTTGGGATTGTCTTTCTTTATTTTGGTTCCGTGGTCAGACCTTTGATTGTACTTTGGATGATGTATGGATTATTTATGTATTGTGTGAAGTGGCGATTGTAAGCCAACTCTTTATCCCTTTATTATTCAGTACATGGGATGTGTAAAGATTACCCCTCTTGCGACAAGCCTACCATGCGGCTATGCCTCTAAGTCGTGCCCCGATACGTGGGAGATATAGCCGCATTGTGGGTGTTACACTAAGGATAATTTTGACCGCTGTCCTGGTGATCTACCCCTGGATCACCATTGTACCTCCTTGCCAAACTCATGGAAAGGCACACAATAGGTCTGGTAGATAGCATGGCATACTTTATAGAACCTATGGCTGGGGCATAGGAAATGACTTTCATTATCTCTCTGTCCTCTGCTGTGGTCGGGCTTTGAGTCTTACTCAACTTCACACCTTGCAATACATGCTAGAACTCCATCTTTGACTGATCCATTTTGAACTCCTTCAAAATCTTGTCAAGGTATGTACTCATTGAAAATCTTATCAAGCGTCTTGATATATCTCTATAGATCTTGATGCCTAATATGTAAGGAGCTTCGCTGAGGTCTTTCATCGAAAAATTCTTATTCAAGTATCCTTTTATGCTATCCAGAAATTCTATATCATTTCCAATCAGTAATATGCCATCCACACATAATATTAGAAATGCTACATAGCTCCCACTCACTTTCTTGTAAATACAGGCTTCATGTAAGTCTGTATAAAATCATATGCTTTGATCACCTCATCAAAGCATATATTCCAACTCCGAGATGCTTGCACCAGTCCATAGATGGGTCGCTGGAGCTTGCACACTTTGTTAGCACCTTTAGGATCGACAAAACCTTTTGGTTGCATCATATACAACTATTCTTTAAGATATCCATTAAGCAATGCGGTTTTGACATCCATTTGCCAAATTTCATAATTATAAAATGCAGTAATTGCTAATACGATTTGGACTGACTTAAGCATCGCTACGACTGAGAAGGTTTCATCATAGTCAACTCCTTGAACTTGTCGAAAACCTTTTGCGACAAGTCGAGCTTTGTAGATAGTGACATTACTATCAGGATCTGTCTTTTTCTTGAAGATCCATTTATTCTCAATGGCTTGCCGATCATCGGGCAAGTCCACCAAAGTCCACACTTTGTTCTCATACATGGATCCTATCTCAGATTACATGGCCTCAAGCCATTTGTCGGAATCTGGGCTCATCGTAGCTTCTTCATAGTTTGTAGGTTCGCCTTGGTCTAGTAACATGACTTCTAGGACAGGATACCATACCACTCTAGTGCGGATCGTGCTCTGGTTGACCTATGAAGTTTAGTTGGTAACTTGATCTGAAGTTTCATGATCATCATCATTAGCTTCCTCTCTAGTTCGTGTAGGCATCACGGGAATAGTTTTCTCTAATGTACTAATTTATAATTTGAGAGAAGGTACAACTACCTCATTAAGTTCTACTTCCCCCCACTCACTTCTTTCGAGAGAAATTCCTTCTCTAGAAATGATCCATTCTTAGCAACAAAGATCTTGCCTTTGGATCTGTGATAGAAGGTGTACCCAACAGCATGGCGCACTAAACTATTAAGTAGTCATCATATCGAGCTTGAAAAACGCTCATAATGTCTACATCTGCTCCTGCAATAGGTCTGTCACCAAGGGGTGTGATGTCTACTACACAACTTTATTCTCGTAGACACATGTTGGGCCTCCAAGCGTAGAGTTTTGTAGGACAGTAGCAATTTTCCCTCAAGTGGATGACCTAAGGTTTATCAATCTATGGGAGGTGTAGGATGAAGATGGTCTCTCTAAAATGACCCTGCAACCAAATACAAGAAATCTCTTGTGTCCCCAACACACCTAATACAATGGAAAATTGTATAGGTGCACT
Source organism: Triticum dicoccoides (assembly GCF_002162155.2). Classification (NCBI taxonomy): domain Eukaryota; kingdom Viridiplantae; phylum Streptophyta; class Magnoliopsida; order Poales; family Poaceae; genus Triticum; species Triticum dicoccoides. Next base: position 550,501,596 of record NC_041390.1, read on the forward strand.
AGTTAGGCGAAGAGATGGTGATAAAAGTGTAATATGGATGGTATAAATATATTTTATAATCTGAAAAAATAAAAACAGCAAGGTAGCAAATAGTAAACGGGCACAAAAACGGTATTGCAATGCTTGAAAATGAGGCCCAGGGTCCGTACTTTCGCTAGTGCAATCTCTCAACAATGCTAACATAATTGGATCATATGACCATCCCTCAACGTGCAACAAAGAATCACTCCAAAGTTCCTATCTAGCAGAGAACATACGAAGAAATCGTTTGTAGGGTATGAAACCACCTCGAAGCTATTCTTTCTAATTGATCTATCCAAGAGTTCATACTAAAATAACACCAAATAATTTCAGATTCATGATACTCAATCCAACACAAAGAACCTCAAAGAGTGCCCTAAGATTTCTACCGGAGAAACAAAAGACGAGAACATACATCAACCCCTATGCATAGATTACCCCAATGTCACCGCGGGAATCCCTCAGTTGATTGCCAAAACACATATCAAGTGAATCAATATTATACCCCATTGTCACCACAAGTATTCATATGCAAGACATATATCAAGTTCTCTCAAATCCATAAAATCATTCAATCCGATAACAACGAAATCTCAAAGGGAAAAACTCAATTCATCACAACAAGATGGAGAGGGGAAATGTAACATCCCAATTTTCAATTTGGATGTTTAAAATAGATCATTCATATGCATCCATGGTTTATGCATTTTTGCCCCATTTCTTTTATTTTGAATTTTGGTCCAAAGAACTTTATGCAATTCAAGGACCAAAAGAGAGAATTGGAAGTTTCCTTAAATCCATTTTTTGAAAATTCTTTAACTTCAAAATTTGGAGTTTGGATCAAATTTGGTTTCACTAAATTCATTTCCTTTATTTCAAAAAAAGAGAGCGAAGATAAAATGACTTATTCAATAATAGAAGGAAAATATTGGAAAATGAATTTGGAACCAAAATATATTTGTTGGGTTTTATTTGCACTTTATTTTATTAGTTTAGCAAAAAGTTTATTTTTGAAAACTTGCATTTTAGGCCGGATAAATGTTCACAAGGTCATATATAAGACCATATATATATGTGATTTTTTCTGGGATTTTTAGGAGTTATTTTATTGTATTTTGTAGCCCTAAAGTGCTTCTGTAAAAAACGTTTAAAAAACATGGGCAGCCAAGGCCCAAGGAAGGACCAGCCTTCTTCACGACAAGAGGTCGTCTTCAACCTCCAGTACGTTACTGCACGCACACACGCAGCATCACGTCTTCTCCCCACCCTAGCGCCCCACCCCCTCCCCTCCTCTCCCTCGCTCCAAAACCGCTCTAAATAGGTTCCCCTCGCCTCCCTCTATCTTTTCCCCTTCACTAGTGTGCCTTAATTCCTCCTGTAATGGCCATTAGAAGCCCAAGTAACAGTCACCATTAACATCATAAAGTTGGCAACGCTCAACTCATCTCCAGACCTCCCCAAGCCCTATATAAAGCACCCCTGGGAGCACCTCTCACCCCTCGCCTGAAGCCCTCTCCTTCTGGAGTTTTTCCCTCTCTCTAACCTCTCCAATTGCTCGCCGGAGTTCGTGTATTCCGGCGACCTCTCACCGCGTGTACAGGAAGCAATCTACAACCACCAGTTGTTCAAGTGGTTCACCTCATCGTCCTCTACACCGTCCCGCACACATCCTTCGCCGAAGCACACCGGATCCACCATCTTCCTCGTCTCCGGCGACAAGTCCGGTGAACACCCAGGCCAAAATTTTCTCTTTTTCCAGTATTTTTTTAATCTCAGATTCTATACCAATTCTTGTTTCTTGTATATCTTTTAGTCTATAGATCCGATTTAGTTGATTCTTTTTCCTACTAGTTCATAGAAATCCCATCTATCCAGAGAACCAAATGACTTTTTTTTGAAATTTTTAAAATTTGAATTCAAACAGATCTAAATTCAAACTTCGTTAGGCCGTATCTCGAGTTCTGTAACTCCGTTTTAGGTGATTCTTTTTGCAAATCAAAGCTCGTAACGTGTACTTTCTGTTAAAACCAAAAGAATTTATTTTTGTTGCTGTAAAAATTACGTTCTGTACATAAACTTTATTTGGTTGTTTTTGGAGTTTTTCGAAGTCTTTTATTTGTTTTCTTTTTGGATCTTTGCTGGTATGCTTATGTATGTTATTGCTTGCTTACGCTAGATCATCCGGAGTGCAAAGCTTGCTACTACGAATCTTTGCAGTTCAACGAACGTCAGCAAGGCAAGTTCACACTTTGATCATAATTTTCAATACCCAGTTTTTACTATGCATTAGTTTCCCCCTCAAAGATTGCATGAGTAGGTTTGGGAACATGTGGTTATGCTTTGTAGTTCTTGTGGTAGGAACCTATGACCTTTGATCACCCCGGGAATATTTGTTATGTCATATATTGCTTAGCCATGCTCGTAGACGGGGATTGGTATGTGTGATTCTTGCAAGTTGCGAGAGATAATAATTTGGGATAACTTAAGGTGGCAACTTTAATACACATTTGGGTGGATTGTTTGGGGCACCTGGAGTAACCAGTGCTTGCCCAAGGGGAATCCCGGAGTACCCATGTGATTACCCTAGGGCCGCCACCTAGGCTCAAAGGGATCATAAGATATTTCATGCCTAGGAACTTCCGTGTGCAGCCACAAGCCATTATGGGCTCTGGCATAGTTGAGTAAGTTATGTGACCTCTTTCCGTGGTAGGCTAGCTGATGTAGGGGAAAGTAGGTGTACCGGTCTACCCTGTGTTAAGGGGAAATGCTTCTGAAAGGCTATGTCTCGATCTTCCAATCATGGAGGTGGTCGAGTCTTGTGGGGAAAAGTGCGCAAACCTCTGCAAAGTGTACAAACTAATCATGATTAACTGTGTCCCCGGTTACGGACATCTTGAGTATCTAGAAGTGAATTATTGGTTGATCTCATCACTCTATTTAATGAAATTATTGGGTTACTAATAACTTGGGAATTTTTTGGGATTGAGTTGGAATAACCTTCTCAATAATGGCATTTTAATATAGTAGTAAATAATAAAAAATTATTCCTTTGTTGTAGGGTAAAATTGGCTTTATGCAAAAATTAAACTTGGAGCCTCCACCAGCTAAATTTGCATATAGAGATAGTCTTTTCATTTATTATTATTCTATGGTGTGAAATTGCCAGCATATTCCATGTGCTGATCTACACGGCTGCAACGTCTCATGTTGCAGACTTTTCCGACGAGGATTAAAGGTGCGATAGGTCGTTGTTCTGCACTCAGTTTGCCGTGGAGTTGGATGGACTCATTTACCTTCAATGCTTCCACAGTTATTTTTATTTAGATGGCCTTTGGCCATATTATTGTAATAAATACTCTTTTGAGAACCTCGATGTAATAAAGTGTGATTGAACTCTGTTATAATTCCTCAAGTACTGTGTGTGTCAGCATACCGATCCAGGGATGACACTTAAGCACAGAGACTTCGACCATTTTGGGTCGGGTCGCTACAAGATGGTATCAGAGCACACGCTGACTGTAGGACGCGACCACTAGGAAATGGAAAGCCATAGGAAGAAAACTTTATTTTACGACTTCCTTAAATATCCATTGGTCTATACTCTTCTCTATTCATTTCTATCTCTTCTCCACTTCAATAAAATAGTTGTTGAACCCCATCACCAAGTTGCTCAGCCCGATGAGACCATGACCTATGAAGGCATCATTGACGAAGAAGAAGAAGAAGCTAGAGTTGACATTGATTTGAGAAGATTTACTTCAGACCACCACTACCAAGTTGAGTCCAACGAATGATTGCGGTAGTATGAAGAGATCATATCTCTTGTGGATATGACCTTACCTGTAGGTTTTTGCTTGTGTGGTGTGATCTATGTGAATTGCTTGATTTGAAATTTTCTTGCTATCATAAGCATATGGGTAGTGATTTCTCTCATTAGGCCCTTATTCTATTCTAATTTCTCATCCACTCTAAACCTAACAGATGCCTCCAAGACGTGACCCGGAATTCCCACCGGAACTTACCCAGTTGATCCAGAACCAGAATGCCCTCATGCAGCTACTCATCCAGAATCAGAACCAGAACAACAACAACAACCCACCACCACCACCCCCAGTCGACAACCTTACCAGTTTCCTGAGGTTTAACCCACCGGTGTTCTCTAGCAGCATGGAGCCGATCGTTGCAGATGACTGGCTTCGCAAGATCGGAAGAGAGCTGACCACCGCAGGATGCACTGATGCTGAGAAGGTGCGCTTTGCCGTGCATCAACTGGATGGACCAGCAGCTTCGTGGTGGGAGAATTACACCACCACTTTCCCCACAGCCAATGTGACTTGGGATCAGTTCCAGCAGGCGTTCCGTACCGCACATGTTTCAGCCGGAGCTATGAGTCTGAAGAAGCGTGAGTTCCGCAACTTACGCCAAGGAAATTGTTCTGTTGGTGATTATGTGGAGGAATTCAGCAAGTTATCCAAGTATGCTCCCGGAGACGTGGCTGATGATGCCGCTAAGCAGGAGAAATTTCTGGAGGGACTAAACAATGATTTGGGACTTCAGTTGACCGTGGCTACCTTTAACAATTATCAAGAGTTGGTCGACAAGGCTCTCATTCTGGAAGGCAAGCAGCAGCAGGTGGAGAATCGCAAGAGGAAGTACGGACAGGGAAAGTACAACTCTGGAGTTCAGCAGAAGCCCCGCTATACCCCGTACTCGGGAAATAATGGACCAGGATCTGGCAAGTATAATGGACACGCTCACCATAACCATGGAGGACATTCACATCATGGAGGGAATGGACACAACCATAATGGCCATAGGAATGGCAATGGGAACGGACGAAACAATCAACATCAGTCCAACCCCGCTACACCGACAAAGAAGGATCTGAGCCACATTACCTGCTTCAAGTGCGGGAAGACCGGACACTACGCCACCGAGTGTCCCGAGGCGAAGAACGGGAATGGAAATGGAAGCTCTGGAAAGAAGCCCAATCCTTTCACCAGAGGTCAGGTGAACCATGTCAATGTGGAGGAAGTTTATGACCAGCCTGACATCGTTATTGGTAAGTTCTTGGTTAATTCATTTACAACCCTTGTTCTTTTTTACACTGGTGCATCACATTCATTCATATCAAGGAGATTTATGGATAAGTTTAAGTTGCTGACCGTAGCCCTTAAAACACCTATGTTAGTGAGTTCCCCAAGAGCAGAGTATATGGCTAGTTAGGGATGTTTTCAGTTGCCATTGACCATAGTGAGACACGTTTTCCCCACAGACCTCATCATCCTAGAATCACAAGAATTGGACATAATTCTAGGCATGGACTGGCTATCCAAGTATGAAGGGAATATTGATTGTGCTCATAAGTCGATTATTCTTACCACCCTAGAGGGGAAATGGATCAAGTATGTGTCGAGGCATATGCCAAGGAGGACTCAAGTGAATTCTCTTTCGGGAGTTGTTCAGGAGGAAGTACCAATTGTGAAGGATTATCCCGATGTATTCCCTGAGGAATTACCCGGCATGCCACCGGATCGGGACATAGAGTTTTTGATCGAATTGTTACCAGGCACCGGACCAATATCCAAGAGACTATACCGGATGCCCGCAAATGATCTGGAGGAAATTAAGAAGCAGATTAAGGAATTATTGGAGAAAGGTTATATTCGACCGAGTTCATCACCTTGGGGAGCCCCAGTGCTTCTAGTTGAGAAGAAGGATGGATCCTTGAGAATGTTTGTAGATTATCGTGCGTTGAATGAGGTGACGATCAAGAACAAGTACCCTCTGCCGATGATGAATGATTTGTTTGACCAGCTACAGGAGCAAAAGTTTTCTCAAAGATCGATCTTCGATCAGGATATCACCAGCTGAAAATTCAAGAACAGGATATACCCAAGACAGCCTTTACCACGAGATATGGACTTTATGAGTACACGGTCATGTCTTTTGGTTTGACTAATGCCCCTGCCTATTTCATGAGTATGATGAATAAGGTATCCATGGAGTTCTTGGATAAGTTTGTTGTGGTATTCATTGATGACATACTGATTTACTCGAAGAATGAAGAAGAACATAAGGAACATTTGCGCTTGGTTCTTGAGAAGCTTAGGGAACATCAATTATACGCAAAGTTTAGCAAATGCGAATTCTGGTTGAAGGAAGTCGGATTTCTTGGACATGATATATCAAGAGAAGGAATAGCAGTAGACCCCTCCAAGGTTGAAGCCATCACCGAATGGAAGGCACCCGCCTCAGTCGGAGAGATTCGCAGTTTTCTTGGACTCGCATGATACTATCGGAGGTTTATCGAGAATTTCTCCAAGATCGCGAAGCCCATGACAGAGTTATTGAAGAAAGACACTAAGTTTGTTTGGACCGACGAATGTGAGGCCAGTTTCTAGGAGCTAAAGAAACGTTTGGTCACAGCCCCAATGCTAATTCTTCCGATTATACGCAAGGATTTCCAAGTATATTGCGACGCTTCTCGTCAGGGACTTGGAGGTGTTCTTATGCAAGAAGGAAGAGTTGTTTCATATGCCTCATGTTAGCTTCGACCTCATGAGCGGAATTATGCTACACATGATTTGGAGTTAGCAGCCGTAGTGCACGCACTCAAGACATGGAGACATTTTCTTATCGGAAATCACTGTGATGTTTACACGGATCATAAGAGTTTGAAATACATCTTCACGCAGAAGGAGTTGAACCTCAGGCAGAGAAGACGGTTGGAGCTCATAAAGGATTATGACATGAAATTGCACTATCACCCAAGAAAGGCCAATGTTGTGGCAGATGCATTGAGCCGCAAGAGCTATGTTAATACCCTCACAGCAGGAGGATTACCTCAGGAGTTAATTGATGACCTCCGAGATCTTCAATTGGAGGTAGTACCACGAGGTTTTGTTGCCACAATGGAAATTCAATCCATTTTGTTGGGAAAGATCTGAGAAGCCCAGAAGTTAGACAAAGGCGAAGATAAAGGGAAGGATGAACCAAGGAAAGGCAGAAGGTTTTCGTGAGGATGAACATGGAACCTTATGGTTTGAGCAACGTATTTACGTGCCAAATGACCTAGAGATCAGGAAATTGATTCTTCAGGAGGCTCATGATTCGCCTTATTCAATACACCCGGGCAATACCAAGATGTATTTGGACTTGAAGGAAAGTTTTTGGTGGACAGGTATGAAAAAGGATATTGTCGAGTATGTCGCAGTATGTGACGTATGTCATAAGGTTAAGGCAGAGCACCAGAAACCAGCAGGATTACTTCAGCCTTTGCCGATACCAGATTGGAAGTGGGACAAGCTTTGCATGGACTTCATTACAGGATTACCCAGGACCCGATCAGGCTATGATTCTATTTGGGTAGTGGTTGATCGCTTGACTAAGGTAGCTCATTTCATCCCCGTAAAAACCACATATACAAGTGCTAAGTTAGCCAAGATATACATGACCAGAATCGTATGTCTGCATGGAGTTCCGAGGACCATCGTATCAGATAGAGGAACACAATTTACCTCAAAGTTTTGGCATCAGTTACATGAAACTTTGGGTACCAGGCTAGAGTTCAGTACAACTTTTCATCCGCAGACAGATGGGCAGACCGAGAGAGTCAATCAGATTCTGGAGGACATGTTGAGAGCTTGTGCGCTAGATTACGGATCTAGGTGGGATGATAATTTTCCTTACGCAGAGTTCTCATATAACAACATCTATCAAGCTAGTTTGAAAATGGCCCCTTTCAAAACTTTGTACGGAAGGAGGTGCAGGACACCATTGATGTGGGATGCAGTTGGAGACCGTAAACTGTTCGGACCTGATTTAATCAGAGATTCGGAGGAGAAAGTCAAGTTGATCCGTGACAGACTTAAGATAGCCCAGTCCAGACAGAAGAGTTATGCCGATACTAAACGCAAGGAGGTAACCTATGAAGTCGGAGATAGAGCATATCTGCATGTGTCGCCACTTCGAGGAGTTAAACGATTTGGAGTCAAAGGAAAGTTAGCACCACGGTTTGTGGGGCCGTACAGAGTTTTAGAACGCATGGGTGAAGTTGCCTACAAGTTGGAATTACCAGAAGCCTTGTCAGGAGTTCATGATGTGTTTCACGTTTCCCAGTTGAAGAAGTGACATGCGGAGATGGCCGATATTCCTTTGAGAGATATAGTGCCATTGGAGGCCATACAATTGGATAGTGATCTGACCTATGAGGAGAAGCCCATCAAGATTCTCGAAACTGCAAGCAGGGTTACCCGCAGCAAGGTCATCAAGTTCTGCAAGGTTCAATGGAGTCATCATACCGAAGAAGAAGCCACCTGGGAACGAGAAGAAGATCTCCGACAGGACCACCCACACCTTTTTGCTAGCCAACCCGATCTCGAGGGCGAGATTCATCTTAAGGGGGGTCGGTTTGTAACATCCCAATTTTCAATTTGGATGTTTAAAATAGATCATTCATATGCATCCATGGTTTATGCATTTTTGCCCCATTTCTTTTATTTTGAATTTTTGTCCAAAGAACTTTATGCAATTCAAGGACCGAAAGAGAGAATTGGAAGTTTCCTTAAATCCAATTTTTGAAAATTCTTTAACTTCAAAATTTGGAGTTTGGATCAAATTTGGTTTCACTAAATTCATTTCCTTTATTTCAAAAAAAATAAAGAGAGAAGATAAAATGACTTATTCAATAATAGAAGGAAAATATTGGAAAATGAATTTGGAACCAAAATATATTTGTTGGGTTTTATTTGCACTTTATTTTATTAGTTTAGCAAAAAGTTTATTTTTGAAAACTTGCATTTTAGGCCGGATAAATGTTCACAAGGTCATATATAAGACCACATATATATATATATGTGATTTTTTCTGGGATTTTTAGGAGTTATTTTATTGTATTTCGTAGCCATAAAGTTCTTATGTAAAAAAACGTTTAAAAAACGTGGGCAACCAAGGCGCAAGGAAGGCCCAGCCTTCTTCACGACAAGAGGTCGTCTTCAACCTCCAGTACGTTACTGCACGCACACACGCAGCATCACGTCTTCTCCCCACCCTAGCGCCCCACCCCCTCCCCTCCTACCCCTCGCTCCAAAACCACTCTGAATCGGTTCCCCTCGCCTCCCTCTATCTTTTCCCCTTCACTAGTGTGCCTTAATTCCTCCTGTAATGGCCATTAGAAGCCCAAGTAACAGTCACCATTAACATCATAAAGTTGGCAACGCTCAGCTCATATCCAGACCTCCCCAAGCCCTATATAAAGCACCCCTGGGAGCCCCTATCACCCCTCGTCCGAAGCCCTCTCCTTCTGGAGTTTTTCCCTCTCTCTAACCTCTCCAATTGCTCGCCGGAGTTCGTGTATTCCGGCGACCTCTAACTGTGTGTACAGGAAGCAATCTACAACCACAAGTTGTTCAAGTGGTTCACCTCATCATCCTCTACACCGTCCCGCACACATCCTTCGCCGAAGCACACCGGATCCACCATCTTCCTCGTCTCCGGCGACAAGTCCGGTGAACACCCAGGCCAAATTTTTCTCTTTTTCCAGTATTTTTTTCAATCTCAGATTCTATACCAATTCTTGTTTCTTGTATATCTTTTAGTCTATAGATCCGATTTAGTTGATTCTTTTTCCTACTAGTTCATAGAAATCCCATCTATCCAGAGAACCAAACGAATTTTTTTTGAAATTTTTAAAATTTGAATTCAAACAGATCTGAATTCAAACTTTGTTAGACCGTATCTCGAGTTCCGTAACTCCGTTTTAGGTGATTCTTTTTGCAAATCGAAGCTCATAACGTGTACTTTCTGTTAAAACCAAAACCATTTATTTTTGTTGCTGTAAAAATTACGTTATGTACATAAACTTTATTTGGTTGTTTTTGGAGTTTTTCGAAGTCTTTTATTTGTTTTCTTTTTGGATCTTTGCTGGTATGCTTATGTATGTTATTGCTTGCTTACGCTAGATCATCCGGAGTGCGAAGCTTGCTTCTACGAATCTTTACAGTTCAACAAACGTCAGCAAGGCAAGTTCACATTTTGATCATAATTTTCAATACCCGGTTTTTACTATGCGTTAGTTTCCCCCTCAAAGATTGCATGAGTAGGTTTGGGAACATGTGGTTATGCTTTGTAGTTCTTGTGGTAGGAACCTATGACCTTTGATCACCCCGGGAATATTTGTTATGTCATATATTGCTTAGCCATGCTCGTAGACGGGGATTGGTATCTGTGATTCATGCAAGTTGCAAGAGATAATAATTTGGGATAACTTAAGGTGGCAACTTTAATACACATCTGGGTGGATTGTTTGGGGCACCTGGAGTAACCAGTGCTTGCCCAAGGGGAATCGCAGAGTACCCATGTGATTACCCTAGGTCCGCCACCCAGGCTCAAAGGGATCATAAGATCTTTCATGCCTAGAAACTTATGTGTGCAGCCACAGGCCATTATGGGCTCTGGCATAGTTGAGTAAGTTGTGTGACCTCTTTCCGTGGTAGACTAACTGATGTAGGGCAAAGTAGGTGTACCGGTCTACCCAGGGTTAAGGGGAAATGCTTCTGAAAGGCTATGTCTCGATCTTCCGATCATGGAGGTGGTCGAGTCTTGTGGGGAAAAGTGCGCAAACCTCTGCAGAGTGTACAAACTAATCATGATTATCTGTGTCCCCGGTTACGGACATCTTGAGTATCTAGAAGTGAAGTATTGGTTGATCTCATCACTCTATTTAATGAAATTATTGGGTTACTAATAACTTGGGAATTTTTTGGGATTTAGTTGGAGGAACCTTCTCAATAATGGCATTTTAATTTAGTATTAAATAATAAAAAATTATTCCTTTGTTGTAGCGTAAAATTGGCTTTATGCAAAAATTAAACTTGGAGCCTCCACCACCTAAATTTGCATATAGAGATAGTCTTTTCATTTATTATTATTTTATGGTGTGAAATTGCCAGCATATTCCATGTGCTGACCTACACGGCTGCAACGTCTCATGTTGCAGACTTTTTCGACGAGGATTAAAGGTGCGATGGGTCATTGTTCTGCACTCAGTTTGCCGTGGAGTTGGATGGACTCATTTAACTTCAATGCTTCCGCAGTTATTTTTATTTAGATGGCCTTTGGCCATATTATTGTAATAAATACTCTTTTGAGAACCTCGATGTAAGAAAGTGTGATTGAACTCTCTTACTCACTCCTTCCATCTATATAGGGCCTAATGCGTTTTTAAGACAATGTTTGACTATTGATAAGATTAATAATACATAAGATGTATAATGTGAAAATTATATCATTGGAATCTCCTTTCACATACGAATTTAATGGTATGCTTTGTGTAACTTGCATGTCATACATTATTGCTCTAACATTTAGTCAAAGTTGGCCTCAAAAAATGCATTAGGCCCTATATAGATGGAAGGAGGGAGTATAATTCCTCAAGTACTGTGTGTGTCAACATACCGATCCAGGGATGACACTTAAGAACAGAGACTTCGATCCATTTTGGGTCGGGTCACTACAGGAAAACACCATATGATCCGACTATATTAACAAATCATGCGATACATCAAGATCGTGACATTTCAAGAACACGAGAGAGAGAGAGCGAGATAGAGAGATAGATTAAACACATAGCTACTGGTACAAACCCTCAGCCCCGAGGGTGGACTACTCCATCCTCATCATGGTGTCTGCCGAGATGATGAAGATGGCCACGGTGATGATTTCCCCCTCTGGCAGAGTGCAGGAATGGGGTCTAGATTGGTTTTCGGTAGCTATAGAGCCTTGCGGCGATGGAACTTCTAATCTAGGGTTACCCCGAGGGTTTTTGGAATATTTGGGAATTTATAGAGTAAACAGGGGGTGTGGGAGGCCACCGAGGTGGGCACAACCCACTTGGGCACGCTTGGGCCCCCAGGCGTGCCCTGGTGGGTTGTGCCCCCCTAGGGGCACCCCCAGGTGCTTCTCTGGCCCATTGGTGGTCTTTTGGTCCATAAAAAATCCACCAAAAGTTTCACGGTGTTTGGACTCCGTTTGATATTGATTTCCTACGATGTAAAAAACATGCAAAAAACAACTAGCACTTGGCACTATGTCAATAGGTTAGTACCAAAAAATGATATAAAATGATTATAAAAAAATCCAAGAATTATAATATAATAGCATGGAATAATAAAAAATTACAGATATGTTGGAGACGTATCAAGGTGGATCAAGGACATAACTCTTCTGTGCAGTAATGAGGATAATCCTTAGATCACGGACCCAATCCGCATCATTGCTACTATCATCTTTCAACTTAGTTTTTCTCTAGGAACATATCAAAAATAGGGTAACTATATCGCGAGCTATTGATCTACAACATATATTTGCAAATACTATTAGGACTAAGTTCATGATAAATTAAGTTCAATTTATCAAATTACTAAAGAACTCCCACTTAAATAGACAACCCTCAAGTCATCTAAGTGATACGTGATCCAAATCAACTAACCCATGTCCGATCATCACATGAGATGGGGCAGTCATCAATGGTGAACATCGCTATGTTGATCATATCTGCTATATGATTCTTGTTTGACCTTTTGGTCTCCAGTGTTCCGAGGCCATGTCTGTACATGCTAGGCTTGTCAAGTTCAACCCAAGCATACTGCATGTGTAAAATTGTCTTACACCCATTGACGGTGTCCTGGACTAGGGGGTACTCACCACGTCGTCTCCCGATCTATTAGATTGGGCCGAGGACCCCCGTGGCCGTATACTCATGGGCCAGTTCGGACGACTACCACATACAAGGAAGATTCCACAAGACTTGGCGATCAAGACAAGGACTTCTCCCCACCGGCATATTCGGCTAGGACTCTTGTTATCCTAGGCCTCCGGTGCACTATATAAACTGAGGCCAGGCTAGTCGATAGAGGGACAATATACACATCAACAATCATACCATAGGCTAGCTTCTAGGGTTTAGCCTCCTTGATCTCGTGGTAGATCTACTCTTGTACTACCCATATCATCAATATTAATCAAGCAGGACGTAGGGTTTTACCTCCATTAAGAGGGCCCAAACCTGGGTAAAACATCATGTCCCATGCCCCCTGTTACCATCCTCCTTAGACGCACAGTTCGGGACCCCCTACCCGAGATCCACCAGTTTTGACACCGACATTGGTGCTTTCATTGAGAGTTCCGCTGTGTGATCGACAAAAGGATCGATGGCTCGCCTGCAGATCAACTGCGATTTCGGCATCTTCATCACCAGCTCGACTGGTCACTTTGGTTCGACCAAGAATTGCGCCCCGTGTTCGGATCACCATGTCCGGACAAGGGCCTTCATCAAACATCAACTCCGATCTCTATCAAGATCACGGAGGAATCATCTATGGAGCTCGGGGGCTCAACGTCAACATTGCCCTCAAGCGACCGTGCTATTTTTCTGGATAGCGAACTCGTATCTGCCACCACCACCTCCTCGAGTATCGCTTTGACGATCGCTTTGGTGGAATTGTGCGGAATTGAGTCTACAACAACCCTGGAAAATTTCATCGAGTTCCGATGGAGGAATCTCTGGCAATCCACGATATACCGGAGCCCTGTCAAATCTGGACGGGAATTTGGATGAGTTTAGGGCGTGGTGTCCAGCTTCTAGCTCGGACGTCCTTTGGAAGATCCAACCGTCGATCGGCTGCGGAATTCCTATATCTACCACCTCTCAAAATTTCGGCTCGATTCGACCGTCCAAACTCCGGGAACCTTCCGATTAGTGCATCACTTTTCGGATCTGTTTTCTGCGCGAAAACGAATCCGACCCGAGTTCATCTTTTTTATGAACAGGATTTCGGACATCCCTTTTGAAGGAAGTTTTGTATGGGGTATTGTGTTTTGTTCCCGAACACATCCCACTAACTTTAAGATCTTTTGAACATGATCTTCAACATCATGCTGGTGTCAAACCAGTCCGGCAATATTACTCCATGGCTGCCGACCTGCGCTAGACACGTCGTCACTTTAGCCGAGCTCAACTTCTTCGGATCATCATCTCGGCAAGCCGAACAAGAGTCCGGCATCACGAAGGATAAATCATCATCAACATCACCGCCCCACGGATTACACGGAGCGGGCATACCAGCATCGCCGCACGGTCACTTCATCAAACCGGCATCAACCACGTCACGACCTGCATCGACAGGTCCGCACTATTGCTTCTTCAAGCTGGTGTCCGTCACGCCGACCTGCTTCGACTCATCGGCTGACGTCGAGGCTTCGACACCTTGGCTAGACCAGGGGCTTCGCCATCTCTTCATCAACCTACTCCGGACACTTCGGCATCACTAGCCGACCAGCTCCGTCACGTTAGCTGGGCCGAGGGCTTTGCCTCGGTGAGTCAACCTTTACCAGCATTGCCATGCTGTCGTTTTATCGCCCATCAGGCAATGGGTGTGCGGAGCGAGTCCCAATTTTGGGAATCACCTTCCTTAGGATTGCTACAACAAATAAACCATGTGCTATTAATCCCAGTATTTTTTGCTTGTTCGGGTTCATTTTTCCCAAGGAATTATTACTCTGGTTTGTCCATGATATGTACACAGGTCTATCAAATGGTGACCGCATTAGTCGCGTGGTGGTTCGATCAGTTTCCGTACATAGTCCGGCGAACGCCGCATCCGGAGCTTGGACCGACCTGTGAATTCAGGCTTTGCCACGCCTTTACTACATCACGCCGACGCCCTGCATCGACATTGACTTCGGCGCCAGGCCATATTTCTTCTATTCCTCACTTTGCATAAATTATTTATTATGCAACACATTTTTTAAATTATCATTATTACTATTATCTCCGGTTTGCACTATTTTTTGTGCACAGGAAAATGATCCGGGGACTTTGGCGTCACTCTGCCGGTCTGCATTGACCGTGCTATGTCACCACTTCGGCGTGTCGAGCTCTCCGCTCCGCCACCTCAGGACCAGCTTGGGGGATGGAACCTTGCCCCGCATCAAGCTCGGACCGCGTCATCAATACCGAACACATTAACCAGCTAATTCGCTTTCATGCTCAAAGCTTTAATTTCTAACTTGTGTTCGGTTCGACCAAGCATTATACTTTTTTGGAAAAAAATTGCTTGTAAAAAAATTCCTTGTCCAAACTTTGTTTGTGACACACAAATTCAAGGACCCAATTCACTTGGGGGCTTCATTTATGAATCTTTTCCTCTTGCATATGATTATACTTGTACGGCTTCGTTCCTTGTTCGTGTATTATGCCATAATATACACCATATTGATTTAAGCGATTTGCAAGCTGGGTTGCCTCGCTCCTGTGTTTACCCCTACATTCCCGATTGTTCGGCTAGGGAGTAAAGGGAGCACCTCTGCGATTGTCACGATCGGGTCAACCGAGCCGGACCTCAGACTAGGTGAAGCCGAAAGCTAGCGCTCTTATAGTTTTCAATGATGGTCGGCACACAATGGAACTCATGAGTACAAAAAATCTATTGCACAAGTCTCATAATAACAATGAGCACCGAAGAAAGGTATCAGTGGGGGTACTATTTTCTCCGAAGATGCTTCTTACACTTCATGGTAATATAGCATAAGTTCCCTGAGCACGCTTTGTCTGTTACAGCCTTATGGCCTGATTGCCTGGTTATTGGAAACACCGTCGATATTCTCGACCAATGGAGTACATAACACTTTTCGGTCGTTGACCGAAGAGGGAGAAGCTGACAGTCGGTTAAGACGCGTTTAAAGTTCGGTTGAACATAGATATGATATAAGTACTTCGGTACATGAAATCATTCTTCTACCCAAGTCACTTGGGGGCTCTTAAGTTTATTTGAGCCGTTTTATAATAAGTGTTCTTCTTCTTAGTCGTTGCAAAGTTTTATTATTATTTATCACTCCTTTTTCGACACGAGTGTGCGGTCACTAGCCGGGGAGCCTAATTTCTCTCTCAAAGCCGCTAGAGTTTAGTTTTCTAAACTGGCCTGATGAGAAGTACTCCGCCCTCGGGATAGGAGGTTGAAGCCGTAGGCTGACCCGCTCGAAGTCTTGAGATAGGATGTATCATGTTAAAGCATGACAGAAGCACTTCTTTTTTCTAAGAACAATTTTCGGATTGGCACCGAACACTCGATCTTGTTCGGACGTCATGTTTTTACTAACGTTTCTTGGTTTACCAAGCTTTTTGGCACTTTTAAACTATTTGTGCTTTTCCAGCATTAGTCTCGCAGTGCAACGCCGGACACCTTTAGGGATTCGGCAAAAACATTCTCAGATATTGCTATATATGCATCGGTTTCGAATTGTGTCTTTGGTCAATAGTTGGGTTGCCCGGCTCCTGCACTTGCTTCCTACGTTCCGTTTTGTTCGGCTAGGCGTGCAAAGGGAGAACCACTGCGATTGTGCTTCCAGCTCACATGGTTAAGCACCTTAGTGGAGAAAGCCGAAAATTGACTGTCACAATAAGCGTAAACTGGTCAACAATCCGATGACTATGACGGGCCATTCATAACATTGGCCAAAGTGTTTACGGCTTGACCTCGACTGTCGCCGAACACTACCGGGGGCTATTAACTGGCCTCCCAAACTAAATCCTCGATATTTTGCTCTTACATTCGAGCTGAGGTTTCTTGATCATGCTTAGCATGACAACCCAAAGAAAGGAACCGATAGCGGGACTATTTTCTTTGGAATACATTTCTTCTGTTAAACAGTAATATAACATATCTCTCTGCGTACCTTTGTTTATAAAACCGTGTGGCCAGATTGCCTTGTTTGTCGTAAATCTTTGCCCTCATAAAGGCTTTATAAAGTAGGACAAACACTCCTCGGCTACTGGCCAAGCAGGTGGAAGCCGATGGTCGGTCAACAAAGTTTTGTACAATGCGGATCCGAGCATTATTGACGTAAAGTACTTGGATACATAGAGTCATTACACATAATTTGTGATTCTACTATGTATATTGATCCTTAATTCGGCCACCCGTGCCCGCATTAAGGCTCGGGGGCTACTGGGCTTCGGGCTTATTATTTACAAATATTAAAGGGGCACATCGATCCCCTGATCTGGTGTTGCCACCCGACCAGTGTCTCGGGGGCTACTGCATTGCTTGTCCAATGCAGAAAAGTTTATGTGCAATATAGTTTCCGAGGAGATTTTGATCCACAGGTTGGTTGGCCGCACCCAACCTGAGTCTTGAGGACTAAGCACGCCGCTTTTGTGTCCCGAAGTATTCTGCCGAGCTAGGACTTGATCCTCAGGCCGATTTTGCAAATCAACCTGAGTCTCAGCGGCTACTGGGATCAGCGGTCTTATGTCATCCTTCATGTGCATCTCGGGTTTTAGACCAATACACACCTTGAGGGCTACTGGCTATATATCTCGGCAGAGGATAAATTGCACCAATAAAAAATATTGACAAAAAATCAGCCCATAGTCGGGGTGGTGCACCACCTCGGAAGCAGTCCGGCATAAAGCTCGAGCGCTAGTGGCTGGCTCCATAGAGGGCATTTCCGGCATTAAGCTCGGCTAAACTCCTTCAACTTTTTTGAACCAAGGTGATATGACACCTCGCATATAGTCCGACATTGGAGCCTGGAGACAGTCCGGCGTTGGAGCTCAGATATATTTCAGCGTTGGAGCTCGGATATACAGTCCGGCGTTAGAGCTCGGATACATAGTCCGGCGTTGGAGCTCGGATATATTCCGGCGCTAGAGCTGGGAAGCGGTCCGGCGTTGGTGCTCGGCTGCAAAAGATACCTCGAATGCAGTCCGGCGTTGGAGCTCGGACGCAAGAGGACCCTGCCTCCCGAGAACAACTTCAAACCCGAGGTGTGGCATAAAAATAAACAAGGCATTGATAAAGGCCGGAAACTTAAAGGGGCTCCTCGGATACCTGACGTGTAAACTCGTCGAATGCATTTCGGCGATCCTCAAGATCGAAGATAAAGAAGATTTGTTGAACCAGTTTTCAAGACCGGCAACCGAAGATGAAGAACAGTTTGGAAGAATCGAGGAGCGTCCCTAACTTGAAGACCGGTTCAGGGGGCTACTGACGGTGTCCTGGACTAGGGGGTACTCACCACGTCATCTCCCGATCTATTAGATTGGGCCGAGGACCCCCGTGGCCGTATACTCATGGGCCAGTTCGGACGGCTGCCGCATACAAGGAAGATTCCACAAGACTTGGCAATCAAGACAAGGACTTCTCCCCACCGGCGTATTCGGCTAGGACTCTTGTTATCCTAGGCCTCCGGTGCACTATATAAACCGAGGCCAGGCTAGTCGATAGAGGGACAATATACACATCAACAATCATACCATAGGCTAGCTTCTAGGGTTTAGCCTCCTTGATCTCGTGGTAGATCTACTCTTGTACTACCCATATCATCAATATTAATCAAGCAGGACGTAGGGTTTTACCTCCATCAAGAGGGCCCGAACCTGGGTAAAACATCGTGTCCCATGCATCCTGTTACCGTCCTCCTTAGACGCACAGTTCGGGACCCCCTACCCGAGATCCGCCGGTTTTGACATCGACACCCATTGTATGAACGTAGAGTCTATCACACCCGATCATCACGTGGTGTCTCGAAACGACGAACTATAGCAATGGTGCATACTCAGGGAGAACACTTTTACGTTGAAATTTAGTGAAGGGATCATCTTACAATGCTACCGTCGTTCTAAGCAAAATAAGATGCATATAAGATAAACATCACATGCAATCAAAATATTTAAGGAAATATGCCCTAGAGGCAATAACAAAGTTGTTATTTTATATTTCCTTATTCATGATAAAGGTTTATTATTCATGCTAGAATTGTATTGATCGGAAACCTTAATACATGTGTGAATACATAAACAAACATTGTGTCCCTAGTGAGCCTCTACTAGACTAGCTTGTTGATCAAAGATGGTTAAGGTTTCCTAACCATTGACATGATTTGTCATTTGATAATGGGATCACATCATTAGGAGAATGATGTGATGGACAAGATCCATCCGTTAGCTTAGCATAATGATCGTTCAGCTTTATTGTTATTGATTTCTTCATGTCAAATACATATTCCTTCGACTATGGGATTATGCAACTCCCGGATACCGAAGGAATACCTTGTGTGCTATCAAACATCACAACATAACTGGGTGATTATAAAGATGCTCTACATGTATCTTCAAAGGTGTTTGTTGAGTTGGCATAGATCGATATTAGGATTTGTCGCTCCGAGTATCGGAGAGGTATCTCCGGGCCCTCTTGGTAATATACATCATAAGCTGGCAAGCAAACGACTAAGGAGTTGGTCACGAGGTGATGTATTACGGAACGAGTAAAGGACTTGCCGGTAACGAGATTGAACTAGGTATGAAGATACCGACGATCGAATCTCGGGCAAGTAACATACCGATAGACAAAGGGAATTACGTATGTTGTCATAACCGTTTGATCGATAAAGATCTTCGTAGAACACGTAGGAGCCAATATGGTCATCCAGGTTCTGCTATTGGTTATTGACCGGAGAGGTATCTCGGTCATGTCTACATAGTTCTCGAACCCGTAGGGTCTGCACGCTTAACATTCGTTGACGATATAGTGTTATATGAGTTATATGTTTTGGTGACTGAATGTTGTTCGGAGTCCCAGATGAGATCATGGACATGACGAGGAGTCTTGAATAGTCAAGAGGATAATATTAATATATAGGACAATGGCATTTGGGCACCGGAAGTGTTTCAGGACATATCGGGAAGAAATCGGGTCATCGAAAGGGGTTCCGGGCACCCCCGTCATGTATATGGGCTTAATGTGCCAAGGGAGGGACATACCAGCCCACAGGGGGATGGCTCTCCCCTTTCCCTAGACAAACAGCCCTAGGGAAGGAAAAGGGGGAGGACTAGCCCCGCCTGCCTTTCCCTCTCATGGGAGAAAGGAAAGGGGGCGCCACCCTCCCCTGCCTTTCCCCCTCCTATACATGGCAGGGGGGCGCCACCTTGGGAGAGACCCCAAGTAGGATTCCTCCTACTTGGGTGGCCCCCTTGGCTGCTCCTACCTCCCTCCCACCTATATATATGTGGGAGGGGGGGGCGCCTAGCACACACCAGACAATTTCCTAGCCGTGTATGGCGCCCCCCTCCACCGTTTACACCCTCGCTCATATTTTCATAGTGCTTAGGCGAAGCCCTGCGAGGATCATTTCACCATCACCGTCACCATGTCGTCGTGCTGACGGAACTCATCTACTACCTCAGCATCTTGCTCGATCAACAAGACGAGGGATGTCACCGAGCTGAACATGTGCAGAAAACAGAGGTGTCGTGCATTCGGTACTTGATCGGTTGAAGCGCGAAGAAGTTCGACTACATCAACCGCGTTGATAAACACTTTCGCTTACGGTCTATGAGGGTACGTAGACACACTCTTCCCCTCATTGCTATGCATCTCCATGGTAGATCATTGCGTGTGTGTATATTTTTTTGTTTTCTATGCAACTTTTCCCAACAGTGGCATCATGAGTCAGGTCTATGCGTAGATGATATGCACGAGTAGAACACAAAGAGTTGTGGGCGGTGATAGTCATACGTGTCGGTGTCAAAACCGGTGGATCTCGGGTAGGGGTCCCGAACTGTGCGTCTAGGCCGGATGGTAACAGGAGTCAAGGGACACGAAGTTTTACCCAGGTTCGGGCCCTCTCGATGGAGGTAAAACCCTACGTCCTGCTTGATTAATATTGACAATATGGGTAGTATAAGAGTAGATCTACCACGAGATCGGAGAGGCTAAACCCTAGAAGCTAGCCTATGGTATGATTGTTGTTGTGTATGTTGTCCTACGGACTAAAACCCTCCGATTTATATAGACACTGAAGAGGGTTAAGGTTACACAAAGTCGGTTACAATGGTAGGAGATCTGCATATCCGTATCGCCAAGCTTGCCTTCCACGCCAAGGAAAGTCCCTTCCGGACACAGGACGGAGTCTTCAATCTTGTATCTTCATAGTCCAGGAGTCCAGCTGAAGGTATAGTCCGGCCATCCGGACACCCCCTAATCCAGGACTCCCTCAGTAGCCCCCGAACCAGGCTTCAATGACAATGAGTCCGGCGCGCAGATTGTCTTCGGCATTGCAAGGCGGGTTCTCCTCCAAATTCCGTGTACCTGTTGAATAAAGTCCGGTTTCTTGTAGATATTGCGCTCCTTGGCTTCTACGCCCAATAATGGCCGCTTCCCACGTGTCAAACGAATATGAAAAGTCTAAGTGTTTTTTACATTCACACCCCTAGCCGCGTAAATGAGCTGACCTATTTAAGGGGACGAGGATTTAGATCCAAACCACATCTTCCCCCCTCCGCGAGTGTTCATCAGAGTGCATCCGACAAAGGTCCATTCCACCATGGCCAGCCGTCGCGACTCCTCCTCTCGCCTTCCAGCCCTCAGCCTGGATATTGGGAGAGATGCTCCATCCCGCATAGCGAGCTAGTGACGCTCCAGACCAAGGGATTTCTCCCCTCGGCCTATATGGTCCCGGTCCGAGCCGGCCTTGCCGTCTATAATGGCGGAGAGCAAGCGGAGAGTGCCCCTAATCCCTCCAAAAGAGAGCGGGTGTGCCTCGTCCCTTATTTAATAAGGGGGCTCGGATTTCCAATCCATCCATTTCTCCGGGGGCTCCTGGAGTTCTATGGCCTCCAGCTACACAATCTCACACCTGCCTCCGTATTGCATATCGCGGGCTTCGTAGCCCTCTGCGAGCTGTTTTTGGGTATCGAGGCTCATTTCGGGCTATGGAAGAGGCTATTCTGCCTTGTGCCCCGCTCTAAGGAGGGGTCAATGTATCAAGTGGGCGGAGCCGAAGTGTGGCGCATCGCCGGGACCGGATATCTGTCCGGAACCCCAAAGAAGGCGTCTGAAGACTGGCCCTCGGAATGGTTTTATATAGAAGACGTCCCACTGCCGGATCCTGTCCGGATCGGCCTCCCTGAATTCGACAGTTCTCCCTTAAAGAAGCGCCTAAGTTGGCGTCCACGGAGCCCTCAGAGGGAAAGTGATAGGGACATCATTTACCTGATGGGCCAAATAAGATTGTTAGCCCATTCCGGACTAACCATGATCGGGGTTATGGCCGAATGCATCATGCAGGGGGTGCAACCGCTTCAGTATAGAAGCCACCCCATGTGGGACTTCAACGGGGAGGACGACGCCACCCGCTACGGCCGTAAGGGGCCGGATTCAGCTGCCGCTCTACTAAAGATCTTGTCCACTTTGTATAAGGGAGAAGAGGAGGAATTTCTCCGTGTCAACCCACAGGGTGGATTCTCTATGCATAATCCCCCAAGCTGGGTAAGCGGTCATATTTACTTGCCCATCCGTTTTGTATTCCCATTGTTAAATATTTAGTCTGACGACTTCAACGCAAGAACTGCGCCGGGATGTTAAGGAAATAAGCAGCCCTCCTCCACAACCCGAGGACCCTGGACGGTCCCTCGACCCGGCATCTCAAGAGGATCCGGACATATTTGTGGAGCTGATTGATGGAGTGTTCCATCAATTGAGCAAGGACAATGCCTTCATGGCCATTACGGCCGATTACCCAGGGCTAATCCCGGCCTCCCAGGTAAATGAGATCGAAGCCCCAGTACCCCGAATAGGTGCCCGCCCTCTCGTGTTTTCAGTTTCCTGATTGCAACCAAACTTTGCAGGGGAGGTTTTTAAAGCGGAAGGCCGAACCTGCGGCGACAAGCCAACGAGGGGCCGCAGGGCCCCGTGGGCAGAAAAGAAGTGCAGTCCGGACCGAGGCGTCAGCGCAAAGGTATGGCGCCCCCCCTTATCCCAGGTGTTATACCTTCGAGGCACATTGACACTCATGCTCTCTTCAGGACAAAGAGACCTCTCCGGACTATATCCGGAGAGGCTGCCAATCGCGCCTCCACCAGCCAGGCTCCAAAGCCTGGTCCAGAGGCGGGGCGAACGCAAGGCGAGCGCCAGACGCTCCTCCGACGGAGGATGTGGATGGGTTGTCTGCCACCAACTCTGAGGTGGAGAGTGCCATGAACCACAGGCGTCGCTGGACAATTCTTCGCGACGCTTGTTTCTCCCAAGGGGCGTTAGATGCCTTCAACTCGGTAGATGCGTACCTCCGTGCCAATCAAAATGGTCTAGCCAGAGCCACGGAGCAATATGTAAAAGACATACGGGTAATAAAATTTTGGTAATTATATATATATATATACCAGTAGCCCCCGAGACTTGAAACAGTTAGAATAACTGATTTAAGGATCATTTGTTACGTAGGTTCTTACAGAAAATAATTCCCTACTGTCCAAGGAGCTGGAAGAGTGCAAAGCCCAACTTGAGGCCGCACTAGCCGCGGCAGGGGAGCTCAAGGAGACCCCCTCTGGTAATATACACTTCGAAAGATAAGTATTTTGCAAAGCACGACATGGGTGCGAATCTGACTAATGAAATTGCAGATGGCGCCGGATTGAATCCGGAAAGGCAACACCTCCTACGCCAGCTAATGGCTGGTGAGAAGGTGCTGACAAAGGTGAGGCGGGAGAAGAATGATCTCCAAGATGCCAACACCAAGATGGGCGTCGAGTTGAAAGATGTTCGTGCCCAGCTGTCAGACTCCGTGAAGGAGAATCAACGGCTTCGGTGTGGCATATTTAGTAAGTGCTTGAACGAACCTTTGAAAGAAAGTTCGGCGGGGAAGTCGACTAACAGAGCAATGTCTGTAGGTGTGCTAACAGGTCGTCCTACAGAGGAGATGCCAGTTCTATGGGTGACCTTCTTCCCGAGCTCTCGCAACTTCTCGATCGAGTTCGGCAGGCGATGCAAGGCGTCGCCCAGGCCCTGTGGCTATCCGTCTCCATGCCCGAAGGTCTTGGAGAGCTTGCGGAGAAGCTAAAGGGAGCACGGCGGCGCTTCCAATTGTGGAAGATATCGTCCTGCCATCAAGGCGCTAGGGAGGCCTGGGCCATGGTGAAGACGCGGTACGCAAAGGCTGACCCCAACCACATGGCCGAGGTCGGTCCTGTAGGGCCCGATGGGAAGGAGATCCATGTAAGCTTAGTATACGGCCAAGTAGAGTTGGCCACAAAGTATTCCCAGCAGGACTGTAAATTAGACAGCCTGTCGGTGTCAAAACCGGCGGATCTCGGGTAGGGGGTCCCGAACTGTGCATCAGGGCCGGATGGTAACAGGAGACAAGGGACACGATGCTTTTTACCCAGGTTCGGGCCCTCTCGATGGAGGTAATACCCTACTCCTGCTTGATTAATATTGATGATATGGGTAGTATAAGAGTAGATCTACCATGAGATCGAGGAGGCTAAACCCTAGAAGCTAGCCTATGGTATGATTGTTGTGTATGGAGTTGATTGCCTACGGACTACAACCCTCCGGTTTATATAGACACCGGATAGGGTTAGGGTTACATAGAGTCAGTTACAATGGTAGGAGATCTTGAATATCCGCATCGCCAAGCTTGCCTTCCACGCCAAGGAAAGTCCCATCCGGACACGGGACGAAGTCTTCAATCTTGTATCTTCATAGTCCAGGAGTCCGGCTGAAGGTATAGTCCGGCTACCCGAACACCCCCTAATCCAGGACTCCCTCAGTAGCCCCTGAACCAGGCTTCAATGACGACAAGTCCGGCGCGCAAATTGTCTTCGGCATTGCAAGGCGGGTTCCTCCTCCAAGTCCTTCATAGAAGATTGTAGACACCAAGAGTAGTATCCGGCTCTGCAAAATAAGCTTCCACATATTGCCATAAAGAGAATAATATTAACACAAATCAAATCTGCTGACGTATTCCGCAGTGTGTCATCACACTACAGCCAAGTCCTTTACTCGAATCGTTTCCACTTTTCCACCTCAGCGTGTTTTGCGAGGCGGTTTCCTTGGCACGTCTTGTCAAAGCAGAGATTGTGTGCCCCCCTTTTACGGGATTCTCATCAATACGGACGTGGGTAACCCAATCATGCCCGTTAGCATGTTTTCTCGATTAAAAGCGAGTCCTAAACGGTTACGGGGAGGGCTCCTGGTATTCAACCTCTTATAAAGAGACCAAGGCCTTACTCCTTTTTCCAATCTCAAACGAGTTCGCCCGTCGCCTCGAGTTCCAACACCCTAGGCTCCAGATTCCAGGCGCTTCGTACCTTCGACAATGTCCAGTTCCGACCTCCAAGGCCGATGGATGCCCTCCTCCATCACGGAGGAGGACGTGCTAAAGTTGAGAGAGGCTAAGTTCTTGACCGCCGAAATTTCGCATAGGTTGCCTGCTCAAAGGCAGGCTATTCCCAGTCCCCAGCCCGGTGAGAGCGTAGTGTTCATGTCTCACTTCCTTCGGGGGTTAGGCTTCCCGATGGATCCCTTCATGAGGGGGCTGCTGTTTTATTACGGGCTGGAACTTCATGACTTAGCTCCGGAGTACATCCTCCACATTTCCTCATTCATCATTGTGTGCGAAGCGTTCCTCCGTGTCACTCCTCACTTCGGATTATGGCTCAAGACTTTTGGAGTGGAGCCGAAGATGATCGAGGGACGACACACAGAGTGCAGAGGCGCTGTCATAAGTAAGAATGCTGATGCTCCATGGCCCGAGGGCTCCTTTCAAGAGGAGCTCGGCTTGTGGCAACAAGAATGGTTCTATATCACCGCACCCAGGAGCGCCAAGTGGGCGGCGCCTCCTGCCTTTCGCTCGGGTCCCCCATCACGGCTAGCGTCATGGGTCAACAAAGGATTAGATTGGGGGTTATCCAAAGACGTGCCCTTGTTGCAGGGCCGCATCAAGGATCTCTTAGAAAGAGACCTCAACCTGGTCAAGGTGACGCAGGTCATGCTGATTCGCCAAACACTGCCTGGCAAATGTCGCTCCCTTCGTTTGTGGGAGTTTAATCCGGAGGAACCATGAGCTCTCCATCATTTTATGGGCGCAACCCCCGTGGAGATGTATAAACTGTTCTTCGGATCACAAATGATGTGTCCGGATTTGACCGAGGACGCAGGCCTAAGCTGCAATCGCCCGGATACCGAAGTAAGTAACCTTGTGCCCGGACCTACTATCCATATAATCATCATAAACTTGCCCCTAAAAGAGTTGTCCTTTTAAACAGGAGTGGATAGCGAAGGCAAAGCTGATCAGGTGTCCGGCTCCCCTTCCCGAAACCAGGCCGGATCCCGTGCTCGTCAGGATGTTGAAGATAATGCCTTTAAAGGGAAGTAAGGGGAAGGACAAGGGAACTATGGCCTCCTTGAAGGAGGCTGCTCCGAAGGGAGGAACCGACAATTCCTCTCCGAAGGGGAAGAAGAGGGCCGCCTCTGATGACCCGGAGACCATGGCCCCGAAGCAGGGGAGAAAATCCTCGTCAGAGGGTCCGACGCCGGGGAGTTCCTCGGCCGAACTACGCCCTCAAAGGGATCAGCCCTCCAGCGAGCCGTAAGTAGAGAGAGGTTTTCCTTTTGAGGGATGAAAGAAATCCTTGATTTATATCTGAGAAGATTAACCGAAATTTTACCTTGTAGCTCGGACCTCAGCCCTTCTCAACAGAGCTCGTCTTCGGGGGACCTTCTTCCGGAGATGATGGAGAGCGGGACGCCTCCCCCTTCCGTACCGCCTAGCGAGGCGGGCGACACTGAGGTGTCGTCGCGGAGGGTTTCTCTGAATCCGACAGGGGCGGAAGATAGCTATGTGGCCCCCCAAGGCACTCCGCGTGTGGCCTTCGAAAGAGGCCATAGGACAAGTCCGGCACTGTCTGGTGCTCGGCCGGAGGAGCTAAAGATTCTGCTGGGGCAAGCTTCTATCTCAGAGGAGCACCGTGCGTTGATGGGCACGGTGATTGAAAGGATTTCATCCACAGAAAGCGGATTGCATGAGGCCGTCAAAAGTTTACTGACGGGTTTTGAGGTACGTTAGATAGTGTACACTTTTGTCAGTTGCGCATAAGTAAGATGCGCCCTGTGTAGATAGTAGCCCCTGAGACTCTGCGCGTTGTCAAGAAATGACGGCACACAGAGGATCATAATCCCAGGTCTAAGATGTCGCCTTTGAATGTAGGTGGCGAGGTGTCCGGAATCTAGCCGAACTGATGATGTAGCCGAACTAAAGCAGCAACTGGACATGGCAGATGCCGACATCGCGCTTGTCAACAAGCGGCTTGATGAGGCTCAAGGTATGTAATTCTTCGGGCGGCATCAGGCAAGAGGAGCTTCATGCCAGTGTCTTACAATGTGTGTGCTTGACGCAAATGGTACGGCCGCCGTGGAGAATCTTAGGGCAGAACTTGCCCGAGCTAAGGAGCAAGCCAGAAAAAGCGATGCGGCTGCCGAGAAGGCCCTTGAAGAGCTGAGAGTCGAACAGGCTGCTCACTGCCGAAGCAAAGAAGAGATGGCCGAGATGGCCGAGAAGTTAAATAGCGCTGCAGACCGTTGCAAACTTCTTGAGAAAGAAGACCGAGCGAGACAGACGGACTTAGAGAAGGCCGTTGCCGATGCCAAGGACGCTCGCTCTGCGATGAGAGCTGCGAAGGAGGAGCTGCGTCAGGCCGAACAGATTGCGGCTGGAAAGCCCTTTATGCTGCGAAAGAAATTTTGTGATCCGAAGTTTGCTCCGTTGGACCGGATGTGGAGGATACCTATCTGGACTTTGCAGCGAGTGCTGCTGATGCAACCGAACACTTTCGAGATCAGAAAGATCGCAAAGTGGAAAAGCTTTTCTGGTCGCAGTTTCACAATCCAGAGCGTCCACTGGCAGTGGATGATCGTTTGGCTCAATGGGCCGAACTTAATAGGTTGTCTGGACTTGCCATGAAGTACGTCATGGGTCACCTGTGGCCGGGGAGATCGGAGCCAAAGAGTTATTTCAGCTTGGTGCAGCAATTCCTTGATGCGGTACCGCGTATAAATGCAATGAAGAGGTCAGCATGCATAAAGGGCGCTAGGATGGCTCTTGCCCGTGTTAAGACATACTGGGCAGAGATGGAGACCACCATTCTTGCGTCCCGAGATTCGGACAAAAGCCGAGTACCCTCCGAGCACTATTTTCAGGAAGTTCTTGAAGGCGCTTGTGTAATAGAGACACAGTGCCCGAAAGATGCTATTTATGATAGCATATGTAATTATAAAGTAATATTTTGATAAACTGTAGTGGCCTTTTTTTATACTTGTGCCTCCAAGTATTGGGAACACCTCCTGTGCGGCCGTTTTA